>NC_088645.1:29059703-29203948 GCF_964019385.1 Sycon ciliatum
GGATGACAGAAATTGTTGACAAGGAAGTTGCTTTGCTGACACGAGGCAGGGCAAAGCGGCCACGCAAGATTTATTTTTTCATCCACCATTTTTGGAAAAAATATTTTTTATTCATGTGCCGCGTGACGAACCGTGACAAAACACGTGCATGCGTGGGCTAACTTGGCTTTGCTGCTCAAAGCCGTCATTTATGTCTTCATTGTGTCTTATGTACATGCCTAGCCAAGGGTTCAGTGTAGGAATAGTAAAAGTAGTACTCAAGTGACATCATCAACGGGGCAAGGTTCCTAGCCTGTGCTGCATGCAGTACCAAACGTTAAAATTAGTTTTTTTTTAGTCCAACTGTCGTGGACATGGAAGTCTGGTCGCACGTCTAGCGGCCCCAGGGCGCTCGCTGGCCATGCAGGCGTGGGTAAGCAGTACACACATGCATTTATGCGCTGCAGCGCGCTGGTCGCGTCAGATCAACATGTGCACTGCATGCAACGTTCTGTACGCGCTGAGGGCGCCGGCCCCGGTCATTCGACTGGATTTCCTTGTCCACGACAGTACTGTGCCAAAATGAAAGTGTAAGCGAGATAAAAAAATACGAATTGCGAGGACTGGCAGGCAAGGACAGCAGAGCCTTAGAGTACGAGTACAGCTCTATTAACAAGAGCGTATCAAGAGTGCGTAACTCCACATAGGCTTCAGTCACGACTCATTTTTGACGTATTTTATTTTTTCACGGTGCAATGCGCCTGACGGTGCTCGAAACTTCATTGTGCACGGTTGACTTCGCATCTAAAATACATAGGGCCTAATTAGATCACGAGGAATGGAGTTATTCCAGTTACGTATCTGGTCCAGCTTTTAGGGGTGCATAGCCGAAAATCTTGTTGAATCAGTCCGCACCTACAGCAGTAAGAAATTGCAGTGTACAGCTATGCAGCACACATACAGCTAGCTACAGGTAAACGTGAACTTGGCACACTGGCACTCGATTCTGACTTCCCGGCAGCCACTGAACTCTGTGGTCCCCGCCATTTCGCCCGAACATGCGCATGCTGAACGAAGGCAGAAAGACGTAGTGCCCCCCTCCCGTGCTCCTCACGGGGTGCAGCATGACCTGTCTTCTAAAGATGAGTAGTGGCGACAGCAACCATTGGTGGTTGAAAACTCTGTGGAGTTATGTACTCTTGCCAGTAAGTAATGAGAGTAGCGAGATAATAATTGAAATTAGCTGCAGGAAGAGATCTCCTGTAAACAGCGATCTTACTACAACCTCCTACAGAAGTTGTGCAATGACGCACCATCCCGGAGAAAGTGCTGCAAAGTGGATGCGACTTGGTGGCAAGAAAAGACCGTCTCACAAGGAATTTTAACTTAGCAGGCCATTGACGGTGCGAGCCGAAATGAAAATCAAGTTTTGTAGTGGCACTTGCCTGAGGTCAACAAAGCCCCCAACGCCAAAACTATGTCAAATCTCTGCACAACAACATCTTATTTATTTTATTTTATTTCACCGTCCAATGGCAGAAGCCAATGCAAAGGAGAGGGCGCTATCCAGCCATGGCAAGAGAAGGAAAAAGAAAGAAAAAAGGGAAGAACATAATAATAATCGGAAGAAAAGAACGCATCAAAGCGAAAAGAACGCATCAGCAGGGTGAAATTTATCACTGTGTTGCGAATAGTGGCGAGATAAGCTAGCAAAATGTACTTCAAAGTACAGTCAACTTCGCTAATAACGACTGCGGATATAACGACAATTCGCAAATAACGACAGAATTTCCATGTCCCAAGCAAAGTCCCATCTAACTGTAACACATGTAATGAGACTTGGGGTATAAGGGCACTTCGCGAATAAGGACAGTTTTCTGATGCCCCGCCGCCGCCGAGTGTTGTTATACGCAAAGTTGACTGTACATGCAGAAGTGGGGAAACACGTACTATGCTGCAACTGTGAAGCACTGCTCCCTCTCTGCATCCCATGGCCCCAGTGCATGTACTACAGTACGTGAAGTACAACACACGAAAAAGGGTAAAATAATATCATGCTTATAATGTGGTGTTTTAGCTTTAAAATGTTACCAGTTGCATTGGTTTCGCCGTGCTGTGGCATTATGTATTGGTGTATGTGTGCGTAACACATGCAATGCTGGCCCCATTCTCCACCCAGACACTGGCCTTATTGAGATCAACAAGAAGAACAGGGCGAGGGGTTTTATACCGCCACACGATCCCAACGTTCCTGCCACGGTCCCGATGAATCGTATTCCCGCCCACCTGACCAGTGGAGGGGACTACGACGTCGTTCCACCCAATGCAACCACTGCTCAGGGAGCACAGGGCACAAATACCACTGGTCAGATGGCAGCAAATGGAGAGGCCGAGAATGAGTACGACGTCGCCCTGCCACCAACAGCCGCCAAGCCTGGTGCGGACCCGGCCGGTGACACCTACGACACGTTCACGTTCAACACTGAACCGACTGGGGAGGGTCCCGACCCGAGCACGTACGACCACATCGGCAAGGTCTTGCCGAACGCTGCCGCAGTCACTTCCCCTGCTTCGGCTTCACCTGCGGTTCCCAAACCGGACGTGTACTCGACGGTCGATTCAACCAACCTTGCACCGCAGGCCCCAGCACTGGTAACAACTCCTACACAGCCTCCTCCTGACGCGACCCAGGGCACGACCACTGACAACCAACTGCCATCACCAAATTTGGAGTCCCTGGCTACGGATTCACCTGCACCTCCCAGAGACGTGTACTCAATGGTAGATCCAACAAAGAAAAAGCGCAACAAATAGAGTGGAGACATCCCAACGGCATGCCTTGTAAGGCCACTTCTCACAACCCAGCAGTACTTGTACATGGTAGGAGGGCATGCCTTGTAAGGCCACTTCCCACAACCCAGCAGTACTTGTACATGGTAGGCTAAGTCTGACGCTTTCCTTCCATCCTTTTTCGACTTCATCTCCTTCCCTTTCTTTCCTCTGTATTGTCATCATCGGTCTTCTTCAGCCGTCAGCAACCACTCCTGCTCTCTCATTCTGTCTGTCTTTCCCTGTTTCTTTTTTTCTTTCTTCCTGTCCCTCTTCCCGTACCCCAGGGCCTCGGGCAAGCCTATCTGAAACTAGGCCACAGTTCTTCTTGCTGACGTGCTCAGCTGCACCTGCCATCACCATCCCATTGGCCCGGTTCTCCGTTTGCATGTTGCCCTATGTCTATGACTATCGGCCCGCATGCACACACGAGCGCGCACACACAGATACATGCACACGCACACACACACACACACACACACACACACACACACACACACACACACACACACACACACACACACACACACACACACACACACACACACACACACACACATACACACACGCGCACGCTCACAATACGTTCCACGCTACGCACGCATGCACACACACGCGCACACGCGCCATCACAATGCTTTCCACGCTGCGCTTGCTGCATGCCATTCTCCCCTTTGTTAATGTTGTTGTGCATATTTGAGCACCGCACTTTCCCAAGTCCCTTTGTCATGTTCTTCGCCAGGGGCTGCTTGACCCGCACGAAGTTCGACAGAAACCTGCATGCCACTCTCCTACTTTTTGCCACAAAAAATACAAAATCCTACAAAAAAAGTTTCACTCTGGTCATGTATAACACATCTGTAGTGCATGAATGGTCTGCATGCCCACATTAAATACACTCCATCAAAATCAGTCATAGCTGTCCCGCATCCACTTGCATGCTTCCCCTGGTCACCAACTGCTAGCAAACACACTGTTACAATTCCCCAAGAAAAAAAGAAAAAAAGGACAAGTTAATGTTGCACGTTGCCGTATTCTCTCCCTCCGCATGTGATTCCGTTTCCTTGTTTTTATTTCTCGTTTTTTCTGTTTTTGGCTTTTCCACTTCCTCTGTACATGTGGTTACTTCATCTTACGCAACCACTTGTAGCGGTAACTTAGTAGTGTCCCTTTCCTGGTGGCAAGCAGCCTTTGAGCTAGTTTCGCAACCTGCCAAACAATGTATGCCTCCCTTTTCTTTTTTAAATTACTGTATGGTATGGTTTCTTACCGTGTTTTGCGGCCAATTTTGAGCAGTCCCCAGTTTCGTTTCCTTTTCAGTTCGAGCCGTACTCAATTTTCTCCCTTTTTTTAGTAATTCAAGTTGTTTGTGTTACTCGGCGCTTTGCCGTTTCTTGCGTGTTCAGGCTAGCTACGGAGCCGTGCATTGTTTTGCAATCAACGTTATCTCATCAGATCCTCAAATATATCTCTGTGCAGTGCAGGTTTTCGGCCTGACCTTGCGCCAGATTACAGTATCTGTGAGGCATCCACTTTGCGTCACATTGCCGTTTATCTCCTATTTTTTTCACTCCACCAATGGGCAGTGCCTCGACGGCCGTTTCTTCTGTATTCTTCCTTTCTCTTCTTGTTTCTGGTTTTGAAAAAACTCTGAAAATTTTGGTCCTGCCACTTCATGTTCGCAACCTGTTAGCAGTGGAGTGCAGGGAGAAAGACTTCTCAGTGGTCCCACCGGAAAAGATAATAATGACAGCGGAAAAAGCGAGATGATGCGCCCCTCCTTGTACACACGCGCTGCAGTGAGACCATGTCCGTGTCGTCTTTCGACGCGACTGCTACTTGTATAAACACACTAGAAGTAGACAGGCGCCCTGTGCTACCTAAAGTGGGGTGTGACGTGTGTTGTCCTGTGTCCTGCCTTGCTTCTGCCCCCTCCCCCCCCCCCCATGTCGGAGTTGTAGTGCTGCTGACATTGATGGTTCCTTTGAATCCTTCTCCCTGGCCATTCGGCTTCCTTGTGTCCAGGTGTGGCAAGGCCTTGCGCAGCTCCCAAATAGCACCAGAGCCAGCAGAAGCCGGCGTTCCGCTACGTCCGGACGTCCACCAGTACCAGCAGCAGCGGCTTGGTTCGGGACGTGACCGCTCACCGTCGCAACACGACGACAAGAACGGAGATAGCGGCGAGAAGAGTGTCAGCATCCCGTTGTTTGTTCCGACGTCGGTCGAGGACAGGCTCGTGCCTGGGTCGGAGAAGTGCACAGGAGTCGTTCACATTTGATGTCTGCTGCATCAGTGCTCGAGAATTTACCAGATATGAAGTCGTCCTGACCATCCCTCTTTGTTGAGTTTTTGATTCAATGAGTCGCTGCCGCCGAACTTTTTGTCTCCTTTGTGTTGGACACATGACTCGAAGGGAACGTTTATAGATTGAGCCCAACGCAATGCTCTCTCTCCCTGCATTGCCCCGTTGCACCTGTTTCAAAAGCCCCGTACTCTCTTTTATGGTAGTTCTGTTCCAAGGCGCCCAGCGTAGTTGCCGCTGCACCTCTTCCCGTTCTTGTTGTACCTTGTAGTCCTATTTGACAGTGTTCCGCATTTCCACGTTTTGTCCCGCCGCACTTTTGCCTTGCCTTATGGAGAAGTCAGCGTGACAGTGAACTGAATTTTCGTCCGAAGATGTTAACACTGGATAATGCGCACTTGAAAGGGAGCTTTGAACAGTTTTTTTACTGGGCCGAATGACGAAAAATGTAACAGAATAGCATGTGCACCATGCAGGCTGGGGCCTGAGTTACACTGAGTAGGGACAGCGAGTGTGATCGGCATCATCGGAGAGATCTACCTGCTCTGGCTTCTTCGTAGGGCAAGGCGGGACTGTGTGGACGCCAGGCCGACCACCACTGTGTGTATGCACGGCTTATGGCCCAGTAAGAGTTGTGTTGTGTTCATTGGCCTTTGCTGGGCAATGGTGTCAAGAAAGGTACTGAAGTTTGTCTTGTAGATCTGACTACACTGCATGATGAGGTGTTGTGTTCCTGAAGTTTTTCCTCCTCTCCTGTTTGTACCATTACAAAGTTACCGATCTCAGCATGTACCTCTGGTGTTTAGCCGCCCTGGCCACTTTGCTTTTTTTATCGAACAGGTGTTGAGTTTGTGTCGCCGTGTTGTGTTCTCTCTTCCCCCCCCCCCCTCTCTCTCTCTCTCTCTCTCTCTCTCTTTCTCTCTCTCTCTCTCTTCTCTCTCTTTCTCTTCTCTTTCTCTCTCCCTCCCTCTCTCTCTATCTATCTATCTATCTCTCTCTCTCTCTCTCTCTCTCTCTCTCTCTCTCTCTCGCTTTCTTTCTGTGACACCATGATCTATGCGCACTAAAATGCCATCTCGAAAAAATATATCGCTGTCAGTTATCAATTCCGGTTGGGATATTCTACTGTTGGAGCTCGCCTCCTTTCACTGCGTATATGCGTGTTACGCCATGTCTCGTCGAGTATGTCACTGCGCTCACCCTCCATCCCAAATCATTGTCTTTTTGTCTTCCTGCCATCCCAAGTCATTGTTCAACTGCATGTTGTGCTCTGAATTTTGACCCTGATGCCGTTGGACGGGACCGGGGATCTCCTGCTGTTGACCCACATCAGACAGTGTATGGCTGCAGCAAGCTCTGATGTTTCCAGGATGCACAGGACTCTGTCCAGGGAACAAGCATATTCTTGTGCAGCCATACCAATGCAGTTTGACACTAGTGCATCTTGGCATGCCCCCCCCCCCCCCCCCACTTCCCAAACACACACATACACACAGAAATAAAAGAAGAAGAAAATAATAATGGTGGAATCCCTTCCTTAGGGGTCGCAATGGCAGTGGTGCATGTCATGGTTGCCTTCACATTGATGCAACTATGTGATTAGCTGAGCCCTGTGGACCTCAGTCAAGTTAGCTGGCTGTCGGGGACAGTGTTGCCCCATATCCCCTATTTGTGGCTGACCTGCATGCCTTTATAGTGCTTCCCTGGGGTGTACCGGGAAATAGACCACCCGGGAAGATCACTATTGGGCTTACCCACCCTCCTTCCCATGCACACACTGAATATTGGGTCGGGGGGACTTCACCATACGCATGTTTACTGGGTCATACTTGCATGCTCCCATCCTGTCACGCATGGAGGAGGGGTTCTCCCTTATCTTGGGTCCCACCACAAGCCAGTGCAGCAGGGTTCATTTACTAACCTTCCTGTCAGCACCTGTTACCATCTGTTACCCTAGTCAGTCAGTCAGTCAATCACTCAGTCATAGTCATGCATGAATGCCATAGCCTCGGCCTTAGGCACAACCCTGTGTGTGTTTGTGTAGGTCTGTGTCTTCTGCTCCTGCTGCTTCTCCTGCTTTTGGTGGTGGTGGTGCTGCTGCTGCTGTTGTGCACATACACATTGCCATTGACTCCCATGGTCTGACCAGTCACTGGGCGTGCTCAGTGGTTGATGCAGCCTGACATCAGCACTACCACCACTAGACCGCTGTCACAAACTAGCTGTCTGCTGCACATTGGCACACATGTGAATTGTCTTGTATTGTCTGGATTCTCCAGAGGTAAATGAAGACCTCTCTTGGGAGTCTCTCCAAAAATGATAGATAAAGAAAATATGAAATATGTAGTATGACTGTGTAGCCACCACCACGATTGCCTTCGGTGGACCGCAGCGAACACTTCCTTGTGTCACAAGCCAACGCCATCTGCCAGTGCCATCTACCACCGCCATCCAGTGCAGTCACCGTCGCGTGCATGCGTCCACAACGCCATCACTGCATATAAACAGGTAACGACTCCCTCTGTCATTCATTCATAGCCACTCAATGACGTACGCTATCATTTTATGCCGTTTTTTTGCGCGTTGTGCCTTTTGCATTGTTATCCTACTAGCAAAACTCTGTACAGGTCTCGCCGTCATTGCTCAACTGCTTCATGTAGTATTCTTGGCACGAAATTCTTTTACAGATTAAGGAGGCTCCGAACAGTTGCGCAGCGCAGTGTAAAAAGGGCACCTCCGAAATCTGTTTTTGCCGCGAGATTCAAAAAATGTTGTGTTCCATGCGGAAACAAGCTGTTGTTCAGAAAGAAGTTTTTTGATTTCTCTGTGCTCGCAGTTGTTCCAGGATGTAGTTCTACTCGTTGCAGGTTTCTGTAGCCGTGGCTGTTTCTACGCTGGAAAGAATCACTGGCCATGGCTAATGCAAAACAAAGGCAGTTCCTACGCTGCTTGATTTTTTTGTGAAAACTTTGTTGAAGCGGTACGATGTGGCCACGAAGAACAAATATATTATTACTGACGAAGAAGGGTGAGAAAAGCAGGTTGAAGTCAGTGAAGACATCGATGTCGAACGTAGTGATACTAGTACTGGTACTGGAATTTAGCATGGACTACCTGTGGAGCGTGAAGTGGCTGCCCACTCGCTGGTAAGTGGACCCACTTGCAGCTCCAGTCGCACGAGTACCGTTTGAAACTTTCTGTGGATCCTAGAGTATCCTGAGCTCAGTGGACGACGCATCTCAGAGCTGCTGAACTTGGGCTACTGTCCCTGTAGGAATGAGGTTCGTGTCAACCACTGTACTGCACTGATGGTGTAAGGAAAACGCTGGCCAGAAGCTTGTGTTCTGAACCAGGGACGAACTTCTAAATCCTGCTTTTGTAGAAATAGGGATGCCACAACTAAGATGTGCACACTCAGGTGTGTATTGGGTAAATGCCTGTGGTTGATTATTTTGAATCCTTTCCTATGCGCAAGTACATGCGTTTGTGTGTGTGTGTACGCGCGCGCGCGCGTGTGTGTGTGTGTACGCGTGCGCGTGTGTGTGTACGCGTGCGCGTGTGTGTGTACGCGTGCGCGTGTGTGTGTACGCGCGCGCGCGCGAGAGAGAGAGAGTGTGTGTGTGTACGCGCGCGCATGCGCGTGCGTGTGTATGTGTGTGTGCAAGCTGTTGAAAGGTGTAATCCGAGCACAAGTTGCTATGTCTAACGTAGTTTGTTCGCTATCCTCGCTTCAGCGTTGGGCAGGTGTATGAGTGTGTGTACGCACGTGTGTGTGTGCGCGCGTGCTCGTGCCCGCATGTGTGGGTTCGCACGCAATGTTGATCTGGGTTATGCACATGTCCCCACGAGTGCACTGTGTGCATGTGCATGCAAATGTCTGTGTACATGTATGTGTGTATGCACGTGAATGTGTGCGCGCGTGTGCAAAGCTAGGTGTGGAAGGGGGGGGGGGGGGGGAGGGGCTCACGGTGCTGGTTCTGTATGCCTCTCCTCTCTGGTGTCCGCAAGGACAGTGTGGTAATGGCTTTACAGTACAGGAGTTGCATGTGAATGCGCATTTGTGAACCGTATTTGAGACACAAAAAGAATTGCCGAGAGAGCATGACAGTACACTACATGTAATTGTATATCGTATGTGTGCACGCCAGCGTGTGTAGATGCATATTGCCCTTCATGCGATGTTTTTCTGGAGTCTGCTGCTATCAACGCAAGTGACAACCAGCAAATGCATGCCCAGTGCAGTGGCTGGTCTTCATGCTTTTATTTACACCAAGTCCTACTATGGACTAGTAGTGTTACAATGGCGCGTGCACGAGAGTGCGTGCATGTGGGTGGTTATTTATGTGCGTGCGCACGCGCGTGAGTGTTTAGTGTGCCTTATTTTGAATGCCTGCTTTCACATTATTCATGTGCCAGTTTCATGGTCGAGGTTGTTATGAAACCTCGCTGCCTTACATGTACATGTACACTACTCGTATATCAATGTGCTAGGACTGAAGGCTACATGACATACATGTAATGATACATGTACCTTTCCAAGCACAGACTGTCTGGTATGTCCAAAGGAGGTTGCAGCATGAAAATAACTTCTTCTAAAATAATATTACATACTACCATGTCATTGGTAGTGATATTTAGTCAAGAAGGCAAGAATGGTCAGATTTTCTAAAAATGCTATTTTCAGAATTGGCCTAAAAATACCATATTTCGATACCTATATTGTTTGGTAGGGGCCTAAAGTGCCTGGTGACACCATCAAAACTGCCCATTATCGGTTTCCTTGGGGCTCAAGGATCACAGAAAGCCACAAAAATCAATATGTCCATGGACAAAATGTTGCAGGCTGAACCATTTCACAATTCAGCACCTGATGGAAATTTCGGTTCCCGTAATTTCGAAAAAGTGGCTCGCCAAGGGCAAAACCAAGACACAGTCTATCTTGTGTAGCCAAAATACCTCCAAATGTGGTTCCTAAACATATGATGAAGAAAATGCTTAGTATCCTCCTTCCAGGAGGCTTCTTTGGGTCAAAAACCAAATTTTTTTACCATTTTTTGCCGAAAATCAAGAAATTGTACACTCACTAAATACACCAGAATACCTCTTATATGCCTGGTGACCCTACCTAAAAACTATACCAAATTGAAGAGGAGACATCACTCCACCATTCTATGCATAAAAAACAGGGTGTCCATGGACCTTTTATTTTTACTTCTTTAGGTGGGAGCCTCCTTAATAGAATTTATCCTAAGGGGTTCTGGTGATTTTGGACCCCTTTGAAGCTCATTAATTAAAGTCAATTTTATAGTGTATTGCTATGAAATAGATTGGTAGCATATCGTGTACCCCTTTTCAAAACAACACAGTTACATACTTAATAATGCAGGTATGACTGCGGGCAGGTTTTAATGCTGACTCTTTGTCTGTGTGTGCGTGTGTGTGTGTGTGTGTGTGTGTGTGCGTGTGTGTGTGTGTGTGTGTGTGTGTGTGTGTGTGTGTGTGTGTGCCATTGTTATTGCTGTGCATGTGCAGGATCTGCAGGCGTCAACGTCCCGTTGCTGAATTGGCAAATGATCGAGAGCGGCGGACATCTGAAGCCAGTGGTGTTGTGCTGATGGATGACCAGGGAGTGCGTAAAGACAGCATTGAATCTGCAGATTATTCTGCGTAAGTGTGACTTGGATTGCTGTAATAATTATTGTTGTTCTTGGTTTCAAATCTTTCAAATCCTTATTCTTATGATATGCTGCTGCTGTTGTTGTTGTTTTTTTTGTTTGAATTCTTTATTCTCACGATGGCACCATCGCCTTGTTGTTGTTGTTGTTGTTGTTGTTGTTGTTGTTGTTGTTGTTGTTGTTGTTGTTGTTGTTGTTGTTGTTGTTGTTTTTGTTGTTGTTGTTGTTGTTGTTGTTGTTGTTGTTGTTGTTGTTTGAATTCTTTATTCTCACGATGGCACCATCGCCAATAAGAGATAAATTTATGAGAAGGTGAGATTGTGGGTTAAACAGTTGGAAAGTGATTTACATCACTTTGAACTTTACAAGTATGGGAGAGGGTGAGCGTTGCAGGAGCAGATTGAGTTAATCAGCAGTGAGCAGATTTCTTGTTTGAAAGCAGGTCGGGAGGAGACGTCACGAATGCTAGCAGGGAGGGCATTGTAGTATTCTAGGGACTTGTACAGTGGGGAGTCTTTACAGCGATCGGTTCTGGAGGGTGGGAGGTGCCAAGTGCGTGCGTGTCGAAGGCTGTACTGGGCCGTAACTTGAGCGGGGGTGTTGAGCAAGCGTATGTGTTGTGGGGCATATTGGTATTTTATGGAGTGGGCAAGAAGGGTGAGCTTCACTTTGCGGCGAGAGAACATTGTCGGCCATTTGAGCCGATGGAGCAGTGTTGAATGATCCAGAGGAGTGTAGAGGGGGAGGCGGAGGCAGATTCTGGCCGCCTTGCGCTGGATTCGCTCAAGACGGTCAAGGGCTGCGATTGAGAGTGGGGTGACAGCAATGCATGCATATTCAATTATGGGCAGGATATACGTTTTGTAAATGAGAGAGAGTGATTTAGTGTGTAGAGTTGATTTGAGCCTAAAGAGAATATTAAAAGATTGTACAGCTTTCTTTAGCACAAAGTCAAGGTGGGCTGACCATCTTAGGTCGTGCTGAAAGATGATGCCGAGGTGACGATGTTGTGTTACTGTTTCTAGTAGGGTTTGGCCAAGTTTTATTT
This sequence comes from Sycon ciliatum, assembly GCF_964019385.1. Taxonomy (NCBI): domain Eukaryota; kingdom Metazoa; phylum Porifera; class Calcarea; order Leucosolenida; family Sycettidae; genus Sycon; species Sycon ciliatum. Next base: position 29,071,537 of record NC_088645.1, read on the forward strand.
CGGGTAGTCGTGGTGGGGGTCGGTTAGCATGGTAGAACGGGAGGATGACGGTTTTCGTTTTATTGACTAGCAGGTGCCAGCGCTCTAGCCATTTTGCTGCGGCATCGACGCTTCTTTGTAGCGCAGCCTCACACTCAATGTAGCTGCCTGCAATGGCAATCAGTGCGGTGTCGTCCGCGAACTGGCTACACGAGGTTGTAGCATTTTCACAGGCAGTGGGCAGGTCAATGGTGTACGTCAGGAACAGAAGTGGTCCCAGGACCGAGCCCTGGGGCACTCCCGCTGGTATTGGTATGAAGGCGGATGTTGTGCCTTCAACCTGCACCCGCTGTCTGCGTCCTGTCAAGTAGGCTTCGAGCCAATTGTGAGCCTTGCCGTCAACACCGTAGTGGCTCAGCTTTTTCAGCAAGCCTTGATGCCATACACGATCAAAGGCTTTACTGAGATCGAAGAAACACGTTACAACATGCTTCCCCGCATCCCTAGCTGTGGATATCTGGTGGACGATCCGTGCGAGTTGCAGTTCGGTCCCGTCTTGTTTCCTGAAGCCGGATTGGTTGGAGGGTAAGTGCGGTGCTATGTGATTGTACAGACGAGAGTGGACTATTTTTTCTTGTGTTTTTGATATTATACTGAGCAGGGAGATGGGTCGGTAGTTGGTAGGATGGGAGGGGTTGCCCGACTTGGGGATGGGTGTAATAGTTGCGTCTTTCCAATCCTGTGGTATTTCTCCGGTTCTGAAGGACAGATTGTAGAGACTAGTGAGAGATGGGGAGATTTCCTTTGCAGTTTCTTTCAGGAGCCGAGTTGGGATGTTGTCAAAGCCTGGGCTCTTGCCAGTGTCTAGACTGCTTAGAAGCTTCTCGACCTCTTCCACTGTTGCTGCGATTGTATTTAGAGGATGACTGATGTCAGGGGTAGTGTTGATGTCTGGTGTAGTACAGGTGGTCTTGTCGATGGACTGTTGGCTTTGGGAGATAAAGAACTTGTTGAGAGCTGTTGCCTTCTCCATAGCCGTGGCTGCAGTGGAGTTGGCTGTCGATAGTGTGGGAATTGTTTGCTTAGGCGGTTTCTTCAGGTGCTTCAGTAGACGGTGGAGGTTTGTACCCGTTGACGTTGTTTGCTGGACAAAATCGGACTTAGCCTGTCGCAAAAGAGCGGTTACTCGGTTACGCTGGGCTGTGTACAGTTTCCAATCTGAGTCTAGTTGGGTCGCCTTGTAGGTGCGGAACTGTTTGTGCTTTAATTTGATCTGGCTGAGGAGATCCTTCGTCATCCAGGGACGAGTGGGCGTAGAATTTTTGCGGGACTTGCTTCTGGTCACTTGGCAGTGGTGCACGGCTAGTTTCAGTATCTGGTCTCTCCAGAAGTTCCAGAATGAGGTTACTGGCTGAGGGTCAGTGGGATGTGGATCGTACTGCAGATTGCAGGTAGCAAGAGCTTCACGCAGGGACGCAATGCATTGCTCGCTCCACAACCAGTATGTGCTGGAGGTGCTTTGCTGTGTAGTACTGCTCTCATTTTTATTATTATCGGTATTATTGTTTCTGTGGGTGGTGTGCTGCTGGGGTTGTAGGTTGCATTGTATGACAACATGATCAGAGGCACCCATAGGGGGCAGGCTTGTGATGGTGATGTTATGGCGGCTGAGGCTAGAGATGGCCAGGTCCAGGCACGATGTAGGTGTGTGTTGGCGTAGGTGGGTGGCAAAGGAGACGTGTTGTGTGAGGCCACGAGTCTCGCACAGCCAATGCAGGTCCTCACCTAAGGCATCAGTGGTGTCGCTGGGGTGCCACAAGCAGTTCTTGGCGTTGAAGTCGCCAAGGAGAAGTATCTCATCCTGGGGTCTTTCAACTAGCTTTATGGCTCTCTCCAGTTCCATCACGAACTCTGCCGGGTCGGACCGCGGGGGACGGTAGATGTTCCCTACCACAAGGGAGGTTAGGCCGATTGTTATTCTAATCCAAATACATTCCGCTTGAGTCATGGGAATGGTAATTGTCTCGTGTTGGCAGCTGTGTGGTATGTATGTGGCGACTCCTCCACCAAAGGTGTCCCGGTCCGCTCTTATGAGTTTGTAGCCGTTGATGGCGTACATCCCGTCGCTGTCCGCTGGATCCGCCCAGGTTTCCTGGATGGCGATTATTGACGGTTGTTGCAACTCTGCCACGTGGCTAAGCTCGTCCATCTTGTTGAACAGACACCTGACGTTCGAGCTGATGAAATTCGCGACTTCCATTTTTTATTTATTTATTTTTGTAATTTGTTTCGTTTTTTTGGTATTTCCGCAATTGAAAGTATTGTTCTCACTGATATTGTGTGGAGGACAGCGCTAGGATTGAGTATCCTGTGACACCAGTGCCAGTGGGCTCAAGCGTGAGCCCTGTGCTGGGGCAAGGGGTTGGCTTTGGCCAGGGTCGATGTTGTTGCTCTCTGCGTCTGCGACGTCTGGTGCAGAGTTTCCATTCTTCCTCCGCTGCATTGAGCTTCTGCAGGAGTTGTTCGGCGCGAAACCATGTCTCGGCTATTGCGAGAGCGTGAATGCCTCGTGTTGAGATGAGCGTTTGAATTTCTGCTACCTTCCGCCGAACACTACACACATTCAGAAATCCCACACTGAGTGACTCGGTCGGGGAGGTAGGTGGTGCTGTGGGTGTTACATTATAGTTATAGTTCTGCATTTTTTTTTTTTTTTTTTTTCTTTTCAAGTCACGATTAGACTCTGGCAAGCGGACTAAATCCTCACCCTTATGACAGGGGCGTCGCACACGGTACGGTCACTACGGTAATGACCGTACCACTATTTGCCCCAAATACCCGGTGAATGAATAAAATGTACTGATTTGGGCTCTAAATTTCCATAATTTTGGGCTCATCCACCCGGTCTCCCCCACGAGTGAGTTGTACTTCAGATGACTGACCGTACCACACAAAATTACCTTCCGACGCTCCTGTATGAATATACCACTCTCTTATGCTTGTGTCCCTGTGCACCCTAGCCGCTACCAAACACACGAGGGCACTGTGAACACCTCTGAACACCTCCATCAAGTATCACAAGACTGACACACCAAGCATGTGGGTAACGCAAGGATCCATGTCATCAGGGTAAGAACTAACTTTTTCTCTTTCTTTGGGGTTATCTTGCATGAGAACGCACACACACACACACACACACACACACACACACGCAATCCCATCGATCGCGAACGTGACTGGAATGGTACTCGGAACAGACCACGATGGCGGAGGTAAGATGAGCTGTATTTCCAGCTTGATCTGCCGAGAACCCCCACAAACTGTCGTAGGAGTATTGCAATGGCAGCAAGCCGTTGAAATATGCCCTCGTACAGCATGGAGAGTTATTCATCTTTTACACTTACCCCCTGCAATCCCGAACATAGTCCAACAGTAAAAGTCCCTTGGTTTCATGTCGATGCTCGACAAAATCTGCTAGCTTAGTCGCTTTGTGTTGACTGGCACGCGAGCAGCACTGGCTGCACGTACTTGTCGCGTGAACTGTATGAGAGATTTCTTACGTCATAGACCACACTTTTCAGGTGATCTACGGATATTTCCCCTAGTTTGACGGGATTATGGCTCATAATCCCGTCAAACGAGGGGATTTCATATCCACAGGAACTCTTCTGGATCCCCCCTCGGACCCAGTCCTTCTATCAGCAAAACCAAGAGAGCTAGCTCACTTGGCTGCTGTTTGAATATGCAAGAATGGGCCTTTCAGATAAGGTCTAACAAGGAGAAGTGGCTATAGTTGTCAAAAGAAAAGCATATTGGTGAAACAAAATGGCAATCTTTCTATCACCAACAAACAAAGCATCTTAATTTGCAACATGTTACATGAACCAGGTGTGCCGAACACCGGTAACCATGGAGACAGACCACACTCTCATAAAGATACTTAGAAGACGCCACAAAATGTGTGTATGAAGAGACAGTGTGCTCAATTCAAGAATGGCAACCATGAAGGGAGCAAAGACGGAACATGTCAAAAGCACCAGAACCATGTTTGAATAAATAGACAAAATGCTCAATTCATATGCTAATATAGCTATGAATAGGATGAAGGCCGCAGACATCACGCAACTACGTTACTTGTTTGACATGTATTACTGTGTATGTTATAACAAAAATATTATTGAAAACCCAGAATCGATTTTCTCGTGCCTATCATCAGTGGGAAAAAACGGAACTAAGGATACAACCAAAGAAACTGAAGTTAAGTACTGTAAATTGGTGTGTATGATGACTCTCATTTTTCTGTACTGTGTCGTGCGCGTTATGTCCAACAGTTGAAAGTCCTAGAGGCAGTTTGTATACGTATTCATAAGCCTGTTTTGTGTAAGCAGAAAGAGCACATTGTTGCACTGAAGTTGTATTCGTAGGTTGACACTTCGTTCAGTGCCTTCTCGCCTTTGGTTATGTAATCTTGTTACCTTTCTTGCGTTTCCTCTAGTGGTTTTATTGCACTTGTATCTTGATGTTATTTCTAACACCTTTCTATTTACAGTACTTAACTTCAGTTTCTTTGGTTGTATCCTTAGTTCAGTTTTTTCCCACTGATGATAGGAACGAGAAAATCGATTCTGGGTTTTCAATAATATTTTTGTTATAAAATACACAGTAATACATGTCAAACAAGTAACGTAGTTGCGTGATGTCTGCGGCCTTCATCCTATTCATAGCTATATTAAAATTATTATCTCCACGTAGGTTATTCATATACTAGTAGGCGGAAAAGAATTATAACCATGACGGGAGGAAAGGCGGAACATGTGAAAAGCACCACAAAATGTTTGAATAAAAATTAAATAAATGCGGAACATGTGAAAGCACAAATGTTCGAATAAATAGAGAAAATGCTCGATTCAAATAAGCGGAATAGAATTATAACCATGATGGGAGCAAAGGCGGAACATGTGAAAAGCACCACAAAATGTTTGAATAAAAATTAAATAAATGCGGAACATGTGAAAGCACAAATGTTCGAATAAATAGAGAAAATGCTCGATTCAAATTAGCGGAATAGAATTATAACCATGATGGGAGCAAAGGCGGAACATGTGAAAAGCACCACAAAATGTTTGAATAAAAAATAAATAAATGCTCAATTCAAATAGGCGGAATAGAGTGGCATTCATGAGGATATGTTACTTCATGTTGATGATTATGGTAGCTCCTTGCTGTGCATAGATGTTGCCGATGCTTGCAAGAGGAGACCTCTTTGCATCTGGCTCAACAGGCTCACTAGTTGCACCTTCAGCAGGCTTGGACACTCCTGAGTGCGTCGCTGATGCAGGGTTGAGCTGTGCCTTCTCTTTGGCTTCCGGTTCTGACTTCTTCGTGTCAGGAGTGCTCTCCTTACAACCATTGAGCACATCAGATGCACGCATCTCGCTTTTATGCGACGTCGTCTTGTAGGCTCGGACGGCTGGCTTCGGTGACCTGTGTGCTCTTTAATCAGCTGCTCGTCCATGCCCTCATCGTAGAGGACCATGGCACACGTTCGGCGGAGAGAGTGATTGGTATTCTCAACGGCTTGAGATAAAACTCATTGCTATCTGGACGCTTGTTCGTGTAGGTTTTGAAAAGTGAGACAATGCACCGCTCGGGGCACTGCGGATTATTGAAGGCTTTGACCGTTTTGGGGGTCAGTTTCCAGGTCTTGAGACCACCCTGGTAACTCTTCGAAACTTCCTCCGTGTACAGAAGGTACGGGCGCTCCCCGTCCTTCTCCACCAGCTTGATCTGGCTGGTGGAACCAAAGCGCAACGCACGGTGCTCTTCTCCGCTGCGCAGTGCAAAATTCCTGCCAACAAGATAAAACATCGTGTCCACAAGCTGCTTTGGGTTTCTTCTGCCCAAAACACCCGACTTCCAAAGAACATCTTCATCTTCAGGCCATATTGCCAGGGCCTGCTTCGTCTTTGGTTGGCCAAATCTTGCAGATTGCTTCATGAGACCATCCATTACGTCCTGAAACGACTTGAATTCCCAGGAGCAAAGAAGCTGCAGTCAGGCCCCTTTCCTGACAGCTCTCTGCAGCTCAACCATTATCTCGTGAACGGTTTTGGCACAGTACTCCTGGCCGCCACCGTCACGGATTTCGAGGACAAACCTTTGCAGAAGCCACACCAGCTCAATGTCGTCTAACTCCACAATTGGACGAGCGGCTGCATTTTTCATTTTTTTTTCGTTTGGATACTGTGCTGAATCCCTTGATGATCTTCACTTGTCCCAAATTGAAACGGCCCAGGCCATTTTTTCTGGTGTTCTTGGGCACACTTGACTTTGCCATGGTACTAACCTGTTCGTACGAAACCAGGGCAAAGTAATTACTGGCGTTATCATTCGTGGAACTGGAAGACTCATCCGGGACTTTATTATGATCATTATCGTCCTTTGCTTCATCAGCATCATCATCAGCGGCAATATCAGCATCAGCATTATCATCAGCATCAGGGACAAGCGGACAACAAATCTCATCAAACTCTTCATCCTCCACATCTTGAACTAGCGAGCAGCAAGGCTCGTCAAATTCATCACTTCTAGTATCTGTGTCGCAGTTATTCACCGGAGCATCCGGAACAAATGAGCAGCGAAGCTCATCATACTCCTCATCAGACACTTCCCATGAGACCAGATCTTTGCCCATGTCAAACAAGCTTAGCTACTCGTCGTCCTAGAACACAAACAGCACGTTACCTACACCTATTCTAGCTACTGTTACCACGCAAGTTATCGCACTGTAAACGCTACTAAAATACTATAATTACAGGCTGTCGAATGCACAGCCAGAGTAACACAAGACAGCGGGGAGACGACGATCACAAGGACAGAAACAACAACTTGACCAGCATGAAATCACATAGAAAAAACAACATGGTAGTACCGGTCTTTGAAAAAGTCAAGCAACACACAAAACAGCACACAAAACAGCACATAAAACAGCACACAAAACAGCACACAAAACGTGTACCACACTGATCTCCTGAAAAGGGTGGTCGATTCAGGATATTGCACAATGTCCGCGAGAATTATTTTTCATAATCCCCGCAGCGCTGCGCGCCTAGGGATTTGAAAAATAATCCCCTCAGAACCGTGCAACATCCTATACAAAAAGAATGTGATTTCATCAACATTTCATTGGTCTTCGACCTACACGGGCAGGGAAAGTCCCTGTTAGTAGGCCTACAACACGGTCAGCATGTTCTTGAGTGCAGTAACAACACAAGTGTGATCACTTCAAGACCAACGGGCGTTCAAGGCGAGTAACAAGCGCAGTTGATGAAGGTGACTCTGAAATCTCGTGAGCCGTGATTCACGCGGCCTGGCATTCTTGCGTCACAAGGCACGTGATTTCACCATGCCTCTCGTAGTAAAATTCTAGAATTGTGCTCATGCCTTCAGTCACTTTGCATCAACAGTCGCACAAAAAATTATTGGTGGCGCAAGAAGAAGCTTGTCGTTTGGAGTGACAAGTGATCACCGCTGCTTTTCCTTGTCAGAGCCAACAATACACTTTGTTCTGCGGCCTTGGGAGTAGTGTTGAAGTAAAAATTGCGGTGGAGACGTCGCGGAGGGGCGAGCTTTCCTGCGCAGGTATGACTTTGGCCGTATTTCAGCATGGTCGAGTGGAAAAATTCAAAAAAGTTTATTTCAAGGAAACCCCAAAAGAAAGATGGGGGACATGTCCTCAGCGCTAGAAGAGGTGTTCTACTATCTGCCGGTGTATAGTTCTGGCCAATTGATGACGTAGCTGGCTGTTTTGCCAGCGCTTGTAAATTGGCTATTTTCAAGACGATCATTTGTGGCGTCAGGGGGTGATGGACCTCGTCTTATGGGATGCTGGCGTGGCTAAGCGGTACTGCCCCAGGAGCACTTCTAAGGTGAGGCAATGTTGGCTTCATGGAGTTTTGTTCATAGCTTGTTCGTATACGCTGTGGCGTGACTCGTTTCTAGATCCATAAATAATGTGATATTTCAGCCATTTTTGAGGGTATGCAAATTTCAAGGTTCCCTTCAGAAACCTTTTTAAAGGGCTTTGCACAATCGATCCACACCCCAATGGGAACCTGCAAATTTTGAGCGAAATCGGAGAGATCCGCTTGCACACATACTTTGGTATTCTCGGACACGCTCTCTTAATCAATACCAATACCATTTCGGCTTTTATCGTTCCACAAGACAGAGAGATTGGAAGCTGTAGTGCAAGTCCAAGTTTCCACGATCATCAGGAAACCTGGTGGCTGATAGTTGTGGATACGTGTAGAAGCCTCTGATATCTATGGGCATTGAGGACTCTTTGGACAGTGGAGCACAGTTGAGTATCGTTATCAAGGTTGAAACGGTGTGGCACAAGTTATGCTCAAGAGTTTGTTAGTTTTTCGGCTCTTTCTAACTTCCTTGCCGTGGAGTATTCCAGAGCTCATTATCAGTCTGGTGCTACTTTGTGCACGTCTGACTGTGCAGAATCTGGTCTAGTTCGCGAACTCTAAAATATAACTTGTTCCACACCGTTTTCCATGTTTCCATTTAATTTAACCAGAAAGGAAATTTAAAAAGTGCGATAGATCTAATACCAGCCAGAAACAGTTACTTGAATTAAATAGAAATCAACTGGGGGCAAAATGCAAAACATTCAGTGAAAATAGGAGGGGGGATTGAGATATCATAAACCAGGTGGATGCACGGAGCAGGAGCATGTAATGCTCAAAAGCTGATGGGATGCATTGCTCTGGAATGGATTTCCACGAAATTGGGTTGTGATGTGGATAGGGGTGGAGTTGACAAGGATGACAGGACTGTTAATGGGAATAATACCAATATAAAAATTCATGAGCATGTGGCCTCTAATTTCCTACCACTTTGAAATTCTCAACGAAGTCCAAATTTGAAAGTGTAATTTGTGTTTGCTCGCAGTCGACATAGTTTGATGCACTCCCCACGATTTCAAGCGAATGGCCGAGGGACCTCTTGATTAGTGTGAGTTGCCAGTACGATGCAAGCCAGATATTGATTGATCGAAGAATGACAGATTTGCCATCACTGTAGATAAGAGTCATACTGTAGCTCAGTTGGTTAGAGCATTGCTCGTGAATAGCAAGGTCACTGGTACAAGTCCCGGTGGTGTGACTAATGATTTTCCTTCTTTCTTATCTGGCTTCCAAGTGTCGAGTTTCGGAGAGAAAAGAGCAGTACGAGGCATGCGGCCTCTATTTTCCTAACACTTTGAAATTCTCCGTGAAGTCCAAATTACACAAACTAGAAAGGACCAAGGAACTACAAGTTACGCTATACTGTTCTCTAACACTACCAGTTACTAAACAATCAGCTCATGGTTGCACGACACTGACCGACGGTACTGACAATCTGCGACTATCTGGGTAAACGCTCTAGCACATCTTGAATGCGCACGCCAGCAGCCTTCCGTAGTTCCTTGGTCTTTTGTATAAAATAATCCTTGGCTCATATTACTGGTGAACGAGATTTCATTTTTCTTGGCCAGGTCACGAAGTTCGTCAAAGCCGAGGATGGCAAGATCGGCATTAGATAGATCCTCAGCCATACTATGTCCACTACTTCAGAATTACCATGCGTGGAAACTAGTGGAAAACAACAGCTTAGTCATGCTCTGAAAATCCTATTAATGCGGAGTAACGGAATTTGCATCCATGCAGCACTGTACAAAAACTTTGGAATGAGTTCGAGATCGCAGAGTGAATGGGCAGAGAGCGAGTCTGCTCTGAAACATTTTCCTCACTATATTTTAACACTGAAAATGTGGGCACAAGTTATGCGATCGTGTCCACCAGCTAAACCAGAATTGTTAATCCATGAGCCTTCCAAGTCAGAAGACCGTTGATTAGCGCTATCGAGCAGTGCTCAAGCTGACTTTCGTGCCGTGGAATGTCTCAGTACTCCTTGTCAGGGTTGTGCTAGACTGTGCCCGTCTGACTGTTTAAAATCTGGTTGAGTGTTGAGTTAGTGACCTCGATCGCAGAACGTGTGCCCACATTTTTCCAGGTTACAATGTTTTCCCAGGCACACCGTCTGATTTCTAACTATAATTATAAAGCCTTCTATAGTCCAGCCCGGCTAGGCGAATAGGATAATTGATCACCCAGATAGTTGACGTCTGGATATTCGGCGTTCTACGGTGACTGTATGCTAAAAATATTTGGCTTAGTAAAGCAAGCGCCATTCAAAACAATGAGTTGATCTACTTTTCGAAAAATCTGTTTGCACCCTTTCGGTCTCACCAGATTCCTCAGTGCTCATTTTAATGGAACTGATAGCTCAAGAAAAGTCCTAATGTTTGGATTGTGGAGAAAGCGATGAGGTTGTTTCACCTCCACAATATGTGCTTTCTGCCCAACTTCATTTACATCAACAGCGTGACTCCAAGTTGTAGATATTGGCCAATAGAATGAAGTCGGCCACAGTACATATGTAGTTTGGCTGGAACAAATTATATGATGAGTAGACGGAAAGCTCCTGAATACTCCCATAATCCTGAGGAAGCACTTGAAACTTAAGCACCAGGTTTATACGGTAGATTTAGTGCATACTCTACTGCACGTGCTCTCAAGAAACTTTAAATGCAGTGGATGGAGCAGATATTTCGTTCTCACCACTCCATCTGTGTATGTTGTGCGTTGTATGTCGCAGAATTTGAACTTTCTTCAACTTCTGCGACAGGCACCTTGCGAGCTGTATGCAACAGTTCACAACAGGCAGTTTCTTGTCGCAGCAGTCGCAAATCGCGTGTCGAGTGGCAGAAAGTTGTATTGTGAATCGGTCTTAAGCGGTCAAATATCAGTATTAACCATACAGGATAATAGAAGGGTGTTTGATGAGATCGAGCTCATTTAATCACTGCGTTTGTATTAATGTGACCGACATATCATGCTATAGTGTATCTCTAGTTCCGGTACATGTATCTTTAGATGCCTCCTATTATCTGTTTACTCTGCTCTTTTGATAATATTTGAAGGAACGAGGATCAACAAGGCTAACTCTAGCCCTCAGCGTCACAGCCCGAAATATCAGAGTGAAGTCCCCTGCTAACGCTGCTGAACCATCCAACCAGTGTGTTGCATGAAGAGTGGAACCAACTTAGTATGTAAGATGTACACCAGGTTTGTACGCTATTTTTCCTACGCATGCATTTTCCAACTATCAGTGTAACTACATTTTGTGCTGACCATTTCTTAGTTTATGTGGACAGCAGCCCTTCTCTCTTCATACAATTCCTCGAGAATCACGCATTCTATTGCTAAAAGTAGGTAGATGTAAAACACATGCAGATGTTTGCTTTAAATTTGTTCATCCCAGAAATTTTTCTCACGTTCATATCCAATCGCTATATTAGGTGCTGTTTTATCTATGCATGTCTGGTTTGCTTCATTTCTATTTATGGCAAGCAAGGACATTTAAGAAAGCTATTTGAGATTTTTGTCACTATTTTTGGTTCTTGTTTACTTACCTACGTATAATGTTATAGGGACTGGAGACTGTCATTAATGAAAACCGGAATACATGCCTCTCTGTGCGGTGTAACCCTTCGATCAATTTAGAGGAGATTAAGGTTTTCTGTTAGTTTTTTTTTCATTGAGAGATATGTTGGTAAGGTATTTCATTTGCGAGAACAAAAAGTTTCTAATTTATTACACAGCTAGGCTTAGTTATCTTGGATATTCATCCAAAATTTCATTGCAGTATGGTTATTATGTCCAGAACTCAAAAGACGTGTATTAACATTATTATGTACAACATGATAGCTATATTTCATGTCCGATGGCGGCCTATCTTTTCGTTTTCCTTCATTACCTTGGCACATGTTATTGGGGCTGGATATCATTTTCACTGAATTTAGAGGAGATAAAGATTTTCTGTTACGCTTTCTGTTTTCATTGAGAGATATGTTGATGAGGTATTTGATTTGCGAGAGCAAAACGATTATATTTTATTACACAGCTAGGATCAGTAGGTGAGATTATACTCTTTATACTTTAAATTAGGATTCATAATCTTCAGTATTTATCCTGAATTTGATTGCAGTGTGCGTATGGCGTCCAGAGCTCAAAGGACGTGTACCATGAGAGTTCTAATATATGTCCGACGACGGCCTCTTTTCATTTCAATGACTTGAAATTGATTTTGGTGGAAGATTAGACAGACAGACAGATTACAACTACTGGGTCACGTTGGACCCGCATTGCTCGTTGTCGTGCGTGGTGGATAAGACCCTTGTGTTGGTGTTGCACGGAGGTGTGATGTCTTTCTGTAACTGTAGTGATTCCAGGACCAGGAAGGCCCGGTCCAGCCAATCTGTCTGGCGTTTGGGTCAACAAAATACGAAAGACAAGAACATGCATGCATCCACGCAACAGTACGGTCCATGTAGATCCAAAAGCCATCATTGGTCATGACTTTAGGCCTAATATTACATAGAAGCTTCAAGTCCTATTCTTTTGGGTTTGGGTGAGTAGAATTCCTATGGAAAACAGTAGAGCAGCAATTACGTGTGGAGCTGTTTTTCTGTGAAACTGGAGATTAGCTACAGAATCGTGAGCGGCAACATTAGACCTTTCAATAATACAATGGCCCTGTATCCCTCACCGTCTTGTGATCTTCACACCTAGCCCAATATCTTGCTTTTCTGCCCTAGATTTTTAACTAACCATATCCTACAGAGTATTCATTATCACCTCTCCCCAGCTTCTCCTTCCGCATAAGCTGTTGACGGCGACTCCCTCGTTTTAGACTAAGGGCTGTGGAGAATCCATAAATACAAATACAAAATTAATACAAATAAAGCCTTATACAGGTAACTTGTCTGCCGAGTGCATTTAGGAGAGGAGTAGGGGAACATTGGATTTTCTCCCCGTGAACAATTAGCGCTTTGCATATGTCTTGGATCTTCATCTACACTTTGGACCCTCTTGTTGGTGGCATCGTTGTGATCCATGATACGTGTTGTTTGGCTGAGATTCTTGGGTGGATCAGAAATATCATAGATAAATACGAAGGCAATTTTCGCGAATTGTGAAGAACCAGTTGCTACTATCTAATTGCACTCTTCGCGCTTCGGTCTTACATGACCGTAGACGTGTATCGTGTTACTGTTGCATTGGTGAACAGTTACTTCATTTGCTTCATAACTCGTACTCATGTGTTCCCATGTACAACGCTGGCAACTGAAATCCGACCCCCTGATCAGCTGAGCGCACCGCTCAGGGTCGGATTTCAGTTGCTACCACTGTACTTTTCATTGTATGATTGGTTCAGTATCCGAGTACAATATTTAGAATGGGTTTATTCAAACTTTATTGCCTACATGGCATCATACCTGAGCACGGGTATGACACAAACGTACATGTACCTATATTTTGTAGAAATTTTGATGTACACTATAGCTTCCCTCTTCTTCATTCATTCTTCGTGTACACATCATTGCCCGTTGTGCCTTCCCGGCCTTGGATAGAGCCTATGAGCCTATGACCACAACTATGGCCACGTGGCCAGAGCTTTTTGAGACAATTCAGTTTGCTCAGCGCATTTTTCCATTTACCCATCCTGTATTTTCACGTCATGATACAGGAAAGGAGAGAAGCTAGGACAAAGAAGCCCGTCAGCAGCGCACCAATGCCAGTTGGTAAACGTATGCAAAGGGCCATGCTGGTGAGCTGCAAGGAATGGCCTACCATGTGATATAATTATCCTGGCACACAACTATCAAGCGAATCTAATCATTGCCTAGGAGCTGTGGCATCTTATATGATCCACAGCAAGAAGCCAGCAACTCCTGTACCTACATGTATGGTGAAGTAAATTATTAAAGGCAACATCTATAAAGAAGCCGCCAGTTTCTTGCAAGCATGTATACCATTGGTCAAATATTGGCGAGCTTGGTCCAGTACTGCAGGGTTTGGGAAAATTAGAATACCCCACATGCCATTTGCTGCACTACTATGCTGCCAAACGTCACCTCAACGAGGAGGTGTTTCCTCAGCCTTGCATTGGCCAATTATGTGACCATACTGGGGATTTTCGTTGCAAGCTTTCGTAGCGCCACCAGAATGTACGGCGCGTGGATACACATGTCCATGTGTCCATGCATAAGTGTCTTATAAACCAGAGAGGTTCCAGGCTGCTCAGGAAAGTGCTCAATACCGAGAAGCAGAGCTAGTTTAAACAATACGAGGACGGACAAATGTTTTCAAACACTTTCCCGTCCTCTTATTTAAAATCGGATACTGAGCCAGTAATAAATGTACAAAAAAAAAGAGAAAAAACATATTAGATATTTGGTGCATAACTCGTTCTTATGTGTTTCTTCTCTTTTTTACGTCCTCTTATTTTTTGTTTTATACATTTCTTATAAATGTCCATGCATCCATGTATCTACGTGGGTATGCATGTCCATGTGTCCATGTTAACGTCGAATTACATGGGCTTGTATAGTACCCCATAATTTCGGGCTGGGCCATGTGCCTACTCCGAACCCACCCGACACATACTACTCATGTATAAACATAGCAAAGTTCAGTTGTCTGAGCTTTGCTATGTGCATGAAACCCAGCGTTACGACAATGACCTAGCCGGCTGTCTCTATTCTCAGTTGTCTGAGCTTTGCTATGTGCATGACACCCAGCGTTACGACAATGACCTAGCCGGCTGTCTCTATTCTCCGTTGTCTGAGTTTTGCTATGTGCATGACACCCAGCGTTATGACAATGACCTAGCCGGCTGTCTCTATTCTCAGTTGTCTGAGCTTTGCTATGTGAATGACACCCAGCGTTATGACAATGACCTAGCCGGCTGTCTCTATTCTCAGTTGTCTGAGCTTTGCTATGTGCATGACACCCAGCGTTACGACAATGACCTAGCCGGCTGTCTCTATTCTCAGTTGTCTGAGCTTTGCTATGTGCATGACACCCAGCGTTACGACAATGACCTAGCCGGCTGTCTCTATTCTCAGTTGTCTGAGCTTTGCTATGTGCATGACACCCAGCGTTACGACAATGACCTAGCCGGCTGTCTCTATTCTCAGTTGTCTGAGCTTTGCTATGTGAATGACACCCAGCGTTATGACAATGACCTAGCCGGCTGTCTCTATTCTCAGTTGTCTGAGCTTTGCTATGTGAATGACACCCAGCGTTATGACAATGACCTAGCCGGCTGTCTCTATTCTCAGTTGTCTGAGCTTTGCTATGTGCATGACACCCAGCGTTACGACAATGACCTAGCCGGCTGTCTCTATTCTCAGTTGTCTGAGCTTTGCTATGTGCATGACACCCAGCGTTACGACAATGACCTAGCCGGCTGTCTCTATTCTCAGTTGTCTGAGCTTTGCTATGTGCATGACACCCAGCGTTACGACAATGACCTAGCCGGCTGTCTCTATTCTCAGTTGTCTGAGCTTTGCTATGTGCATGACACCCAGCGTTACGACAATGACCTAGCCGGCTGTCTCTATTCTCAGTTGTCTGAGCTTTGCTATGTGAATGACACCCAGCGTTATGACAATGACCTAGCCGGCTGTCTCTATTCTCAGTTGTCTGAGCTTTGCTATGTGAATGACACCCAGCGTTATGACAATGACCTAGCCGGCTGTCTCTATTCTCAGTTGTCTGAGCTTTGCTATGTGCATGACACCCAGCGTTACGACAATGACCTAGCCGGCTGTCTCTATTCTCAGTTGTCTGAGCTTTGCTATGTGCATGACACCCAGCGTTACGACAATGACCTAGCCGGCTGTCTCTATTCTCAGTTGTCTGAGCTTTGCTATGTGCATGACACCCAGCGTTACGACAATGACCTAGCCGGCTGTCTCTATTCTCAGTTGTCTGAGCTTTGCTATGTGCATGACACCCAGCGTTACGACAATGACCTAGCCGGCTGTCTCTATTCTCAGTTGTCTGAGCTTTGCTATGTGCATGACACCCAGCGTTACGACAATGACCTAGCCGGCTGTCTCTATTCTCAGTTGTCTGAGCTTTGCTATGTGCATGACACCCAGCGTTACGACAATGACCTAGCCGGCTGTCTCTATTCTCAGTTGTCTGAGCTTTGCTATGTGAATGACACCCAGCGTTATGACAATGACCTAGCCGGCTGTCTCTATTCTCAGTTGTCTGAGCTTTGCTATGTGAATGACACCCAGCGTTATGACAATGACCTAGCCGGCTGTCTCTATTCTCAGTTGTCTGAGCTTTGCTATGTGCATGACACCCAGCGTTACGACAATGACCTAGCCGGCTGTCTCTATTCTCAGTTGTCTGAGCTTTGCTATGTGCATGACACCCAGCGTTACGACAATGACCTAGCCGGCTGTCTCTATTCTCAGTTGTCTGAGCTTTGCTATGTGCATGACACCCAGCGTTACGACAATGACCTAGCCGGCTGTCTCTATTCTCAGTTGTCTGAGCTTTGCTATGTGAATGACACCCAGCGTTATGACAATGACCTAGCCGGCTGTCTCTATTCTCAGTTGTCTGAGCTTTGCTATGTGAATGACACCCAGCGTTATGACAATGACCTAGCCGGCTGTCTCTATTCTCAGTTGTCTGAGCTTTGCTATGTGCATGACACCCAGCGTTACGACAATGACCTAGCCGGCTGTCTCTATTCTCAGTTGTCTGAGCTTTGCTATGTGCATGACACCCAGCGTTACGACAATGACCTAGCCGGCTGTCTCTATTCTCAGTTGTCTGAGCTTTGCTATGTGCATGACACCCAGCGTTACGACAATGACCTAGCCGGCTGTCTCTATTCTCAGTTGTCTGAGCTTTGCTATGTGCATAACACCCAGCGTTACGACAATGACCTAGCCGGCTGTCTCTATTCTCAGTTGTCTGAGCTTTGCTATGTGAATGACACCCAGCGTTATGACAATGACCTAGCCGGCTGTCTCTATTCTCAGTTGTCTGAGCTTTGCTATGTGAATGACACCCAGCGTTATGACAATGACCTAGCCGGCTGTCTCTATTCTCAGTTGTCTGAGCTTTGCTTGACACCCAGCGTTACGACAATGACCTAGCCGGCTGTCTCTATTCTCAGTTGTCTGAGCTTTGCTATGTGCATGACACCCAGCGTTACGACAATGACCTAGCCGGCTGTCTCTATTCTCAGTTGTCTGAGCTTTGCTATGTGCATGACACCCAGCGTTACGACAATGACCTAGCCGGCTGTCTCTATTCTCAGTTGTCTGAGCTTTGCTATGTGCATGACACCCAGCGTTACGACAATGACCTAGCCGGCTGTCTCTATTCTCAGTTGTCTGAGCTTTGCTATGTGCATGACACCCAGCGTTACGACAATGACCTAGCCGGCTGTCTCTATTCTCAGTTGTCTGAGCTTTGCTATGTGCATGACACCCAGCGTTACGACAATGACCTAGCCGACTGTCTCTATTCTCAGTTGTCTGAGCTTTGCTATGTGCATGAAACCCAGCGTTACGACAATGACCTAGCCGGCTGTCTCTATTCTCAGTTGTCTGAGCTTTGCTATGTGCATGAAACCCAGCGTTACGACAATGACCTAGCCGACTGTCTCTATTCTCAGTTGTCTGAGCTTTGCTATGTGCATGAAACCCAGCGTTACGACAATGACCTAGCTGGCTGTCTCTATTCTCAGTTGTCTGAGCTTTGCTATGTGCATGAAACCCAGCGTTACGACAATGACCTAGCCGACTGTCTCTATTCTCAGTTGTCTGAGCTTTGCTATGTGCATGAAACCCAGCGTTACGACAATGACCTAGCCGACTGTCTCTATTCTCAGTTGTCTGAGCTTTGCTATGTGCATGAAACCCAGCGTTACGACAATGACCTAGCCGGCTGTCTCTATTCTCAGTTGTCTGAGCTTTGCTATGTGCATGAAACCCAGCGTTACGACAATGACCTAGCCGGCTGTCTCTATTCTCAGTTGTCTGAGCTTTGCTATGTGCATGAAACCCAGCGTTACGACAATGACCTAGCCGACTGTCTCTATTCTCAGTTGTCTGAGCTTTGCTATGTGCATGAAACCCAGCGTTACGACAATGACCTAGCTGGCTGTCTCTATTCTCAGTTGTCTGAGCTTTGCTATGTGCATGAAACCCAGCGTTACGACAATGACCTAGCCGACTGTCTCTATTCTCAGTTGTCTGAGCTTTGCTATGTGCATGAAACCCAGCGTTACGACAATGACCTAGCCGGCTGTCTCTATTCTCAGTTGTCTGAGCTTTGCTATGTGCATGAAACCCAGCGTTACGACAATGACCTAGCCGACTGTCTCTATTCTCAGTTGTCTGAGCTTTGCTATGTGCATGAAACCCAGCGTTACGACAATGACCTAGCCGGCTGTCTCTATTCTCAGTTGTCTGAGCTTTGCTATGTGCATGAAACCCAGCGTTACGACAATGACCTAGCCGACTGTCTCTATTCTCAGTTGTCTGAGCTTTGCTATGTGCATGAAACCCAGCGTTACGACAATGACCTAGCCGGCTGTCTCTATTCTCAGTTGTCTGAGCTTTGCTATGTGCATGAAACCCAGCGTTACGACAATGACCTAGCCGGCTGTCTCTATTCTCAGTTGTCTGAGCTTTGCTATGTGCATGAAACCCAGCGTTACGACAATGACCTAGCTGGCTGTCTCTATTCTCAGTTGTCTGAGCTTTGCTATGTGCATGAAACCCAGCGTTACGACAATGACCTAGCCGACTGTCTCTATTCTCAGTTGTCTGAGCTTTGCTATGTGCATGAAACCCAGCGTTACGACAATGACCTAGCCGACTGTCTCTATTCTCAGTTGTCTGAGCTTTGCTATGTGCATGAAACCCAGCGTTACGACAATGACCTAGCCGGCTGTCTCTATTCTCAGTTGTCTGAGCTTTGCTATGTGCATGAAACCCAGCGTTACGACAATGACCTAGCCGACTGTCTCTATTCTCAGTTGTCTGAGCTTTGCTATGTGCATGAAACCCAGCGTTACGACAATGACCTAGCCGGCTGTCTCTATTCTCAGTTGTCTGAGCTTTGCTATGTGCATGAAACCCAGCGTTACGACAATGACCTAGCCGACTGTCTCTATTCTCAGTTGTCTGAGCTTTGCTATGTGCATGAAACCCAGCGTTACGACAATGACCTAGCCGGCTGTCTCTATTCTCAGTTGTCTGAGCTTTGCTATGTGCATGAAACCCAGCGTTACGACAATGACCTAGCCGGCTGTCTCTATTCTCAGTTGTCTGAGCTTTGCTATGTGCATGAAACCCAGCGTTACGACAATGACCTAGCCGGCTGTCTCTATTCTCAGTTGTCTGAGCTTTGCTATGTGCATGAAACCCAGCGTTACGACAATGACCTAGCCGGCTGTCTCTATTCTCAGTTGTCTGAGCTTTGCTATGTGCATGAAACCCAGCGTTACGACAATGACCTAGCCGGCTGTCTCTATTCTCAGTTGTCTGAGCTTTGCTATGTGCATGAAACCCAGCGTTACGACAATGACCTAGCCGGCTGTCTCTATTCTCAGTTGTCTGAGCTTTGCTATGTGCATGAAACCCAGCGTTACGACAATGACCTAGCCGGCTGTCTCTATTCTCAGTTGTCTGAGCTTTGCTATGTGCATGAAACCCAGCGTTACGACAATGACCTAGCCGACTGTCTCTATTCTCAGTTGTCTGAGCTTTGCTATGTGCATGAAACGCAGCGTTACGACAATGACCTAGCCGGCTGTCTCTATTCTCAGTTGTCTGAGCTTTGCTATGTGCATGAAACCCAGCGTTACGACAATGACCTAGCCGGCTGTCTCTATTCTCAGTTGTCTGAGCTTTGCTATGTGCATGAAACCCAGCGTTACGACAATGACCTAGCCGACTGTCTCTATTCTCAGTTGTCTGAGCTTTGCTATGTGCATGAAACCCAGCGTTACGACAATGACCTAGCCGACTGTCTCTATTCTCAGTTGTCTGAGCTTTGCTATGTGCATGAAACCCAGCGTTACGACAATGACCTAGCCGACTGTCTCTATTCTCAGTTGTCTGAGCTTTGCTATGTGCATGAAACCCAGCGTTACGACAATGACCTAGCCGACTGTCTCTATTCTCAGTTGTCTGAGCTTTGCTATGTGCATGAAACCCAGCGTTACGACAATGACCTAGCCGGCTGTCTCTATTCTCAGTTGTCTGAGCTTTGCTATGTGCATGAAACCCAGCGTTACGACAATGACCTAGCCGACTGTCTCTATTCTCAGTTGTCTGAGCTTTGCTATGTGCATGAAACCCAGCGTTACGACAATGACCTAGCCGACTGTCTCTATTCTCAGTTGTCTGAGCTTTGCTATGTGCATGAAACGCAGCGTTACGACAATGACCTAGCCGGCTGTCTCTATTCTCAGTTGTCTGAGCTTTGCTATGTGCATGAAACCCAGCGTTACGACAATGACCTAGCCGACTGTCTCTATTCTCAGTTGTCTGAGTTTTTCTATGTGCATGAAACCCAGCGTTACGACAATGACCTAGCCGGCTGTCTCTATTCTCAGTTGTCTGAGCTTTGCTATGTGCATGAAACCCAGCGTTACGACAATGACCTAGCCGACTGTCTCTATTCTCAGTTGTCTGAGCTTTGCTATGTGCATGAAACCCAGCGTTACGACAATGACCTAGCCGGCTGTCTCTATTCTCAGTTGTCTGAGCTTTGCTATGTGCATGAAACCCAGCGTTACGACAATGACCTAGCCGGCTGTCTCTATTCTCAGTTGTCTGAGCTTTGCTATGTGCATGACACCCAGCGTTACGACAATGACCTAGCCGACTGTCTCTATTCTCAGTTGTCTGAGCTTTGCTATGTGCATGAAACCCAGCGTTACGACAATGACCTAGCCGACTGTCTCTATTCTCAGTTGTCTGAGCTTTGCTATGTGCATGAAACCCAGCGTTACGACAATGACCTAGCCGGCTGTCTCTATTCTCAGTTGTCTGAGTTTTTCTATGTGCATGAAACCCAGCGTTACGACAATGACCTAGCCGACTGTCTCTATTCTCAGTTGTCTGAGCTTTGCTATGTGCATGAAACCCAGCGTTACGACAATGACCTAGCCGACTGTCTCTATTCTCAGTTGTCTGAGCTTTGCTATGTGCATGAAACCCAGCGTTACGACAATGACCTAGCCGGCTGTCTCTATTCTCAGTTGTCTGAGCTTTGCTATGTGCATGAAACCCAGCGTTACGACAATGACCTAGCCGACTGTCTCTATTCTCAGTTGTCTGAGCTTTGCTATGTGCATGAAACCCAGCGTTACGACAATGACCTAGCCGACTGTCTCTATTCTCAGTTGTCTGAGTTTTTCTATGTGCATGAAACCCAGCGTTACGACAATGACCTAGCCGGCTGTCTCTATTCTCAGTTGTCTGAGCTTTGCTATGTGCATGAAACCCAGCGTTACGACAATGACCTAGCCGGCTGTCTCTATTCTCAGTTGTCTGAGTTTTTCTATGTGCATGAAACCCAGCGTTAGGACAATGACCTAGCCGGCTGTCTCTATTCTCAGTTGTCTGAGCTTTGCTATGTGCATGAAACCCAGCGTTACGACAATGACCTAGCCGGCTGTCTCTATTCTCAGTTGTCTGAGCTTTGCTATGTGCATGAAACCCAGCGTTACGACAATGACCTAGCCGGCTGTCTCTATTCTCAGTTGTCTGAGTTTTTCTATGTGCATGAAACCCAGCGTTAGGACAATGACCTAGCCGGCTGTCTCTATTCTCAGTTGTCTGAGCTTTGCTATGTGCATGAAACCCAGCGTTACGACAATGACCTAGCCGGCTGTCTCTATTCTCAGTTGTCTGAGCTTTGCTATGTGCATGAAACCCAGCGTTAGGACAATGACCTAGCCGGCTGTCTCTATTCTCAGTTGTCTGAGTTTTTCTATGTGCATGAAACCCAGCGTTAGGACAATGACCTAGCCGGCTGTCTCTATTCTCAGTTGTCTGAGCTTTGCTATGTGCATGAAACCCAGCGTTAGGACAATGACCTAGCCGGCTGTCTCTATTCTCAGTTGTCTGAGTTTTTCTATGTGCATGAAACCCAGCGTTACGACAATGACCTAGCCGGCTGTCTCTATTCTCAGTTGTCTGAGCTTTGCTATGTGCATGAAACCCAGCGTTACGACAATGACCTAGCCGGCTGTCTCTATTCTCAGTTGTCTGAGCTTTGCTATGTGCATGAAACGCAGCGTTACGACAATGACCTAGCCGGCTGTCTCTATTCTCAGTTGTCTGAGCTTTGCTATGTGCATGACACCCAGCATTACGACAATGACCTAGCCGGCTGTCTCTATTCTCAGTTGTCTGAGCTTTTCTATGTGCATGACACCCAGCGTTACGACAATGACCTAGCCGGCTGTCTCTATTCTCAGTTGTCTGAGCTTTTCTATGTGCATGACACCCAGCGTTACGACAATGACCTAGCCGGCTGTCTCTATTCTCAGTTGTCTGAGCTTTGCTATGTGCATGAAACCCAGCGTTACGACAATGACCTAGCCGACTGTCTCTATTCTCAGTTGTCTGAGCTTTTCTATGTGCATGACACCCAGCGTTACGACAATGACCTAGCCGGCTGTCTCTATTCTCAGTTGTCTGAGTTTGTCTATGTGCATGACACCCAGCGTTACGACAATGACCTAGCCGGCTGTCTCTATTCTCAGTTGTCTGAGTTTTTCTATGTGCATGACACCCAGCGTTACGACAATGACCTAGCCGGCTGTCTCTATTCTCAGTTGTCTGGGCTTTTCTATGTGCATGAAACCCAGCGTTACGACAATGACCTAGCCGGCTGTCTCTATTCTCAGTTGTCTGAGCTTTGCTATGTGCATGAAACCCAGCGTTACGACAATGACCTAGCCGACTGTCTCTATTCTCAGTTGTCTGGGCTTTGCTATGTGCATGAAACCCAGCGTTACGACAATGACCTAGCCGGCTGTCTCTATTCTCAGTTGTCTGAGCTTTGCTATGTGCATGAAACCCAGCGTTACGACAATGACCTAGCCGGCTGTCTCTATTCTCAGTTGTCTGAGCTTTGCTATGTGCATGAAACCCAGCGTTACGACAATGACCTAGCCGACTGTCTCTATTCTCAGTTGTCTGGGCTTTGCTATGTGCATGAAACCCAGCGTTACGACAATGACCTAGCCGGCTGTCTCTATTCTCAGTTGTCTGAGCTTTGCTATGTGCATGAAACCCAGCGTTACGACAATGACCTAGCCGGCTGTCTCTATTCTCAGTTGTCTGAGCTTTTCTATGTGCATGACACCCAGCGTTACGACAATGACCTAGCCGGCTGTCTCTATTCTCAGTTGTCTGGGCTTTTCTATGTGCATGAAACCCAGCGTTACGACAATGACCTAGCCGGCTGTCTCTATTCTCAGTTGTCTGAGCTTTGCTATGTGCATGAAACCCAGCGTTACGACAATGACCTAGCCGACTGTCTCTATTCTCTGTTGTCTGGGCTTTGCTATGTGCATGAAACCCAGCGTTACGACAATGACCTAGCCGACTGTCTCTATTCTCAGTTGTCTGAGTTTTTCTATGTGCATGACACCCAGCGTTACGACAATGACCTAGCCGGCTGTCTCTATTCTCAGTTGTCTGAGTTTTTCTATGTGCATGAAACCCAGCGTTAGGACAATGACCTAGCCGGCTGTCTCTATTCTCAGTTGTCTGAGCTTTGCTATGTGCATGAAACCCAGCGTTACGACAATGACCTAGCCGGCTGTCTCTATTCTCAGTTGTCTGAGCTTTGCTATGTGCATGAAACCCAGCGTTAGGACAATGACCTAGCCGGCTGTCTCTATTCTCAGTTGTCTGAGTTTTTCTATGTGCATGAAACCCAGCGTTAGGACAATGACCTAGCCGGCTGTCTCTATTCTCAGTTGTCTGAGCTTTGCTATGTGCATGAAACCCAGCGTTAGGACAATGACCTAGCCGGCTGTCTCTATTCTCAGTTGTCTGAGTTTTTCTATGTGCATGAAACCCAGCGTTACGACAATGACCTAGCCGGCTGTCTCTATTCTCAGTTGTCTGAGCTTTGCTATGTGCATGAAACCCAGCGTTACGACAATGACCTAGCCGGCTGTCTCTATTCTCAGTTGTCTGAGCTTTGCTATGTGCATGAAACGCAGCGTTACGACAATGACCTAGCCGGCTGTCTCTATTCTCAGTTGTCTGAGCTTTGCTATGTGCATGACACCCAGCATTACGACAATGACCTAGCCGGCTGTCTCTATTCTCAGTTGTCTGAGCTTTTCTATGTGCATGACACCCAGCGTTACGACAATGACCTAGCCGGCTGTCTCTATTCTCAGTTGTCTGAGCTTTGCTATGTGCATGAAACCCAGCGTTACGACAATGACCTAGCCGACTGTCTCTATTCTCAGTTGTCTGAGCTTTTCTATGTGCATGACACCCAGCGTTACGACAATGACCTAGCCGGCTGTCTCTATTCTCAGTTGTCTGAGTTTTTCTATGTGCATGACACCCAGCGTTACGACAATGACCTAGCCGGCTGTCTCTATTCTCAGTTGTCTGAGTTTTTCTATGTGCATGACACCCAGCGTTACGACAATGACCTAGCCGGCTGCTTCTATTCTCAGTTGTCTGGGCTTTTCTATGTGCATGAAACCCAGCGTTACGACAATGACCTAGCCGGCTGTCTCTATTCTCAGTTGTCTGAGCTTTGCTATGTGCATGAAACCCAGCGTTACGACAATGACCTAGCCGACTGTCTCTATTCTCAGTTGTCTGGGCTTTGCTATGTGCATGAAACCCAGCGTTACGACAATGACCTAGCCGGCTGTCTCTATTCTCAGTTGTCTGAGCTTTGCTATGTGCATGAAACCCAGCGTTACGACAATGACCTAGCCGGCTGTCTCTATTCTCAGTTGTCTGAGCTTTGCTATGTGCATGAAACCCAGCGTTACGACAATGACCTAGCCGACTGTCTCTATTCTCAGTTGTCTGGGCTTTGCTATGTGCATGAAACCCAGCGTTACGACAATGACCTAGCCGGCTGTCTCTATTCTCAGTTGTCTGAGCTTTGCTATGTGCATGAAACCCAGCGTTACGACAATGACCTAGCCGGCTGTCTCTATTCTCAGTTGTCTGAGCTTTTCTATGTGCATGACACCCAGCGTTACGACAATGACCTAGCCGGCTGTCTCTATTCTCAGTTGTCTGGGCTTTTCTATGTGCATGAAACCCAGCGTTACGACAATGACCTAGCCGGCTGTCTCTATTCTCAGTTGTCTGAGCTTTGCTATGTGCATGAAACCCAGCGTTACGACAATGACCTAGCCGACTGTCTCTATTCTCAGTTGTCTGGGCTTTGCTATGTGCATGAAACCCAGCGTTACGACAATGACCTAGCCGACTGTCTCTATTCTCAGTTGTCTGAGTTTTTCTATGTGCATGACACCCAGCGTTACGACAATGACCTAGCCGGCTGTCTCTATTCTCAGTTGTCTGAGCTTTTCTATGTGCATGACACCCAGCGTTACGACAATGACCTAGCCGGCTGTCTCTATTCTCAGTTGTCTGGGCTTTTCTATGTGCATGAAACCCAGCGTTACGACAATGACCTAGCCGGCTGTCTCTATTCTCAGTTGTCTGAGCTTTGCTATGTGCATGAAACCCAGCGTTACGACAATGACCTAGCCGACTGTCTCTATTCTCAGTTGTCTGGGCTTTGCTATGTGCATGAAACCCAGCGTTACGACAATGACCTAGCCGGCTGTCTCTATTCTCAGTTGTCTGAGCTTTGCTATGTGCATGAAACCCAGCGTTACGACAATGACCTAGCCGGCTGTCTCTATTCTCAGTTGTCTGAGCTTTGCTATGTGCATGAAACCCAGCGTTACGACAATGATCTAGCCGACTGTCTCTATTCTCAGTTGTCTGGGCTTTGCTATGTGCATGAAACCCAGCGTTACGACAATGACCTAGCCGGCTGTCTCTATTCTCAGTTGTCTGAGCTTTGCTATGTGCATGAAACCCAGCGTTACGACAATGACCTAGCCGGCTGTCTCTATTCTCAGTTGTCTGAGCTTTTCTATGTGCATGACACCCAGCGTTACGACAATGACCTAGCCGGCTGTCTCTATTCTCAGTTGTCTGGGCTTTTCTATGTGCATGAAACCCAGCGTTACGACAATGACCTAGCCGGCTGTCTCTATTCTCAGTTGTCTGAGCTTTGCTATGTGCATGAAACCCAGCGTTACGACAATGACCTAGCCGACTGTCTCTATTCTCAGTTGTCTGGGCTTTGCTATGTGCATGAAACCCAGCGTTACGACAATGACCTAGCCGGCTGTCTCTATTCTCAGTTGTCTGAGCTTTGCTATGTGCATGAAACCCAGCGTTACGACAATGACCTAGCCGGCTGTCTCTATTCTCAGTTGTCTGAGCTTTGCTATGTGCATGAAACCCAGCGTTACGACAATGACCTAGCCGACTGTCTCTATTCTCAGTTGTCTGGGCTTTGCTATGTGCATGAAACCCAGCGTTACGACAATGACCTAGCCGGCTGTCTCTATTCTCAGTTGTCTGAGCTTTGCTATGTGCATGAAACCCAGCGTTACGACAATGACCTAGCCGGCTGTCTCTATTCTCAGTTGTCTGAGCTTTTCTATGTGCATGGCACCCAGCGTTACGACAATGACCTAGCCGGCTGTCTCTATTCTCAGTTGTCTGGGCTTTTCTAGGTGCATGAAACCCAGCGTTACGACAATGACCTAGCCGGCTGTCTCTATTCTCAGTTGTCTGAGCTTTGCTATGTGCATGAAACCCAGCGGTACGACAATGACCTAGCCGACTGTCTCTATTCTCAGTTGTCTGGGCTTTGCTATGTGCATGAAACCCAGCGTTACGACAATGACCTAGCCGGCTGTCTCTATTCTCAGTTGTCTGAGTTTTTCTATGTGCATGCCACCCAGCGTTACGACAATGACCTAGCCGGCTGTCTCTATTCTCAGTTGTCTGAGCTTTTCTATGTGCATGACACCCAGCGTTACGACAATGACCTAGCCGGCTGTCTCTATTCTCAGTTGTCTGGGCTTTTCTATGTGCATGAAACCCAGCGTTACGACAATGACCTAGCCGGCTGTCTCTATTCTCAGTTGTCTGAGCTTTGCTATGTGCATGAAACCCAGCGTTACGACAATGACCTAGCCGACTGTCTCTATTCTCAGTTGTCTGGGCTTTGCTATGTGCATGAAACCCAGCGTTACGACAATGACCTAGCCGGCTGTCTCTATTCTCAGTTGTCTGAGCTTTGCTATGTGCATGAAACCCAGCGTTACGACAATGACCTAGCCGGCTGTCTCTATTCTCAGTTGTCTGAGCTTTGCTATGTGCATGAAACCCAGCGTTACGACAATGACCTAGCCGACTGTCTCTATTCTCAGTTGTCTGGGCTTTGCTATGTGCATGAAACCCAGCGTTACGACAATGACCTAGCCGGCTGTCTCTATTCTCAGTTGTCTGAGCTTTGCTATGTGCATGAAACCCAGCGTTACGACAATGACCTAGCCGGCTGTCTCTATTCTCAGTTGTCTGAGCTTTTCTATGTGCATGACACCCAGCGTTACGACAATGACCTAGCCGGCTGTCTCTATTCTCAGTTGTCTGGGCTTTTCTATGTGCATGAAACCCAGCGTTACGACAATGACCTAGCCGGCTGTCTCTATTCTCAGTTGTCTGAGCTTTGCTATGTGCATGAAACCCAGCGTTACGACAATGACCTAGCCGACTGTCTCTATTCTCAGTTGTCTGGGCTTTGCTATGTGCATGAAACCCAGCGTTACGACAATGACCTAGCCGGCTGTCTCTATTCTCAGTTGTCTGAGCTTTGCTATGTGCATGAAACCCAGCGTTACGACAATGACCTAGCCGGCTGTCTCTATTCTCAGTTGTCTGAGCTTTGCTATGTGCATGAAACCCAGCGTTACGACAATGACCTAGCCGACTGTCTCTATTCTCAGTTGTCTGGGCTTTGCTATGTGCATGAAACCCAGCGTTACGACAATGACCTAGCCGGCTGTCTCTATTCTCAGTTGTCTGAGCTTTGCTATGTGCATGAAACCCAGCGTTACGACAATGACCTAGCCGGCTGTCTCTATTCTCAGTTGTCTGAGCTTTGCTATGTGCATGAAACCCAGCGTTACGACAATGACCTAGCCGACTGTCTCTATTCTCAGTTGTCTGAGCTTTGCTATGTGCATGAAACCCAGCGTTACGACAATGACCTAGCCGGCTGTCTCTATTCTCAGTTGTCTGAGCTTTTCTATGTGCATGAAACCCAGCGTTACGACAATGACCTAGCCGGCTGTCTCTATTCTCAGTTGTCTGAGCTTTGCTATGTGCATGAAACCCAGCGTTACGACAATGACCTAGCCGACTGTCTCTATTCTCAGTTGTCTGAGCTTTGCTATGTGCATGAAACCCAGCGTTACGACAATGACCTAGCCGACTGTCTCTATTCTCAGTTGTCTGAGCTTTGCTATGTGCATGAAACCCAGCGTTACGACAATGACCTAGCCGACTGTCTCTATTCTCAGTTGTCTGAGTTTTTCTATGTGCATGAAACCCAGCGTTACGACAATGACCTAGCCGACTGTCTCTATTCTCAGTTGTCTGAGCTTTGCTATGTGCATGAAACCCAGCGTTACGACAATGACCTAGCCGACTGTCTCTATTCTCAGTTGTCTGAGTTTTTCTATGTGCATGAAACCCAGCGTTACGACAATGACCTAGCCGACTGTCTCTATTCTCAGTTGTCTGAGCTTTGCTATGTGCATGAAACCCAGCGTTACGACAATGACCTAGCCGACTGTCTCTATTCTCAGTTGTCTGAGCTTTGCTATGTGCATGAAACCCAGCGTTACGACAATGACCTAGCCGACTGTCTCTATTCTCAGTTGTCTGAGTTTTTCTATGTGCATGAAACCCAGCGTTACGACAATGACCTAGCCGGCTGTCTCTATTCTCAGTTGTCTGAGTTTTTCTATGTGCATGAAACCCAGCGTTACGACAATGACCTAGCCGGCTGTCTCTATTCTCAGTTGTCTGAGTTTTGCTACGTGCATGAAACCCAGCGTTACGACAATGACCTAGCCGACTGTCTCTATTCTCAGTTGTCTGAGCTTTGCTATGTGCATGAAACCCAGCGTTACGACAATGACCTAGCCGGCTGTCTCTATTCTCAGTTGTCTGAGTTTTTCTATGTGCATGAAACCCAGCGTTACGACAATGACCTAGCCGACTGTCTCTATTCTCAGTTGTCTGAGTTTTTCTATGTGCATGAAACCCAGCGTTACGACAATGACCTAGCCGGCTGTCTCTATTCTCAGTTGTCTGAGTTTTTCTATGTGCATGAAACCCAGCGTTACGACAATGACCTAGCCGGCTGTCTCTATTCTCAGTTGTCTGAGTTTTGCTACGTGCATGAAACCCAGCGTTACGACAATGACCTAGCCGACTGTCTCTATTCTCAGTTGTCTGAGCTTTGCTATGTGCATGAAACCCAGCGTTACGACAATGACCTAGCCGGCTGTCTCTATTCTCAGTTATCTGAGTTTTTCTATGTGCATGAAACCCAGCGTTACGACAATGACCTAGCCGGCTGTCTCTATTCTCAGTTGTCTGAGCTTTGCTATGTGCATGAAACCCAGCGTTACGACAATGACCTAGCCGGCTGTCTCTATTCTCAGTTGTCTGAGCTTTGCTATGTGCATGAAACCCAGCGTTACGACAATGACCTAGCCGGCTGTCTCTATTCTCAGTTGTCTGAGCTTTTCTATGTGCATGAAACCCAGCGTTACGACAATGACCTAGCCGGCTGTCTCTATTCTCAGTTGTCTGAGCTTTGCTATGTGCATGAAACCCAGCGTTACGACAATGACCTAGCCGACTGTCTCTATTCTCAGTTGTCTGAGTTTTGCTATGTGCATGAAACCCAGCGTTACGACAATGACCTAGCCGGCTGTCTCTATTCTCAGTTGTCTGAGCTTTGGTATGTGCATGAAACCCAGCGTTACGACAATGACCTAGCCGACTGTCTCTATTCTCAGTTGTCTGAGTTTTTCTATGTGCATGAAACCCAGCGTTACGACAATGACCTAGCCGACTGTCTCTATTCTCAGTTGTCTGAGCTTTGCTATGTGCATGAAACCCAGCGTTACGACAATGACCTAGCCGACTGTCTCTATTCTCAGTTGTCTGAGTTTTTCTATGTGCATGAAACCCAGCGTTACGACAATGACCTAGCCGACTGTCTCTATTCTCAGTTGTCTGAGCTTTGCTATGTGCATGAAACCCAGCGTTACGACAATGACCTAGCCGACTGTCTCTATTCTCAGTTGTCTGAGCTTTGCTATGTGCATGAAACCCAGCGTTACGACAATGACCTAGCCGACTGTCTCTATTCTCAGTTGTCTGAGTTTTTCTATGTGCATGAAACCCAGCGTTACGACAATGACCTAGCCGGCTGTCTCTATTCTCAGTTGTCTGAGTTTTTCTATGTGCATGAAACCCAGCGTTACGACAATGACCTAGCCGGCTGTCTCTATTCTCAGTTGTCTGAGTTTTGCTACGTGCATGAAACCCAGCGTTACGACAATGACCTAGCCGACTGTCTCTATTCTCAGTTGTCTGAGCTTTGCTATGTGCATGAAACCCAGCGTTACGACAATGACCTAGCCGGCTGTCTCTATTCTCAGTTGTCTGAGTTTTTCTATGTGCATGAAACCCAGCGTTACGACAATGACCTAGCCGACTGTCTCTATTCTCAGTTGTCTGAGCTTTGCTATGTGCATGAAACCCAGCGTTACGACAATGACCTAGCCGACTGTCTCTATTCTCAGTTGTCTGAGCTTTGCTATGTGCATGAAACCCAGCGTTACGACAATGACCTAGCCGACTGTCTCTATTCTCAGTTGTCTGAGTTTTTCTATGTGCATGAAACCCAGCGTTACGACAATGACCTAGCCGGCTGTCTCTATTCTCAGTTGTCTGAGTTTTTCTATGTGCATGAAACCCAGCGTTACGACAATGACCTAGCCGGCTGTCTCTATTCTCAGTTGTCTGAGTTTTGCTACGTGCATGAAACCCAGCGTTACGACAATGACCTAGCCGACTGTCTCTATTCTCAGTTGTCTGAGCTTTGCTATGTGCATGAAACCCAGCGTTACGACAATGACCTAGCCGGCTGTCTCTATTCTCAGTTGTCTGAGTTTTTCTATGTGCATGAAACCCAGCGTTACGACAATGACCTAGCCGACTGTCTCTATTCTCAGTTGTCTGAGTTTTTCTATGTGCATGAAACCCAGCGTTACGACAATGACCTAGCCGGCTGTCTCTATTCTCAGTTGTCTGAGTTTTTCTATGTGCATGAAACCCAGCGTTACGACAATGACCTAGCCGGCTGTCTCTATTCTCAGTTGTCTGAGTTTTGCTACGTGCATGAAACCCAGCGTTACGACAATGACCTAGCCGACTGTCTCTATTCTCAGTTGTCTGAGCTTTGCTATGTGCATGAAACCCAGCGTTACGACAATGACCTAGCCGGCTGTCTCTATTCTCAGTTGTCTGAGTTTTTCTATGTGCATGAAACCCAGCGTTACGACAATGACCTAGCCGGCTGTCTCTTTTCTCAGTTGTCTGAGCTTTGCTATGTGCATGAAACCCAGCGTTACGACAATGACCTAGCCGGCTGTCTCTATTCTCAGTTGTCTGAGCTTTGCTATGTGCATGAAACCCAGCGTTACGACAATGACCTAGCCGGCTGTCTCTATTCTCAGTTGTCTGAGTTTTTCTATGTGCATGAAACCCAGCGTTACGACAATGACCTAGCCGGCTGTCTCTATTCTCAGTTGTCTGAGCTTTGCTATGTGCATGAAACCCAGCGTTACGACAATGACCTAGCCGACTGTCTCTATTCTCAGTTGTCTGAGCTTTGCTATGTGCATGAAACCCAGCGTTACGACAATGACCTAGCCGGCTGTCTCTATTCTCAGTTGTCTGAGCTTTGCTATGTGCATGAAACCCAGCGTTACGACAATGACCTAGCCGACTGTCTCTATTCTCAGTTGTCTGAGTTTTTCTATGTGCATGAAACCCAGCGTTACGACAATGACCTAGCCGACTGTCTCTATTCTCAGTTGTCTGAGCTTTGCTATGTGCATGAAACCCAGCGTTACGACAATGACCTAGCCGACTGTCTCTATTCTCAGTTGTCTGAGTTTTTCTATGTGCATGAAACCCAGCGTTACGACAATGACCTAGCCGACTGTCTCTATTCTCAGTTGTCTGAGCTTTGCTATGTGCATGAAACCCAGCGTTACGACAATGACCTAGCCGACTGTCTCTATTCTCAGTTGTCTGAGTTTTTCTATGTGCATGAAACCCAGCGTTACGACAATGACCTAGCCGACTGTCTCTATTCTCAGTTGTCTGAGCTTTGCTATGTGCATGAAACCCAACGTTACGACAATGACCTAGCCGACTGTCTCTATTCTCAGTTGTCTGAGTTTTTCTATGTGCATGAAACCCAGCGTTACGACAATGACCTAGCCGACTGTCTCTATTCTCAGTTGTCTGAGCTTTGCTATGTGCATGAAACCCAGCGTTACGACAATGACCTAGCCGACTGTCTCTATTCTCAGTTGTCTGAGCTTTGCTATGTGCATGAAACCCAGCGTTACGACAATGACCTAGCCGACTGTCTCTATTCTCAGTTGTCTGAGTTTTTCTATGTGCATGAAACCCAGCGTTACGACAATGACCTAGCCGGCTGTCTCTATTCTCAGTTGTCTGAGTTTTTCTATGTGCATGAAACCCAGCGTTACGACAATGACCTAGCCGGCTGTCTCTATTCTCAGTTGTCTGAGTTTTGCTACGTGCATGAAACCCAGCGTTACGACAATGACCTAGCCGACTGTCTCTATTCTCAGTTGTCTGAGCTTTGCTATGTGCATGAAACCCAGCGTTACGACAATGACCTAGCCGGCTGTCTCTATTCTCAGTTGTCTGAGTTTTTCTATGTGCATGAAACCCAGCGTTACGACAATGACCTAGCCGACTGTCTCTATTCTCAGTTGTCTGAGTTTTTCTATGTGCATGAAACCCAGCGTTACGACAATGACCTAGCCGGCTGTCTCTATTCTCAGTTGTCTGAGTTTTTCTATGTGCATGAAACCCAGCGTTACGACAATGACCTAGCCGGCTGTCTCTATTCTCAGTTGTCTGAGTTTTGCTACGTGCATGAAACCCAGCGTTACGACAATGACCTAGCCGACTGTCTCTATTCTCAGTTGTCTGAGCTTTGCTATGTGCATGAAAGCCAGCGTTACGACAATGACCTAGCCGGCTGTCTCTATTCTCAGTTGTCTGAGTTTTTCTATGTGCATGAAACCCAGCGTTACGACAATGACCTAGCCGGCTGTCTCTATTCTCAGTTGTCTGAGCTTTGCTATGTGCATGAAACCCAGCGTTACGACAATGACCTAGCCGGCTGTCTCTATTCTCAGTTGTCTGAGCTTTGCTATGTGCATGAAACCCAGCGTTACGACAATGACCTAGCCGGCTGTCTCTATTCTCAGTTGTCTGAGCTTTGCTATGTGCATGAAACCCAGCGTTACGACAATGACCTAGCCGGCTGTCTCTATTCTCAGTTGTCTGAGCTTTGCTATGTGCATGAAACCCAGCGTTACGACAATGACCTAGCCGACTGTCTCTATTCTCAGTTGTCTGAGCTTTGCTATGTGCATGAAACCCAGCGTTACGACAATGACCTAGCCGACTGTCTCTATTCTCAGTTGTCTGAGTTTTTCTATGTGCATGAAACCCAGCGTTACGACAATGACCTAGCCGGCTGTCTCTATTCTCAGTTGTCTGAGTTTTTCTATGTCCATGAAACCCAGCGTTACGACAATGACCTAGCCGGCTGTCTCTATTCTCAGTTGTCTGAGTTTTGCTACGTGCATGAAACCCAGCGTTACGACAATGACCTAGCCGACTGTCTCTATTCTCAGTTGTCTGAGTTTTTCTATGTGCATGAAACCCAGCGTTACGACAATGACCTAGCCGGCTGTCTCTATTCTCAGTTGTCTGAGTTTTGCTACGTGCATGAAACCCAGCGTTACGACAATGACCTAGCCGACTGTCTCTATTCTCAGTTGTCTGAGCTTTGCTATGTGCATGAAACCCAGCGTTACGACAATGACCTAGCCGGCTGTCTCTATTCTCAGTTGTCTGAGCTTTGCTATGTGCATGAAACCCAGCGTTACGACAATGACCTAGCCGACTGTCTCTATTCTCAGTTGTCTGAGTTTTTCTATGTGCATGAAACCCAGCGTTACGACAATGACCTAGCCGACTGTCTCTATTCTCAGTTGTCTGAGCTTTGCTATGTGCATGAAACCCAGCGTTACGACAATGACCTAGCCGACTGTCTCTATTCTCAGTTGTCTGAGTTTTTCTATGTGCATGAAACCCAGCATTACGACAATGACCTAGCCGACTGTCTCTATTCTCAGTTGTCTGAGCTTTGCTATGTGCATGAAACCCAGCGTTACGACAATGACCTAGCCGACTGTCTCTATTCTCAGTTGTCTGAGTTTTTCTATGTGCATGAAACCCAGCTTTACGACAATGACCTAGCCGACTGTCTCTATTCTCAGTTGTCTGAGCTTTGCTATGTGCATGAAACCCAGCGTTACGACAATGACCTAGCCGACTGTCTCTATTCTCAGTTGTCTGAGTTTTTCTATGTGCATGAAACCCAGCGTTACGACAATGACCTAGCCGACTGTCTCTATTCTCAGTTGTCTGAGCTTTGCTATGTGCATGAAACCCAGCGTTACGACAATGACCTAGCCGACTGTCTCTATTCTCAGTTGTCTGAGCTTTGCTATGTGCATGAAACCCAGCGTTACGACAATGACCTAGCCGACTGTCTCTATTCTCAGTTGTCTGAGTTTTTCTATGTGCATGAAACCCAGCGTTACGACAATGACCTAGCCGGCTGTCTCTATTCTCAGTTGTCTGAGTTTTTCTATGTGCATGAAACCCAGCGTTACGACAATGACCTAGCCGGCTGTCTCTATTCTCAGTTGTCTGAGTTTTGCTACGTGCATGAAACCCAGCGTTACGACAATGACCTAGCCGACTGTCTCTATTCTCAGTTGTCTGAGCTTTGCTATGTGCATGAAACCCAGCGTTACGACAATGACCTAGCCGGCTGTCTCTATTCTCAGTTGTCTGAGTTTTTCTATGTGCATGAAACCCAGCGTTACGACAATGACCTAGCCGACTGTCTCTATTCTCAGTTGTCTGAGTTTTTCTATGTGCATGAAACCCAGCGTTACGACAATGACCTAGCCGGCTGTCTCTATTCTCAGTTGTCTGAGTTTTTCTATGTGCATGAAACCCAGCGTTACGACAATGACCTAGCCGGCTGTCTCTATTCTCAGTTGTCTGAGTTTTGCTACGTGCATGAAACCCAGCGTTACGACAATGACCTAGCCGACTGTCTCTATTCTCAGTTGTCTGAGCTTTGCTATGTGCATGAAACCCAGCGTTACGACAATGACCTAGCCGGCTGTCTCTATTCTCAGTTGTCTGAGTTTTTCTATGTGCATGAAACCCAGCGTTACGACAATGACCTAGCCGGCTGTCTCTTTTCTCAGTTGTCTGAGCTTTGCTATGTGCATGAAACCCAGCGTTACGACAATGACCTAGCCGGCTGTCTCTATTCTCAGTTGTCTGAGTTTTTCTATGTGCATGAAACCCAGCGTTACGACAATGACCTAGCCGGCTGTCTCTATTCTCAGTTGTCTGAGCTTTGCTATGTGCATGAAACCCAGCGTTACGACAATGACCTAGCCGACTGTCTCTATTCTCAGTTGTCTGAGCTTTGCTATGTGCATGAAACCCAGCGTTACGACAATGACCTAGCCGGCTGTCTCTATTCTCAGTTGTCTGAGCTTTGCTATGTGCATGAAACCCAGCGTTACGACAATGACCTAGCCGACTGTCTCTATTCTCAGTTGTCTGAGTTTTTCTATGTGCATGAAACCCAGCGTTACGACAATGACCTAGCCGACTGTCTCTATTCTCAGTTGTCTGAGCTTTGCTATGTGCATGAAACCCAGCGTTACGACAATGACCTAGCCGACTGTCTCTATTCTCAGTTGTCTGAGTTTTTCTATGTGCATGAAACCCAGCGTTACGACAATGACCTAGCCGACTGTCTCTATTCTCCGTTGTCTGAGCTTTGCTATGTGCATGAAACCCAGCGTTACGACAATGACCTAGCCGACTGTCTCTATTCTCAGTTGTCTGAGTTTTTCTATGTGCATGAAACCCAGCGTTACGACAATGACCTAGCCGACTGTCTCTATTCTCAGTTGTCTGAGCTTTGCTATGTGCATGAAACCCAACGTTACGACAATGACCTAGCCGACTGTCTCTATTCTCAGTTGTCTGAGTTTTTCTATGTGCATGAAACCCAGCGTTACGACAATGACCTAGCCGACTGTCTCTATTCTCAGTTGTCTGAGCTTTGCTATGTGCATGAAACCCAGCGTTACGACAATGACCTAGCCGACTGTCTCTATTCTCAGTTGTCTGAGCTTTGCTATGTGCATGAAACCCAGCGTTACGACAATGACCTAGCCGACTGTCTCTATTCTCAGTTGTCTGAGTTTTTCTATGTGCATGAAACCCAGCGTTACGACAATGACCTAGCCGGCTGTCTCTATTCTCAGTTGTCTGAGTTTTTCTATGTGCATGAAACCCAGCGTTACGACAATGACCTAGCCGGCTGTCTCTATTCTCAGTTGTCTGAGTTTTGCTACGTGCATGAAACCCAGCGTTACGACAATGACCTAGCCGACTGTCTCTATTCTCAGTTGTCTGAGCTTTGCTATGTGCATGAAACCCAGCGTTACGACAATGACCTAGCCGGCTGTCTCTATTCTCAGTTGTCTGAGTTTTTCTATGTGCATGAAACCCAGCGTTACGACAATGACCTAGCCGACTGTCTCTATTCTCAGTTGTCTGAGTTTTTCTATGTGCATGAAACCCAGCGTTACGACAATGACCTAGCCGGCTGTCTCTATTCTCAGTTGTCTGAGTTTTTCTATGTGCATGAAACCCAGCGTTACGACAATGACCTAGCCGGCTGTCTCTATTCTCAGTTGTCTGAGTTTTGCTACGTGCATGAAACCCAGCGTTACGACAATGACCTAGCCGACTGTCTCTATTCTCAGTTGTCTGAGCTTTGCTATGTGCATGAAACCCAGCGTTACGACAATGACCTAGCCGGCTGTCTCTATTCTCAGTTGTCTGAGTTTTTCTATGTGCATGAAACCCAGCGTTACGACAATGACCTAGCCGGCTGTCTCTATTCTCAGTTGTCTGAGCTTTGCTATGTGCATGAAACCCAGCGTTACGACAATGACCTAGCCGGCTGTCTCTATTCTCAGTTGTCTGAGCTTTGCTATGTGCATGAAACCCAGCGTTACGACAATGACCTAGCCGGCTGTCTCTATTCTCAGTTGTCTGAGCTTTGCTATGTGCATGAAACCCAGCGTTACGACAATGACCTAGCCGGCTGTCTCTATTCTCAGTTGTCTGAGCTTTGCTATGTGCATGAAACCCAGCGTTACGACAATGACCTAGCCGACTGTCTCTATTCTCAGTTGTCTGAGCTTTGCTATGTGCATGAAACCCAGCGTTACGACAATGACCTAGCCGACTGTCTCTATTCTCAGTTGTCTGAGTTTTTCTATGTGCATGAAACCCAGCGTTACGACAATGACCTAGCCGGCTGTCTCTATTCTCAGTTGTCTGAGTTTTTCTATGTGCATGAAACCCAGCGTTACGACAATGACCTAGCCGGCTGTCTCTATTCTCAGTTGTCTGAGTTTTGCTACGTGCATGAAACCCAGCGTTACGACAATGACCTAGCCGACTGTCTCTATTCTCAGTTGTCTGAGTTTTTCTATGTGCATGAAACCCAGCGTTACGACAATGACCTAGCCGGCTGTCTCTATTCTCAGTTGTCTGAGTTTTGCTACGTGCATGAAACCCAGCGTTACGACAATGACCTAGCCGACTGTCTCTATTCTCAGTTGTCTGAGCTTTGCTATGTGCATGAAACCCAGCGTTACGACAATGACCTAGCCGGCTGTCTCTATTCTCAGTTGTCTGAGCTTTGCTATGTGCATGAAACCCAGCGTTACGACAATGACCTAGCCGACTGTCTCTATTCTCAGTTGTCTGAGTTTTTCTATGTGCATGAAACCCAGCGTTACGACAATGACCTAGCCGGCTGTCTCTATTCTCAGTTGTCTGAGTTTTTCTATGTGCATGAAACCCAGCGTTACGACAATGACCTAGCCGGCTGTCTCTATTCTCAGTTGTCTGAGTTTTGCTACGTGCATGAAACCCAGCGTTACGACAATGACCTAGCCGACTGTCTCTATTCTCAGTTGTCTGAGCTTTGCTATGTGCATGAAACCCAGCGTTACGACAATGACCTAGCCGGCTGTCTCTATTCTCAGTTGTCTGAGTTTTTCTATGTGCATGAAACCCAGCGTTACGACAATGACCTAGCCGGCTGTCTCTATTCTCAGTTGTCTGAGCTTTGCTATGTGCATGAAACCCAGCGTTACGACAATGACCTAGCCGGCTGTCTCTATTCTCAGTTGTCTGAGCTTTGCTATGTGCATGAAACCCAGCGTTACGACAATGACCTAGCCGGCTGTCTCTATTCTCAGTTGTCTGAGCTTTGCTATGTGCATGAAACCCAGCGTTACGACAATGACCTAGCCGGCTGTCTCTATTCTCAGTTGTCTGAGCTTTGCTATGTGCATGAAACCCAGCGTTACGACAATGACCTAGCCGACTGTCTCTATTCTCAGTTGTCTGAGCTTTGCTATGTGCATGAAACCCAGCGTTACGACAATGACCTAGCCGACTGTCTCTATTCTCAGTTGTCTGAGTTTTTCTATGTGCATGAAACCCAGCGTTACGACAATGACCTAGCCGGCTGTCTCTATTCTCAGTTGTCTGAGTTTTTCTATGTGCATGAAACCCAGCGTTACGACAATGACCTAGCCGGCTGTCTCTATTCTCAGTTGTCTGAGTTTTGCTACGTGCATGAAACCCAGCGTTACGACAATGACCTAGCCGACTGTCTCTATTCTCAGTTGTCTGAGTTTTTCTATGTGCATGAAACCCAGCGTTACGACAATGACCTAGCCGGCTGTCTCTATTCTCAGTTGTCTGAGTTTTGCTACGTGCATGAAACCCAGCGTTACGACAATGACCTAGCCGACTGTCTCTATTCTCAGTTGTCTGAGCTTTGCTATGTGCATGAAACCCAGCGTTACGACAATGACCTAGCCGGCTGTCTCTATTCTCAGTTGTCTGAGCTTTGCTATGTGCATGAAACCCAGCGTTACGACAATGACCTAGCCGACTGTCTCTATTCTCAGTTGTCTGAGTTTTTCTATGTGCATGAAACCCAGCGTTACGACAATGACCTAGCCGACTGTCTCTATTCTCAGTTGTCTGAGCTTTGCTATGTGCATGAAACCCAGCGTTACGACAATGACCTAGCCGACTGTCTCTATTCTCAGTTGTCTGAGTTTTTCTATGTGCATGAAACCCAGCGTTACGACAATGACCTAG
The DNA here is from genome assembly GCF_964019385.1 of Sycon ciliatum. Taxonomy (NCBI): domain Eukaryota; kingdom Metazoa; phylum Porifera; class Calcarea; order Leucosolenida; family Sycettidae; genus Sycon; species Sycon ciliatum. Next base: position 29,111,282 of record NC_088645.1, read on the forward strand.
CCGACTGTCTCTATTCTCAGTTGTCTGAGCTTTGCTATGTGCATGAAACCCAGCGTTACGACAATGACCTAGCCGACTGTCTCTATTCTCAGTTGTCTGAGTTTTTCTATGTGCATGAAACCCAGCGTTACGACAATGACCTAGCCGACTGTCTCTATTCTCAGTTGTCTGAGCTTTGCTATGTGCATGAAACCCAGCGTTACGACAATGACCTAGCCGACTGTCTCTATTCTCAGTTGTCTGAGCTTTGCTATGTGCATGAAACCCAGCGTTACGACAATGACCTAGCCGACTGTCTCTATTCTCAGTTGTCTGAGTTTTTCTATGTGCATGAAACCCAGCGTTACGACAATGACCTAGCCGGCTGTCTCTATTCTCAGTTGTCTGAGTTTTTCTATGTGCATGAAACCCAGCGTTACGACAATGACCTAGCCGGCTGTCTCTATTCTCAGTTGTCTGAGTTTTGCTACGTGCATGAAACCCAGCGTTACGACAATGACCTAGCCGACTGTCTCTATTCTCAGTTGTCTGAGCTTTGCTATGTGCATGAAACCCAGCGTTACGACAATGACCTAGCCGGCTGTCTCTATTCTCAGTTGTCTGAGTTTTTCTATGTGCATGAAACCCAGCGTTACGACAATGACCTAGCCGACTGTCTCTATTCTCAGTTGTCTGAGTTTTTCTATGTGCATGAAACCCAGCGTTACGACAATGACCTAGCCGGCTGTCTCTATTCTCAGTTGTCTGAGTTTTTCTATGTGCATGAAACCCAGCGTTACGACAATGACCTAGCCGGCTGTCTCTATTCTCAGTTGTCTGAGTTTTGCTACGTGCATGAAACCCAGCGTTACGACAATGACCTAGCCGACTGTCTCTATTCTCAGTTGTCTGAGCTTTGCTATGTGCATGAAACCCAGCGTTACGACAATGACCTAGCCGGCTGTCTCTATTCTCAGTTGTCTGAGTTTTTCTATGTGCATGAAACCCAGCGTTACGACAATGACCTAGCCGGCTGTCTCTATTCTCAGTTGTCTGAGCTTTGCTATGTGCATGAAACCCAGCGTTACGACAATGACCTAGCCGGCTGTCTCTATTCTCAGTTGTCTGAGCTTTGCTATGTGCATGAAACCCAGCGTTACGACAATGACCTAGCCGGCTGTCTCTATTCTCAGTTGTCTGAGTTTTTCTATGTGCATGAAACCCAGCGTTACGACAATGACCTAGCCGGCTGTCTCTATTCTCAGTTGTCTGAGCTTTGCTATGTGCATGAAACCCAGCGTTACGACAATGACCTAGCCGACTGTCTCTATTCTCAGTTGTCTGAGCTTTGCTATGTGCATGAAACCCAGCGTTACGACAATGACCTAGCCGGCTGTCTCTATTCTCAGTTGTCTGAGCTTTGGTATGTGCATGAAACCCAGCGTTACGACAATGACCTAGCCGACTGTCTCTATTCTCAGTTGTCTGAGTTTTTCTATGTGCATGAAACCCAGCGTTACGACAATGACCTAGCCGACTGTCTCTATTCTCAGTTGTCTGAGCTTTGCTATGTGCATGAAACCCAGCGTTACGACAATGACCTAGCCGACTGTCTCTATTCTCAGTTGTCTGAGTTTTTCTATGTGCATGAAACCCAGCGTTACGACAATGACCTAGCCGACTGTCTCTATTCTCAGTTGTCTGAGCTTTGCTATGTGCATGAAACCCAGCGTTACGACAATGACCTAGCCGACTGTCTCTATTCTCAGTTGTCTGAGTTTTTCTATGTGCATGAAACCCAGCCTTACGACAATGACCTAGCCGGCTGTCTCTATTCTCAGTTGTCTGAGTTTTGCTACGTGCATGAAACCCAGCGTTACGACAATGACCTAGCCGACTGTCTCTATTCTCAGTTGTCTGAGCTTTGCTATGTGCATGAAACCCAGCGTTACGACAATGACCTAGCCGGCTGTCTCTATTCTCAGTTGTCTGAGCTTTGCTATGTGCATGAAACCCAGCGTTACGACAATGACCTAGCCGACTGTCTCTATTCTCAGTTGTCTGAGTTTTTCTATGTGCATGAAACCCAGCGTTACGACAATGACCTAGCCGACTGTCTCTATTCTCAGTTGTCTGAGCTTTGCTATGTGCATGAAACCCAGCGTTACGACAATGACCTAGCCGACTGTCTCTATTCTCAGTTGTCTGAGTTTTTCTATGTGCATGAAACCCAGCGTTACGACAATGACCTAGCCGACTGTCTCTATTCTCAGTTGTCTGAGCTTTGCTATGTGCATGAAACCCAGCGTTACGACAATGACCTAGCCGACTGTCTCTATTCTCAGTTGTCTGAGTTTTTCTATGTGCATGAAACCCAGCGTTACGACAATGACCTAGCCGACTGTCTCTATTCTCAGTTGTCTGAGCTTTGCTATGTGCATGAAACCCAGCGTTACGACAATGACCTAGCCGACTGTCTCTATTCTCAGTTGTCTGAGTTTTTCTATGTGCATGAAACCCAGCGTTACGACAATGACCTAGCCGACTGTCTCTATTCTCAGTTGTCTGAGCTTTGCTATGTGCATGAAACCCAGCGTTACGACAATGACCTAGCCGACTGTCTCTATTCTCAGTTGTCTGAGCTTTGCTATGTGCATGAAACCCAGCGTTACGACAATGACCTAGCCGACTGTCTCTATTCTCAGTTGTCTGAGTTTTTCTATGTGCATGAAACCCAGCGTTACGACAATGACCTAGCCGGCTGTCTCTATTCTCAGTTGTCTGAGTTTTTCTATGTGCATGAAACCCAGCGTTACGACAATGACCTAGCCGGCTGTCTCTATTCTCAGTTGTCTGAGTTTTGCTACGTGCATGAAACCCAGCGTTACGACAATGACCTAGCCGACTGTCTCTATTCTCAGTTAGCCCCATCCCTCACACAAACAAGTCAACAAAGAGGCATCTTTGGATTGAGGAGTGCTGGTTTCGAAACAACTGGTTTGAAGCTCAAAGTAGAGCTGGCGTTAGCTCAGAGCAGAGCTGCTGTTAGCTCAGAGCAGAGCTGCTGTTAGCTCAAAGTAGAGCTGCTGTTAGCTCAAAGTAGAGCTGCGGTTAGCTCAAAGTAGAGCTGCTGTTAGCTCAAAGTAGAGCTGCGGTTAGCTCAAAGTAGAGCTGCTGTTAGCTCAAAGTAGAGCTGCTGTTAGCTCAAAGTAGAGCTGCTGTTAGCTCAAGGTAGAGCTGCTGTTAGCTCAAAGTAGAGCTGCTGTTAGCTCAAAGTAGAGCTGCGGTTAGCTCAAAGTAGAGCTGCGGTTAGCTCAAAGTAGAGCTGCTGTTAGCTCAAAGTAGAGCTGCGGTTAGCTCAAAGTAGAGCTGCTGTTAGCTCAAAGTAGAGCTGCTGTTAGCTCAAAGTAGAGCTGCTGTTAGCTCAAAGTAGAGCTGCTGTTAGCTCAACGTAGAGCTGCAATGCTAAATGGATGTAATATAGCGCAAGGCAGAGCCGCAGCAAATAGCTAGATAACACCAGTTGTGAGAGTGGACCCGATTAGTGGGTACGATAATTATGATGGTGCGAATAAGTTGGATAGGGAGGGATGGCGGGAAAAGAAACACTGCTGAAGCACGATCCGTTGTCTGGAAGAGCACAACAGGGCAAGCAAGATTTGTTTTTCTTTTCCGCAAAATGGGCTGGTGCCATTTGTGATTACGCAGCAAAACAAAGCGCATGACGTCAGTCTTGAATGCAGTACAAAGCAATGCAGTGCAGTTCGTGCGCTAGTTCGGATTGTTGCTAACAAGTACTAGCACAGCTAGTACACCATTAGCCCCATCCCTCACACAAACAAGTCAACAAAGAGGCATCTTTGGATTGAGGAGTGCTGGTTTCGAAACAACTGGTTTGAAGCTCAAAGTAGAGCTGGCGTTAGCTCAGAGCAGAGCTGCTGTTAGCTCAGAGCAGAGCTGCTGTTAGCTCAAAGTAGAGCTGCTGTTAGCTCAAAGTAGAGCTGCGGTTAGCTCAAAGTAGAGCTGCTGTTAGCTCAAAGTAGAGCTGCGGTTAGCTCAAAGTAGAGCTGCTGTTAGCTCAAAGTAGAGCTGCTGTTAGCTCAAAGTAGAGCTGCTGTTAGCTCAAGGTAGAGCTGCTGTTAGCTCAAAGTAGAGCTGCTGTTAGCTCAAAGTAGAGCTGCGGTTAGCTCAAAGTAGAGCTGCGGTTAGCTCAAAGTAGAGCTGCTGTTAGCTCAAAGTAGAGCTGCGGTTAGCTCAAAGTAGAGCTGCTGTTAGCTCAAAGTAGAGCTGCTGTTAGCTCAAAGTAGAGCTGCTGTTAGCTCAAAGTAGAGCTGCTGTTAGCTCAACGTAGAGCTGCAATGCTAAATGGATGTAATATAGCGCAAGGCAGAGCCGCAGCAAATAGCTAGATAACACCAGTTGTGAGAGTGGACCCATGAAACCAGCACTCCGTTAGCTAAGCACTATTGACGCACAGCAAGGGTCAATTTATGTCAGCACAGGCAAGCATTGCGCAGCTAGAGTTCAGTAGCTCATTACTCACCCGAGTTGGGGATCATGGCATCCATGGCACGGCAGCAAGCCGGGACGATAGCTGGCGCTTAGCGCTTGTTGTAGTCCGGATGTAGCATAGACACGCATCGCTCTTTCCACTGACCTGCCACTCGGAAGAAGGAGTCGGGGCACTAGCCATAGCAGCGGTGGTGGCTGCACCAATGTAGACCGAATGCCCGGAGTAGTTCGACTGGGATGGTACACCGGCCGCAGCGACAAGAGACCATACTGTTACTGTGAATGACTGCCTGGTCAGCTGCTGTCTGTTCGAGAGTACGAACAAGAGTTGCTCTGGTCCCTCGCGACGAGTGACAAATGGGTAGCTAACAATGGCACGGACCGGGCAGTACGGCGGTACAGACGGGCCAATGTCACTAGTAACGCCTTTACCGAATGGGTCCGTCTTGGATGAAAGCAGGAAGAGTTGCAAGCGTCCGTCACCAGGGGAGCTAGTACAGCCCCGTGTGATGCCATTAGTGAATTCAGCACACCGAAGAAATCCAAAGAAGCAGCATGGCGGCTTGGTAGAGCAGCTTGTCATGGCCATTCAGGATACTACTTTTCCGGCGTGCATCCGTCAGGTGTCGTAGGATTGGCATAGTTATAGGAAGGCGAGGGGTGAGTACAGCCGTACCATGGCATCGCTGGATGCCCTTCAACACCCTCTCCAGAAGCCACGCATCTACTAAGGGGCCGGCAAACCCATTCTCAAGGTGGGCTTTATGCACCGCACTCGCATACACAGATACAGTTCAGGGCACGCTGATCATAGTTCACGCATGAATGTGTGTCCAGGAACAATGACTCGGGCAGCAAAAGTGAGCTTCCCCAGGAGGGACTCGAGTTGACGCTGGCCGATGCTGAGCTCGCTGATAGTAGCCATGAGTAGCGCACGGATCTCGGACAGCTTGTCCTCTGGTAGCCGCAGTCTAGGAAAATACCAAGGTCAATGATGGTGATGGCCCTCGAGCTGGGATGGAGCAAAGAGGAGTGCCGAGATACGTGAATGCCCGGAGGGGGGTGGTGAGTTGCTGGTTGGCTGCAGCCAAACCAGTGGAGATATCGAGAAAGTCATCGAGGTAATGAAGCCGGTGATCTATAGCAAACTCGTGCTGCATGATCCAGTTGACTGCTGTGGCTACTGAGTCAAAGACGGCTGGGCTGGAGCGGAGGCCGAAAGGCAGAAAGCGCTCGTAGTAGTAGGAGCCTTCCCAGCGAAGTCCTGACGGCGGACTGGGATCTGCCGAAATGCACTGCGTACATCGAGCTTGGACAAATACACAGGCTGTGGGCATGACATGATGATGTTGATCGCGTTGTCAATGCTCGCGTAGTGCAGAGAGAGCGGCTCGGCAGGAATGCTGTCGTTCGCGCCGGTGCCTTCCGGACTAGACAGATGGTGGATCATTCGCAGCTTGCCGTTCTTTTTGGGGATGGCACCAATACCAGAGCGGCGCATGAACTGAAATGGAGGTGACGGAAATGGGCCTGTGGTCTCGCTGCGGGCGCAGGAAGCAGCTAATTGCTCGGATATAAATGCCGAGTGAGTGAAAGCCAAGGGTAGATTATTAGAGAAAACCGAAATGTCGTGTTGGCCGGCAGATCCAAGAGTAAAGCCACGGCGCAGCCCATGGAGAACATACGCAACGCATTATTGATATGAGTGGTTACGTAACAGGCGGGCAAAGTGGTCAGCTAGCAGTGTGGTGTCTGCAGAGTGTATAGGAAAGAAGCTACGTACCGAGTCAAGCTATTCAGTAGCCATTCTGCTAGGAGCGGCAGGGTGGCCGATTGGCTCCGCGCTGCTGCTGGTTGCACATGATGCATGGGTGGTCCTTGCCACACTGGCTGCAGGTGTGGGAGAAGCGGCACGACGACGAAGAACAGCGACCTCCATTGAAGTTGCGGCAGATTTCTTGGCTGTCGCTAGTATGGTTGCGACCACTGGAGGTAAATGCTGCTGGCTTGGGGACGAAAAGGACACAAACCGCCCCTGGATGGGCCGTCTTACATTGAGCGCATTTTGGGTGTGCATGGCCTGTGACAGCTATCTGCCATAGGTTCACGTCGATGGTGTCCAACCTCTTCGTGCCTGGTTACTGGGCCACGAGCAGCCGCAGCTGGCGGTCGTACTCTACCCAGGCGCTTGGGAAGAACTGGCGGTTAGCAGTCAGGATCAACTGCTGGTACGCAATCAGTTCAGCAGTTCAGCAGTGCGGTGTAGGGCAGCAGCCGTGATAACAGACATGTATGTGGTCCATGCCTCGAGCCGGGTAGTTACATGTATAATTATCGTGAACCTTGCGACGCACCTGCTTCGCGTACGGTCATCCGACTCAACGATATTTAGCTGGCTATCGTTATTCGGGCTGTGCACCAGCCGGAATGTTGGGCCGGAAGTGTGCAAGAATTTGGAAGAGCACAACAGGGCAAGCAAGATTTGTTTTTCTTTTCCGCAAAATGGGCTGGTGCCATTTGTGATTACGCAGCAAAACAAAGCGCATGACGTCAGTCTTGAATGCAGTACAAAGCAATGCAGTGCAGTGTGTGCGCTAGTTCGGATTGTTGCTAACAAGTACTAGCACAGCTAGTACACCATTGTCTGAGCTTTGCTATGTGCATGAAACCCAGCGTTACGACAATGACCTAGCCGGCTGTCTCTATTCTCAGTTGTCTGAGTTTTTCTATGTGCATGAAACCCAGCGTTACGACAATGACCTAGCCGACTGTCTCTATTCTCAGTTGTCTGAGTTTTTCTATGTGCATGAAACCCAGCGTTACGACAATGACCTAGCCGGCTGTCTCTATTCTCAGTTGTCTGAGTTTTTCTATGTGCATGAAACCCAGCGTTACGACAATGACCTAGCCGGCTGTCTCTATTCTCAGTTGTCTGAGTTTTGCTACGTGCATGAAACCCAGCGTTACGACAATGACCTAGCCGACTGTCTCTATTCTCAGTTGTCTGAGCTTTGCTATGTGCATGAAACCCAGCGTTACGACAATGACCTAGCCGGCTGTCTCTATTCTCAGTTGTCTGAGTTTTTCTATGTGCATGAAACCCAGCGTTACGACAATGACCTAGCCGGCTGTCTCTATTCTCAGTTGTCTGAGCTTTGCTATGTGCATGAAACCCAGCGTTACGACAATGACCTAGCCGGCTGTCTCTATTCTCAGTTGTCTGAGCTTTGCTATGTGCATGAAACCCAGCGTTACGACAATGACCTAGCCGGCTGTCTCTATTCTCAGTTGTCTGAGTTTTTCTATGTGCATGAAACCCAGCGTTACGACAATGACCTAGCCGGCTGTCTCTATTCTCAGTTGTCTGAGCTTTGCTATGTGCATGAAACCCAGCGTTACGACAATGACCTAGCCGACTGTCTCTATTCTCAGTTGTCTGAGCTTTGCTATGTGCATGAAACCCAGCGTTACGACAATGACCTAGCCGGCTGTCTCTATTCTCAGTTGTCTGAGCTTTGGTATGTGCATGAAACCCAGCGTTACGACAATGACCTAGCCGACTGTCTCTATTCTCAGTTGTCTGAGTTTTTCTATGTGCATGAAACCCAGCGTTACGACAATGACCTAGCCGACTGTCTCTATTCTCAGTTGTCTGAGCTTTGCTATGTGCATGAAACCCAGCGTTACGACAATGACCTAGCCGACTGTCTCTATTCTCAGTTGTCTGAGTTTTTCTATGTGCATGAAACCCAGCGTTAGGACAATGACCTAGCCGACTGTCTCTATTCTCAGTTGTCTGAGCTTTGCTATGTGCATGAAACCCAGCGTTACGACAATGACCTAGCCGACTGTCTCTATTCTCAGTTGTCTGAGTTTTTCTATGTGCATGAAACCCAGCGTTACGACAATGACCTAGCCGACTGTCTCTATTCTCAGTTGTCTGAGCTTTGCTATGTGCATGAAACCCAGCGTTACGACAATGACCTAGCCGACTGTCTCTATTCTCAGTTGTCTGAGTTTTTCTATGTGCATGAAACCCAGCGTTACGACAATGACCTAGCCGACTGTCTCTATTCTCAGTTGTCTGAGCTTTGCTATGTGCATGAAACCCAGCGTTACGACAATGACCTAGCCGACTGTCTCTATTCTCAGTTGTCTGAGCTTTGCTATGTGCATGAAACCCAGCGTTACGACAATGACCTAGCCGACTGTCTCTATTCTCAGTTGTCTGAGTTTTTCTATGTGCATGAAACCCAGCGTTACGACAATGACCTAGCCGGCTGTCTCTATTCTCAGTTGTCTGAGTTTTTCTATGTGCATGAAACCCAGCGTTACGACAATGACCTAGCCGGCTGTCTCTATTCTCAGTTGTCTGAGTTTTGCTACGTGCATGAAACCCAGCGTTACGACAATGACCTAGCCGACTGTCTCTATTCTCAGTTGTCTGAGCTTTGCTATGTGCATGAAACCCAGCGTTACGACAATGACCTAGCCGGCTGTCTCTATTCTCAGTTGTCTGAGTTTTTCTATGTGCATGAAACCCAGCGTTACGACAATGACCTAGCCGACTGTCTCTATTCTCAGTTGTCTGAGTTTTTCTATGTGCATGAAACCCAGCGTTACGACAATGACCTAGCCGGCTGTCTCTATTCTCAGTTGTCTGAGTTTTTCTATGTGCATGAAACCCAGCGTTACGACAATGACCTAGCCGGCTGTCTCTATTCTCAGTTGTCTGAGTTTTGCTACGTGCATGAAACCCAGCGTTACGACAATGACCTAGCCGACTGTCTCTATTCTCAGTTGTCTGAGCTTTGCTATGTGCATGAAACCCAGCGTTACGACAATGACCTAGCCCGCTGTCTCTATTCTCAGTTGTCTGAGCTTTGCTATGTGCATGAAACCCAGCGTTACGACAATGACCTAGCCGACTGTCTCTATTCTCAGTTGTCTGAGTTTTTCTATGTGCATGAAACCCAGCGTTACGACAATGACCTAGCCGACTGTCTCTATTCTCAGTTGTCTGAGCTTTGCTATGTGCATGAAACCCAGCGTTACGACAATGACCTAGCCGACTGTCTCTATTCTCAGTTGTCTGAGTTTTTCTATGTGCATGAAACCCAGCGTTACGACAATGACCTAGCCGACTGTCTCTATTCTCAGTTGTCTGAGCTTTGCTATGTGCATGAAACCCAGCGTTACGACAATGACCTAGCCGACTGTCTCTATTCTCAGTTGTCTGAGTTTTTCTATGTGCATGAAACCCAGCGTTACGACAATGACCTAGCCGACTGTCTCTATTCTCAGTTGTCTGAGCTTTGCTATGTGCATGAAACCCAACGTTACGACAATGACCTAGCCGACTGTCTCTATTCTCAGTTGTCTGAGTTTTTCTATGTGCATGAAACCCAGCGTTACGACAATGACCTAGCCGACTGTCTCTATTCTCAGTTGTCTGAGCTTTGCTATGTGCATGAAACCCAGCGTTACGACAATGACCTAGCCGACTGTCTCTATTCTCAGTTGTCTGAGCTTTGCTATGTGCATGAAACCCAGCGTTACGACAATGACCTAGCCGACTGTCTCTATTCTCAGTTGTCTGAGTTTTTCTATGTGCATGAAACCCAGCGTTACGACAATGACCTAGCCGGCTGTCTCTATTCTCAGTTGTCTGAGTTTTTCTATGTGCATGAAACCCAGCGTTACGACAATGACCTAGCCGGCTGTCTCTATTCTCAGTTGTCTGAGTTTTGCTACGTGCATGAAACCCAGCGTTACGACAATGACCTAGCCGACTGTCTCTATTCTCAGTTGTCTGAGCTTTGCTATGTGCATGAAACCCAGCGTTACGACAATGACCTAGCCGGCTGTCTCTATTCTCAGTTGTCTGAGTTTTTCTATGTGCATGAAACCCAGCGTTACGACAATGACCTAGCCGACTGTCTCTATTCTCAGTTGTCTGAGTTTTTCTATGTGCATGAAACCCAGCGTTACGACAATGACCTAGCCGGCTGTCTCTATCCTCAGTTGTCTGAGTTTTTCTATGTGCATGAAACCCAGCGTTACGACAATGACCTAGCCGGCTGTCTCTATTCTCAGTTGTCTGAGTTTTGCTACGTGCATGAAACCCAGCGTTACGACAATGACCTAGCCGACTGTCTCTATTCTCAGTTGTCTGAGCTTTGCTATGTGCATGAAACCCAGCGTTACGACAATGACCTAGCCGGCTGTCTCTATTCTCAGTTGTCTGAGTTTTTCTATGTGCATGAAACCCAGCGTTACGACAATGACCTAGCCGGCTGTCTCTATTCTCAGTTGTCTGAGCTTTGCTATGTGCATGAAACCCAGCGTTACGACAATGACCTAGCCGGCTGTCTCTATTCTCAGTTGTCTGAGCTTTGCTATGTGCATGAAACCCAGCGTTACGACAATGACCTAGCCGGCTGTCTCTATTCTCAGTTGTCTGAGCTTTGCTATGTGCATGAAACCCAGCGTTACGACAATGACCTAGCCGGCTGTCTCTATTCTCAGTTGTCTGAGCTTTGCTATGTGCATGAAACCCAGCGTTACGACAATGACCTAGCCGGCTGTCTCTATTCTCAGTTGTCTGAGCTTTGCTATGTGCATGAAACCCAGCGTTACGACAATGACCTAGCCGGCTGTCTCTATTCTCAGTTGTCTGAGCTTTGCTATGTGCATGAAACCCAGCGTTACGACAATGACCTAGCCGACTGTCTCTATTCTCAGTTGTCTGAGTTTTTCTATGTGCATGAAACCCAGCGTTACGACAATGACCTAGCCGGCTGTCTCTATTCTCAGTTGTCTGAGTTTTTCTATGTGCATGAAACCCAGCGTTACGACAATGACCTAGCCGGCTGTCTCTATTCTCAGTTGTCTGAGTTTTGCTACGTGCATGAAACCCAGCGTTACGACAATGACCTAGCCGACTGTCTCTATTCTCAGTTGTCTGAGTTTTTCTATGTGCATGAAACCCAGCGTTACGACAATGACCTAGCCGGCTGTCTCTATTCTCAGTTGTCTGAGTTTTGCTACGTGCATGAAACCCAGCGTTACGACAATGACCTAGCCGACTGTCTCTATTCTCAGTTGTCTGAGCTTTGCTATGTGCATGAAACCCAGCGTTACGACAATGACCTAGCCGGCTGTCTCTATTCTCAGTTGTCTGAGCTTTGCTATGTGCATGAAACCCAGCGTTACGACAATGACCTAGCCGACTGTCTCTATTCTCAGTTGTCTGAGTTTTTCTATGTGCATGAAACCCAGCGTTACGACAATGACCTAGCCGACTGTCTCTATTCTCAGTTGTCTGAGCTTTGCTATGTGCATGAAACCCAGCGTTACGACAATGACCTAGCCGACTGTCTCTATTCTCAGTTGTCTGAGTTTTTCTATGTGCATGAAACCCAGCGTTACGACAATGACCTAGCCGACTGTCTCTATTCTCAGTTGTCTGAGCTTTGCTATGTGCATGAAACCCAGCGTTACGACAATGACCTAGCCGACTGTCTCTATTCTCAGTTGTCTGAGTTTTTCTATGTGCATGAAACCCAGCGTTACGACAATGACCTAGCCGACTGTCTCTATTCTCAGTTGTCTGAGCTTTGCTATGTGCATGAAACCCAGCGTTACGACAATGACCTAGCCGACTGTCTCTATTCTCAGTTGTCTGAGTTTTTCTATGTGCATGAAACCCAGCGTTACGACAATGACCTAGCCGACTGTCTCTATTCTCAGTTGTCTGAGCTTTGCTATGTGCATGAAACCCAGCGTTACGACAATGACCTAGCCGACTGTCTCTATTCTCAGTTGTCTGAGCTTTGCTATGTGCATGAAACCCAGCGTTACGACAAAGACCTAGCCGACTGTCTCTATTCTCAGTTGTCTGAGTTTTTCTATGTGCATGAAACCCAGCGTTACGACAATGACCTAGCCGGCTGTCTCTATTCTCAGTTGTCTGAGTTTTTCTATGTGCATGAAACCCAGCGTTACGACAATGACCTAGCCGGCTGTCTCTATTCTCAGTTGTCTGAGTTTTGCCACGTGCATGAAACCCAGCGTTACGACAATGACCTAGCCGACTGTCTCTATTCTCAGTTGTCTGAGCTTTGCTATGTGCATGAAACCCAGCGTTACGACAATGACCTAGCCGGCTGTCTCTATTCTCAGTTGTCTGAGTTTTTCTATGTGCATGAAACCCAGCGTTACGACAATGACCTAGCCGACTGTCTCTATTCTCAGTTGTCTGAGTTTTTCTATGTGCATGAAACCCAGCGTTACGACAATGACCTAGCCGGCTGTCTCTATTCTCAGTTGTCTGAGTTTTTCTATGTGCATGAAACCCAGCGTTACGACAATGACCTAGCCGGCTGTCTCTATTCTCAGTTGTCTGAGTTTTGCTACGTGCATGAAACCCAGCGTTACGACAATGACCTAGCCGACTGTCTCTATTCTCAGTTGTCTGAGCTTTGCTATGTGCATGAAACCCAGCGTTACGACAATGACCTAGCCGGCTGTCTCTATTCTCAGTTGTCTGAGTTTTTCTATGTGCATGAAACCCAGCGTTACGACAATGACCTAGCCGGCTGTCTCTATTCTCAGTTGTCTGAGCTTTGCTATGTGCATGAAACCCAGCGTTACGACAATGACCTAGCCGGCTGTCTCTATTCTCAGTTGTCTGAGCTTTGCTATGTGCATGAAACCCAGCGTTACGACAATGACCTAGCCGGCTGTCTCTATTCTCAGTTGTCTGAGCTTTGCTATGTGCATGAAACCCAGCGTTACGACAATGACCTAGCCGGCTGTCTCTATTCTCAGTTGTCTGAGCTTTGCTATGTGCATGAAACCCAGCGTTACGACAATGACCTAGCCGACTGTCTCTATTCTCAGTTGTCTGAGCTTTGCTATGTGCATGAAACCCAGCGTTACGACAATGACCTAGCCGACTGTCTCTATTCTCAGTTGTCTGAGTTTTTCTATGTGCATGAAACCCAGCGTTACGACAATGACCTAGCCGGCTGTCTCTATTCTCAGTTGTCTGAGTTTTTCTATGTGCATGAAACCCAGCGTTACGACAATGACCTAGCCGGCTGTCTCTATTCTCAGTTGTCTGAGTTTTGCTACGTGCATGAAACCCAGCGTTACGACAATGACCTAGCCGACTGTCTCTATTCTCAGTTGTCTGAGCTTTGCTATGTGCATGAAACCCAGCGTTACGACAATGACCTAGCCGGCTGTCTCTATTCTCAGTTGTCTGAGTTTTTCTATGTGCATGAAACCCAGCGTTACGACAATGACCTAGCCGGCTGTCTCTATTCTCAGTTGTCTGAGTTTTTCTATGTGCATGAAACCCAGCGTTACGACAATGACCTAGCCGGCTGTCTCTATTCTCAGTTGTCTGAGTTTTGCTACGTGCATGAAACCCAGCGTTACGACAATGACCTAGCCGACTGTCTCTATTCTCAGTTGTCTGAGCTTTGCTATGTGCATGAAACCCAGCGTTACGACAATGACCTAGCCGGCTGTCTCTATTCTCAGTTGTCTGAGTTTTTCTATGTGCATGAAACCTAGCGTTACGACAATGACCTAGCCGACTGTCTCTATTCTCAGTTGTCTGAGTTTTTCTATGTGCATGAAACCCAGCGTTACGACAATGACCTAGCCGGCTGTCTCTATTCTCAGTTGTCTGAGTTTTTCTATGTGCATGAAACCCAGCGTTACGACAATGACCTAGCCGGCTGTCTCTATTCTCAGTTGTCTGAGCTTTGCTATGTGCATGAAACCCAGCGTTACGACAATGACCTAGCCGGCTGTCTCTATTCTCAGTTGTCTGAGCTTTGCTATGTGCATGAAACCCAGCGTTACGACAATGACCTAGCCGACTGTCTCTATTCTCAGTTGTCTGAGCTTTGCTATGTGCATGAAACCCAGCGTTACGACAATGACCTAGCCGGCTGTCTCTATTCTCAGTTGTCTGAGCTTTGCTATGTGCATGAAACCCAGCGTTACGACAATGACCTAGCCGGCTGTCTCTATTCTCAGTTGTCTGAGCTTTGCTATGTGCATGAAACCCAGCGTTACGACAATGACCTAGCCGGCTGTCTCTATTCTCAGTTGTCTGAGCTTTGCTATGTGCATGAAACCCAGCGTTACGACAATGACCTAGCCGGCTGTCTCTATTCTCAGTTGTCTGAGCTTTGCTATGTGCATGAAACCCAGCGTTACGACAATGACCTAGCCGACTGTCTCTATTCTCAGTTGTCTGAGCTTTGCTATGTGCATGAAACGCAGCGTTACGACAATGACCTAGCCGACTGTCTCTATTCTCAGTTGTCTGAGCTTTGCTATGTGCATGAAACCCAGCGTCAGGACAATGACCTAGCCGGCTGTCTCTATTCTCTTCTGCCTTTTGTGGTAATGCTCCATCGTTGTGGTGTTGAGCACTCTAGGCAATCTGGGGATTCTCGCTATTGTACTACTCATGTATACGTTGATATGGTTTTCGTACAAGAGAGGAGAATAATGAGCATATTAATGGACGTTTGCGAGCAGGCTAAAAGCATAGTGAATCTGATCAAGATGCAGAACTGGCAAAATTGTCCCCTAACCCCTAATGAAAAACATTTACTCTCAAAGATTCTTTGTGGTAACCCTCAAAGATGTGGCTTAGAGCAACCTTTGATTTATATATTATTTGAGTCTCTAGAAATGGGTCAAAATTGACCTTGGTACAAAAGAAGCGTTTGCAGATCGTCATAGCCAATCGCAGCCAAAGAGCCGATACATACGGTTTGCAGGAAGTTGCCATCCTCTAGTTGTCCTACTGGTAACTTGTGAGGAAACTCCGTCGGATAACTGCCCTCAAACACAGCAAGCTCGGACGGAAAAATGCCTATCCTTCAGCCTTATGCCAACATACAGTTTTGAAAGAAGGGTCCGAAGGATGCTTTTGCTGTTTCGATGAATGTGATCACCATCCAATCGTGACTTTTCCCGGAACACAGTCATTTTGGGTAAGTACTTTCGTGTCATTGTTGTTACACGAACACAAAACGATTTGAAGATGCTTGGACATTGCTATTGTTAACACCTCTTGCCAAACTGCCCGCGAACACAAGAACGCTAGCAAGTCTATACCACAGTTTTTCTTCCTGAAAGAAAAGCTCAAAACCCTCCCTTCCCGTGCATTCCTACAACTTCCTACATCCAGCTAAAATAGGATTTCACAAACTGGTAGCAACATGGTGAGTATCAAATTTCCGCAGCGTGCCGGAAAGTAGCATGCGATATCGCATGTTGCTATGCACAACGGGAAAGGTGCTGATACGCTGGACGTCAGGTAACAATCACGTGCCAAGTAATAATGGAATATATTGCGCTCTTGGACTACGAATCAATTTGAACAATTGGAAATATAATTGGGGAAGAAAGAAGAAAATTGGAACGTGATTTAAGGATACCGACTTGAACCGATGCTCTATTTATATTTTGATAAAGAAAGTGGAAGCGTCATGATGTAGTGTGGCACTGAGTCCGTGTTTTGGGCGGCAATTAAACATTCACAACAGAGTCGTCTTCAGGTAGCAGCGTGAGCAAAAATCGATCTTGGATTTATGCTAGAAAGATGTTGAGAGCTACCACCTATTGACAACGCTGTCACCTCCAACAAATAGTCGCGCGTCGGCGTGAAGGACAACAAAACTAACTAAGAAGTTGCGACTTCGGCGGTAACCGAGCGGTTAAGATGCACGGTATTTCCGACGTGATGCGAAATTTCACGTCAAGTTTGGCGTAAGCTCCAAATTTCGACGTGAGCTGCCGGTCACTCGCGTTGTTTTCCAAAATGCGAACCAAATAACACGAGATCCACTTTCGCGTCAAGTGCATATTAACCTCTCCATTTGTGATAAAGTTGGTTGTTCCAGCGAGGAACACACGTTTCCTGCCGAACTTGAATGACTCTTGACTGCCATCCTTAGCACACGATGAGCACGTCAGACCTTCCACTCGCCAACCCTGAAAGAAAGCACCATTTCCTGCTCCCTCTGTATAGAGTTGGAACAACCAACTTGTTAGTTTGATAGCATAAACAAGGCGGAGGACACTGTGTTCGGAAACAGTGACCTTACTACAACCAACCACGGTTGTCAGAGCCCCGGTCCGTTGGAAACATCTGAATCATATGGGTGTTGAACCCGGGTCTTACTCTCATCATACTAGGGGAGGTTTTAGACGACTGACGTTAGTAGAAGATTCCCAGAGAATAATGAGAGTCAGAGCCGGGTTCAACACCCATATGGTTCAGATGGTCCCAACGAACCGGGGCTCTACCAACCGTGGATGGTTGTAGTAAGGTCACTGTTTCCGAACACAGTGTCTTCCACCTTGTTTCACGGTTTCAACCCAACAACATGTGTGAACTATAACACGGTTTATCTAACACTAGTATTGGGTTATACAAGAAACAACTTGTATAATAGGTTTTCATTTGACCCGACGAGACCATACAACGCTTGCACACAACGACACGAGCAGTTCAATTGAACTGTTCGTACTGTTGTCTGCAAACGTCGTATGGTCTCGTCGGGTCAAATGAAAAACCTATTACTACTATTTGACGGATCTATTGAAGATGGCAACAAATATTTACTATTATTGTTTTTTGACTAACCTACGTGGAGATAATAATTTTAATATAGCTATGAATAGGATGAAGGCCGCAGACATCACGCAACTACGTTACTTGTTTGACATGTATCACTGTGTATTTTATAACAGAAATATTATTGAAAACCCAGAATCGATTTTCTCGTTCCTATCATCAGTGGGAAAAACGGAACTAAGTATACAACCAAAGAAACTGAAGTTAAGTACTGTAAATAGAAAGGTGTTAGAAATACCATCAAGATACAAGTGCAATATGTACCAGGTTACCCGCCTCGTGCAAGACATCCACACCGCCCGGAACGCCCATAACCATGTTGGTTTAGTTTTCTTCGATCTCGCAAAGGCCTTCGACACTGTTTGGCACAGGGGTCTCTTAGCTAAGCTGCGAACAGTATATCGCATTGATGGCAAGGCTATCGGCTGGCTCTCATCGTATCTCTCTAACCGACATCAGCTTGTACGCCTCTCAACTGTGTTATCGGAGCCTTTACCCGTTACTTCTGGAGTCCCCCAAGGTTCAATACTTGGGCCACTGCTATTTCTCCTGTATATTAATGACCTCCCCGATACTGCCCCTGGTGTCAGCCTTTTCGCTGATGACACAGCTCTGCTTTGCTCCAATGCTTGCCCTATACGCCTGCACAAAGCCATGCAAGATAGCATCGGGAAAGTTATAACCTGGATGCATGATTGGAAGTTGCAGCCAAATGTTGATAAAACGGCAGCTATGTACATTTCCCCCTCTCCCCCTTCCCTGCCACTTTGTTTTCCTTCTTCAAGTGTTGCTATTCGCATTGTTGAAGAGCATAAGCATCTTGGCGTTATTATTGACTCTAAATTGTCGTGGTCACCCCATGTGCAGTATGTCTGCAAGCGCACAAGCTCCATCCTTGGGGCTCTTCAAGCCCACTGTAGACATCTTCCTCTTTCTTGCAAACGCTTGTTTTATCGTTGCTATATATTGCCCTTACTTGACTACTGTGATACTGCTTGGTGTGGCATAACTACTACTGTATTGAACAAGCTAGAAACCCATAACCGCATGCTCCTTAAAATCTTATTTAGCAAAGATCGTCGCTTTCCCTCCGCTAGTCTTTACGAAATTGCCAAGATCAGTCCCCTTTCCACTCGACATAAGTACCACCTCTGTGTTCTCATACATAAAATATTACTAAATAAAATACCCTTGCATATGCAGGCTTATAATTGGTTCTCCGAAACACGGAACACCCGGAACTCACTCAGTCTCCCACGCGCTGCCTCCACCCTATTCACTAGATCCCCGATCTTTGCTGGCTATGTGTTTTGGGCAACATTACCAACGCAGGCCAAGACCAGCACGTCGATGGATAATTTTGTTGCTAAAATCTCTGCTCAATTATAGGTTTCATGTATATCCTGCTGGTTTGTCTCCTCCTTTGCCTTCTTTGCCTCTTATTTGTATTCTTTTATCTGTTTTACTGCTGTGGTTGGCTTTCACCCTTGTCTCAGTTTTATTGGCCGTCATCATGATGTGCCATGAGATAATGATATAAATACAAATACAAATACAATAAAACCACTAGAGGAAACGCAAGAAAGGTAACAAGATTACATAACCAAAGGCGAGAAGGCACTGAACGAAGTGTCAACCTACGAATACAACTTCAGTGCAACAACGACACAGTACAGAAAAATGAGAGTCATCATACACACCAAGACAGTCAGGACGAGATAACAAGTGTAGATACACAGCTGACTTCTTACGATCAACACATTCATCCGCCTCATCTCACTCCTTCCCACCCGCCTCCTCCTCGTCCATCTCATCGTCCTGTTCCTCGTTCCGCTCGTCATCCTCACGATCATCATCACCACCCTCATTTGCCTCGACCTCTGTCTTCTCACCAACCGTTTCGTCGTAAGAGCACGTTGTTGCACTGAAGTTGTATTCGTAGGTTGACACTTCGTTCAGTTGACACTTCGTTCAAATTTCCGGCACTTGCCAAAGTCACTAAATCAACGTCAACTGCAATAATCAAGCCGCATGTCTGCAACGTCACGAGGGTGCTGGCAAAAGTCATGCTGCACGGCGCTGTGCAGCCCAATACGTAGTTTTTTAACGTGATTTTTTGGACAATGAACTCTATATATATGATCCAAGGAAAACCAAACAATTAATAATGAAGCACAAATGAGAAATATCTGACTCCTGAAATTGACTCAAAAAGCCACTGGTCACTTCCTAGTTTGAAGGTTACTTCACCTTGGCCGGTTTGTCCGCATAGTCATTCGGATATGTTAATTCCTTCAGATCTGTACCTTTGTTCCTTTCTGCAGATGTACAGTTGTAGCTCAGTCCTACCCAGATAGGGCTTGAAAGAGCAACGTGACAATCGGCTGGAGTCGGCAATGGTCGTGATTACTTCAAGTATATTTTGCACTTCAAGAGCGGTCTACTCACACTGCAATCAGACACGCTCCAATAGCATGCGTATAAGTAAGCATGAAAGAACAAAAAGGCATTTCATGAGAGCTAATACATACAGTACAGATTTCAGCATTTTCTTACTTAAAATCATGCACATTCCTGATTCGGCAAAAATAATCTAGACATAATAACAGGTTAGTAATAATACTATTGGACACGACATGTTCTAAAACAAGGAATGTGGCCGATACTCTTCGCCATGGCCACAGTGGGGCTTTCTGACGACTAGTGTCAAACGACTGAAGCTGCATATTTTTGAAAATGGATTATTTATGAGGATTCAAACGACACAGTTAACTTTTTTTTATTTACTATTTTTTATTATTGAAAAACCGCAAACCTTCAGACATGTGAATGTGCACATGATATACAGTGTACATACGGATGTATCGAGAAGGCAACACTATTGACCACGGATTTATCCACAAGAAATGCAGGGATTGAACAACTATTGGTGAAAATCCACATACGAGTAGTGTGAATCCTCGGCTGGTTGAACTACTCCATTAGCATCACTTTTGGTGAGGACACTTTCTGCAACGCCTGCGTCTCCATATTCTGCATTTTCCGTAAGATTGGGCACGGTCTCTGCTGGTTCACTTGGCTTTTTCGGACGTATTATCAAAACTAACACAGCTACTATCAGTGCAGCCACCAACAAGCCACCAATCCCGCCAATAAGTATTATAGCGCCTGTTCCTATGCCAGTCTCACCTGGAAAGGTAGAAAAAGAGAATGGGAGAGTGTAACAGATTCACTGTTACTACTAACACTCGGAATAGGATACAATTATCACCTGCTATTATCACGCGGCTGCTGTTAGGTGTTATGTCCATCATTGCTTGTTCATGTATATAAGAATGCATTATGGCAAGGATCATTGCTTATTCCAAGAATGACTACTGAAGTTAGTTGGACTGTTACACTGGTAGCAAGAGGATGGTTTTTCTTTTCGTCATGTTCGGGCTATGGGCAGTGGCCGCATTAGTCGCCTACGGTATATTCGCGATTCAGAAACGTCTGAATCACCTTATCGCACTCGGTCAGTGCGATGGATCAGATCAAACGCCAAGACGTGCTCAAGCTCCCAGCGGAGAGAGGCCACGCATGCGCCATGTTAAGTCTCCGCCTGTGTTTCGTGGAGATACAAGAGAGTTCAAGGAGTGGGCCTTCGCCATCGAACTCGCCATGAAGTCCCTGCAGCTGGACAACGCGGAGGAGCGCTTGAGCTACGCGGCGAGTTTTCTGGAGGGCAACGCTCGTCTTTGGTTTATCGCCTCTCAGGAGGCAAACACGCTGTTTTCCGACTGGCTAGGAAAATGTTATCAACTCCAAAGCACGAAAAAGGCCAAAAACTAAACCAAGAACATATGCAATAACATGTTATTTATAAAGACAGGACAAGTGAATAATTAGTCAGTCCATTGTTCATGATGATCTCCGACGGTTACGTCGGCAAGCGAGCCTCCGCCACTGCCAAAGCAGCGTGGGCTCCGCAGGAGGGTGCAAATTTCAAACCAAAATCTAAACGCCTACAACCGCGAATGCACATGATACAGGATTTCAGAAGGCTGAAGGAAATCCTGCATCTAACAAATGCCATAACATGAGAGTAATGCTCACCCCTCTTCTCCGCCAACAGATGAGCAATTCGTTTGTACAGTGCTGTTGATGCTGGACCCATTCCGCCACTGGCTGACATGACCGCCCGGATAGACGGCCAATGCATTTCTCCAGATCCAGAGAAGATCAAGGCCGTGCATAACTGGCCTGTCCCGACGACGGTCACGCACGTAAGACAGTTTCTGGGATTCGCTAATTACTTTCGAAGGTTCATTAACCATTTCTCGGCCATCTCCAAACCCCTGGAGGAACTGACAGGGAAACATGTGCGCTTGGAGTGGAATCAGACTCGACAGGAGGCATTTGAGCGATTGAAGTCTGCTCTGCTGGATGCACCAGTGTTGCGACTAGCAAACGTCAGTCAGGATTTCCGCGTTGAGACTGACGCAAGTGACTTTGCTGTGGCAGGAGTCTTAACGCAGCAAGCAGAGGACCAGTCCTGGCATCCTGTGGCTTACGTGAGCCGAAAGCTGTCTTCTGCCGAACGGAATTACACGGCCGCCGAGCGAGAAACTTTGGCTGTAGTGTACGCCCTGCAGTGCTGGCGAGTCTACCTATTTCGCCACTTTCAACTCTACACCGACAACATGGGAGTTGTCTACCTCAGGACCAAACCAAACTTAACCAAGAGAGAGGCTCGATGGATTGAATTCCTGGCCGACTATGACTACACGGTACATCACAAGCCAGGGAAGTGTAACATAGCAGACCCGTTGTCACGTCGACCAGACTTGGAACTGAATGGAATCGAGTTCTCTCTGGATGTGAATCAAGGAATTGCGAATCAGATCTCAGCAGGGTATGATAGTGACCCAGAGCTTTCGCCAGTAATCAAGCGCTTGATGGCTTGCAGCGAAGACGCCATGCATGAGCGATACGTCTGGAACAGTGTGGACCGGCGTCTATACCTAGTAACATCGGGCGATGCTCGCCTCTGCATTCCTCGCGGTCCGGTACGGCTGCAACTGCTCAAACAGAATCATGATTGCCTGACGGCCGGCCATCCGGGGAGAGACAGGACCTACCTGAAGCTGAGCAGATACTTCTATTGGCCAGGCATGAGAAGTACTGTGAAGGACTTCGTTAAATCTTGCGACCGGTGCCAACGCGTAAAGGGTAGCCAGACCAAGGCAGGACTGTTGCAGTCCCTTCCAGTCCCCGAACAGCCCTGGACAGACATCAGCATGGATTTCATCATGGCACTGCCGCTGACCTGCCGAGGACATAGCGCCATTCTAACCTTTGTGGACCGTCTGACGAAGTATGTGCACCTGATCCCGACGACTGTTCATGTTGACTCTAAGGAGGCAGCCCGATTGTACGTGGATCATGTGTTTGCTGCCCATGGCTTGAGCAAAACGATAGTTTGTGATCGAGATCCGCGATTCACGTCGGCGTTCTTCAAGGAGGTTTTCAGTATTCTTGGCGTGGAGCTAAAAATGAGCACGGCCAACCACCCGCAGACCGATGGCATGACTGAGCGTGTGAACCGTGTCATTGAGGATACGCTAAGAGCTTTCGTCAACCATAGGCAAAACAATTGGGATGAACTCCTATCGCTATGTGAGTTTGCGATCAACAATGCCGATCAAGCGTCAACAGGTAACACGCCATTTTTCCTCAACCATGGATGCCATCCAGTTACTCCCTCGAGCTTATTGACGAAGCAGAAAGCTGGAGCTGGCATGGACACGAATGGTCCGCTGTCATGGCTGGATGGCCGCGTAGAGGCACTACGTGAGGCACAGGATGCCATCGTGGCGGCGCATGCCCGGCAATCATTGTATGCGGATCGAGGACGGGTGGAGGACGCCCTGAAGGAGGGGGATGAGGTGTTGGTCTTCAGGGACTTCCTGCTGACGCCTGAGGAACGAGACAGGCCTTCACACAAATTAAGGCTCAAGTGGTATGGGCCGTTCAAGGTGCAGAAGAAAGTGGCCCCGAATGCGTACAGATTAGCTCTTCCAAGAATCATTCGGGCCCATCCAGTGTTCAATATTGCTGCCCTCAAGCTGTACCATGGCAATAAGATACCGGGCCGTACTCAGCCGGCACCTCCACCCCTAACCGATGCGGATGGCCATACGCGGTACATTGTCGAAAAGGTGTTGTCGCACAAGAAGAGAGGACGGCGCACGCAGTACCTAGTGAAATGGAAGGGCTACCGAGATGCCACCTGGGAGCCGGAGGAATACTTGATGGATGAAGCAGGAAACGCTATTATTCCGCTGAAAACCTACCTGGACCGTTTTTCATAAAATTGCTATTTAATTGGCAGCCACAGTTGTATTGCTAGTTTCTACGTGTTGCAATAGAAATGTAGCATTCTGCATGATTAGGATAGTGCTTCCCTGCCAGCCAGGCGTTATTTGCAGAGGACATGCACTGGATCTTGAGTTCATCAGTGTTGTTTTCGGCTACCATGCATTCCACATATCCATGCATGATCATTAGTTACCATAACTGTTCCTTCGAATTGGTACTGTTCTGACAGTTGAGAGGGGGAATGGTGTAACAGATTCACTGTTACTACTAACACTCGGAATAGGATACACTTATCACCAGCTATTATCACGCTGCTGCTGTTAGGTGTTATGTCCATCATTGCTTATTCATGTATATAAGAATGCATTATGGCAAGGATCATTGCTTATTCCAAGAATGACTACTGAAGTTAGTTGGACTGTTACACTGGAGAGAGTAAACGGGAACGAATGAAAACATTAGTCCCTTATTCTATGCACCAAAAGCCCTAAAAATAGTGTAACGCTGATGACAACGGGACGTAAGTGTCTTCCGGGAAGGCTAGGGTGAGCTGTAAAATCGTGTACGTCTCTTACGACACGACATGCAGCAGTCGTTGCGTCATTCAACTGCGAACGGCGACAGTCATAAGGCACGGTCCGTGACGGGGTGAATTTTGGACCTCATTTCTTGTTTTTCGGGACTCCTTTTCAATTATTCCTCCTTCAATGATGGGGGATCAAGTTCACAATACCAGGTTTTCATGAAGACCAAAAAAGTAGCTTTGAAAAGTGTGCCATTCAAATAATAGCTCCAGGAAATGATATACCAGTTCGTCTGTTACGCTCCTGAGCTACCCCTAAATTATGTTTGTTTCTTTTATTTAAATTCGTTTAGAGCACAGGCAATTCTGCCTTCTCACCAGAGGAAAAACCTCCGGTTCCTGCTAAGAACGAATATGTATCATGTTATGAGAGAAGGAAATATTAAAAAGAATCATAACATGATAATTCCAAAGCACAAAGTATGTATATAATTCAAATGGGTGTGTGTATGTGTAAGCATGCAGTGAAGAAAACACCGAGAAAACATGCAGTAATGTTTAGGGATGCCGAGCAAGGTGGTTACAAATTACAATTAATTCTGTTCAGAGCCAGTTTAAAGGCAACCGCCGCACTGTGGAGGCGAATATCGCTGGGAAGGGCATTCCAAAGAGTGCTTCACACAAATGTCAATGACTGACGACCGGAAGGTCCAGGCAGGAAAGGCACTTGCAGTAGCCGCTGCTCCTGTCCTCGAGTAATTCGGCGATCATCCCGGGATGCTTGGCCTGTGTTAGCCATCAACTAAAAGTAGGTGCAGAAAAGAGGAATTGCAAGATCATGTAGGCAAAGGAAAACAAAAAACAAAACCTTGTAGTTAAAAATGTGAGTTAGGGATCGAATAGATAAGCGCACGAGGAGGGGGGCTGTGGATGCACGGCTGGAGAGTCGGAAAATTGCACGAATTCCGGATTTGCTGGATTGGATTAAACGACTCTGCAGCTGCTGTGTCAGCGACGGGAAGAATGCATTGGATGCGTACGTCAGTCGTGCTTGCACAATGCCAATGTACCAAAGTCTGCGGGCTCTTATGGGCAGAGATCGCCCATGGCGCCATAGCTGGCTGATGGCGACTGACGCGTTCTGCACAACACTGGAGACATGTGGCTGCCCGGATAGCTGGTCATCAATGGTTACGCCAAGGTATTTGGCAGTGGAGGTAACAGTTAAGGCTTGATCCTTACATTTCACGACTGGTATGTTGCCAGTGAGTCCCCGAGGTTGAATTACCATGACTTGGGTTTTGCCGGTATTCAGCAGAAGCCCAATTTCAGAGAGCCAGTCAGACAGACGTGTCACAGCCGTAGTCAACGTCTTGCAAACAGTGTCCAGATCTGAATCCGAATAATCTAGGACGATGTCGTCCGCGAACTCCTGATGAACAACAATGCAAGGTATGACGTTGGAAATGTCACTCGTGTAAAAGCCAAAGAATAAATACCATATGTGACATCAGACCTTCTCTTGCTAAAACTCAAGTCCTGTTAGCAATTCTGCGAGTTATCAAGGGAAGCGCGGGTGTTCGAAATGTTAAAAATTTCCAAGTACGAATCGGGAGCAGTCGGCGCACGACACCGTCTCCTGTTCACACTCAAAATGCTGTTGCGTAGGCTAGCGTCCCCGTCTACTGTAACAGGTTTAATCAAACTTGAAAAGTAAGAGGCCTGGTTGAGCGTGCCTCGACCAGTTATATGCAAAATGTGATAATATACATGTGGCAATGGCGCCAATGAAGGTGCTAATAGACAGGCGTAAGACGCATGAGGTGCGAGGGAGTGTAAAGTTATAGAGAACAGGGGAAAACTGTTACATCATCCCCCTCCTATGGAGAGGAAGGAGCTTATAACCCAAATGCTCAAGTGGAATAGAGTACAATAAGCGCAAACACGTGCGAGACGAAAAAAGGCTTCGCACTGAAGTAACACAATAAGACGACTGAAACTCCATGCAAATAAAGTGTAATAAGCTCAACAAATGTGTAAGGTGAAACTAGAAGTTCAACTGCAAAACTCAGCGGGCAGAAGCCAAGGTTTTGTACTTCTGAAGTGGAACAATGTCATTACCAGATTCATCCAACAAATAATGTTCAGGCTCCCAAGTGGCATCAGAGTAGCCTTGCCACTTGACTAGGTACTGAAGCTGATTCTGCCGGCGGCGGTGACTGAGAATGTTCTCCACCACATAGCGGGCATGACCATCAAGGTCCGTGATAGGCGGAGGCGTAGGCTGTCTCCTATTAGGAATAGCGTTCTTCTCGTAGGCACGGAGTGCCGACACATTAAATACCGGGTGACAGCGGCTGGTATGAGGCAACTTGAGCTTGTAGGCATTCGGGCCGACCACATGGGTTATAGGAAAGGGGCCAAACCACTTGGGGCGTAATTTATGGGATGGTCGGTCCCGAGCTTCAGGAGTCAGGAGGAAATCCCGGTAGACCATTACCAAATCTCCCACCTTCAGCTTTCCCTCGACCCTTGTCCGATCTGCATAGAAGGCCTGACGAGCTTGAGCTGCCACTAGCGCATCTTGTGAGATCTTGACCGCGTCTTGTCTTGCTTGCAACCAATCAGCTGAATCTCTGCCTCCCTGAATAGGGTTGAGGAAGTCGGGTGGCGCTCTGGGATTTAGACCGTAATTTAAGAAGAACGGTGTGTTTCCTGTAGATGATTGAGTAGCGCTGTTGATAGAAAACTCACAGAGAGGTAGGAGCATATCCCAGTTATCTTGTTTATGATTTACAAAAGCCCTCAGCACATCCTCTACTATTCTGTTTACTCGTTCAGTTAGGCCATCTGTCTGAGGGTGATTGGCAGTACTAAATGCTAGTTTCGTTCCTAAGCGATCAAACAATTCCTGAAAAAATGCTGCCGTAAATCTTGGATCACGATCACATACAATACTAGAACTCAAACCATGAAGTCGAAATACATGTTGAATATACAGATCAGCACTTCCTTTAGCGTCAATAGTAGAGGAAGTAGGTGCTAAATGTACACACTTTGTCAAGCGGTCTACAAATACATATATAGCATCATGACCTGTATCGGTTCTAGGCAAACCCATGATAAAATCCATCGAGATATCCGCCCACGGCTGACTGGGCACTGGTAAATTCTGCAAGAGACCAGTTTTTAGCTGGCCGCCTTTAACTCGTTGGCAGACGTCACATGACTTGACAAACGCCTTTACATCCAGTCCCATTCTGGGCCAATAGAAATATCTAGAGAGTCTGAAATAGGTGCGATCTCGACCGGGATGCCCCGCAGTCACACAGTCATGGTATTCTTGAAGCAGCGCGAGTCGGAGTTTGCTACTCTTTGGAATGCATAACCTGTTCTGTGGTGAAGATCTGAGATAAAGATAACCGGGTGTTTCATTTAGAAGGTAACGGTCGTGCAGATTGTCATGGCTTGAATTTTCCAGTCTCCTGATAATGGGAGCAAGATCCTTGTCGCACTTGTAACCGCTGACAATTAACTGCGCTAAGTCTGGATTAATCTCTAGGGTATGCTCTATGGCATTCAACTGAATGTTAGGAGGATAGGATGACCCGCCTATTTCAGAATCACTGAACAGATCTGGACGGCGTGAAAGCGGGTCGGCAATGTTTTTCTTTCCTGGTTTGTGAAAGACCGTAAAGTCATAGTCAGCTAAAAACTCTACCCATCTTGCCTCACGCTTGGTGAGAGTCGGTTTGGTTCGTAAATAGACAACACCCATATTATCAGTCATCAGGTCAAAGTGGCGGAATAGATAGATTCTCCAGCACTTTAATGCAAATACCACAGCCAACGTTTCCCTCTCGGCCGCAGTATAGTTGCGTTCTGCAGCTGACAGTTTCCGACTACAATAGGCTACGGGATGCAAATCCATATCTTCTCCCTGCTGCAGGAGCACACCCGCCACGGCAAAGTCACTTGCGTCAGTTTCTACCATGAAGCTTTTCTCAACATCGGCCAGTTGCAACACTGGCGCCTCGAGTAATGCTGATTTTAGAGACTCGAATGCCTTCTGTCTAGCAGCGCTCCATTCAAAGCGTGAATTTTTTCCGGTGATTTCTTCTAATGGACGAGAGATGGTCGAGTGTCGATCTATGAACCTTCGGAAATAGTTTGCAAAGCCAAGAAACTTCCTCACATCAGTTACTGACGACGGAGTTGGCCATGTTTCCACAGCACTTATCTTCTTGGGATCAGGGGAAATTGATGTGCCGTTGATTTTATGCCCCAAGAAGAGAACTTCTCTCACGCCGAATTCGCATTTAGACTGTTTGCAATACAGCTCACTATTTCTAAGTGTTTCTAGAACTGTTTGAAGATGATGCTGATGATCTTCCCAGGTCTTGCTGAAAACTAGAATGTCATCCAAGAATACTACAACGAATTTTCGGAGATGCGGTTGCAGAATAGAGTTCATGAGTGACTGAAAGGTGGCCGGGGCATTAGTCAGCCCGAATCCCATGACTCTAAATTGGAAGTGGCCGAACGGTGTATTAATGGCCGTCTTAGAAACATCCGAGTCTTGAATTCTGATTTGATTGTAGCCTGACCGCAAGTCCAACTTGGAGAAATATGCACTGCCCTGGATCGTGTCGAATAAGTCATCAATATTAGGAAGACAAGCTTTGTTTTTGATCGTAATTCTATTCAATTCTCGCCAATCGCACACCATTCTCAGAGTACCATCCGACTTTTTCACAAAAAACACAGGTGCACCGTATGGCGACTTACTTGGCTCAATGAATCCCTTCTCAAGTAATTCTGATAGCTGTGACTGGAGCTCGTCCATCTCTGGTTTCGGCAGGCGGTAGGCGGGTCGAGACGGTGGTCTGGCTCCATCTTCTATCTGGATTTCATGGTCGACTGGTCTCTTCGGTGGAAGCTCATTCGGCAGCTCGTCTGGAAATAAATCCTGGTACCTCTTGAGCAGGTTCTGGATGTCTTGTTGCTCTGATTCCTGGAGTTGTGGCCCGGAACGATTCTCCTCGTTTGCAGCAGTGACCCATGCAAGAAACCCCTCGGCTCCACTCCTCAGGGCATGACGAGCTTGTCGGCCACTGATAAACATGCTTTCCACAGATGGCCGGTCGGCTGTCGGCGGGTTAGCTGAAGGCAATTTGGCAACAAAGGGCTCACCGTCCAACTGAACTTCGTTCGTACGGAAGTTGATGCTGGGGTTGTTCCTTGTAAGCCACGGCTTGCCAAGAATAGCGTCGTAGCGAGTCAGGGGATACACAGTAAAGTGCTGTTCCTCACTGAAGCCCCCGACTGTCACCCTTAGCGTGCGTGTGGAAATCTGCGGGACCTCGCTGGTCGAGCCGTCCGCCAATGTTACGCTCAGCACTGCTGAGCTTGCATCCGTGTCAAGATGATGCTTTCGAACAAAACTGTCTGCAATGAAGTCATGCGTCGAACCGGAATCTATCAGCATCACTGCACGGCCACCGCCGATCTTTCCCTGTATGCGCAGTAGGTCGTGTTCAGGTTCATTGCCGACGCTGACGTTGCTGACATGACACCTTTCTGCAACGGGACAATTATTTCCTACAGCTATGGGTGTCTCCGGCTCCGTAGGTTCCTGGAGAGCAACGTCTTCAACCTCCAGAGCTCCGAACCGGTTAGCGACTGGTACCGGCGTGGGCGCTTGGGTCGTCGCCAGTAAGCGCACCCCCTTTCTTACTGGCGACCAGCGTTTGGGTAGCGCTGTCCACCCTCAGTACAGTCTTTAGCGAGGTGGCCTGGCTTCCTGCAAGCAAAGCAGTGTCCCATTGCTCGCAGTTGGACACGCTCTTGGTCCGTCAGCTTGCGGAGGCCCTGACCACGGAAGCTGGGCACGGAACGCGACTCTCTACTGGCTGGTGGCCCCGACGCCGGTGGCCCTGACGACTGCTCCACGGTGTTTGCTGCCATGACAGCTTGCTCCAGGGTACGTGGATGCTCACGCATGACCTGTCGCTGGATGTGCGGCACTAGACCCCTGACGAACAGCAGCGCTCTGGTGTGGTGGTCGATTTCCGGCACTTGCAGGCTGAGGCGAGTGAAAGCAGCAATGTATGCGTCCAGCGACCCGCGCTGCGCTGCGGAAATTAGTCCCATACTCGATGTTTCCTCGTTGTGCCGTGGTCCGTACACATCGCCAAGTGCCGCTTTCAGAGCAGGCCAGTCGGAAAACACTTGGTTAGCTTCCAATGCCGCTATCAACCAAAGACGAGCGTTTCCAGTCAAAAATCCTGCCGCGTAGTCGATCCTCTGTGCCGCATTTGGGAGTGCCAACGACCGTAGGGCCATGTCCATTGCAAACGTCCATTCTTTGAATGTAGCGGAATCTCCTCCAAACACAGGCGGCTCTTTCGTAAGGCGGGGTGTTGGCTCCCACGGTTCCGAGTTCGGATGTATCGTTCGGTTTCCTTGGCTAACGCGCTGAGCGGTCTTGATATCGTTTATCAGCCGAACGACGAGTACGAGGAGCGTAAGCAGAGCGACCAGAACACCCGCCAAAAGCAGAGTAGTAACCATCCTCTGCTACCAGTGTAACAGGTTTAATCAAACTTGAAAAGTAAGAGGCCTGGTTGAGCGTGCCTCGACCAGTTATATGCAAAATGTGATAATATACATGTGGCAATGGCGCCAATGAAGGTGCTAATAGACAGGCGTAAGACGCATGAGGTGCGAGGGAGTGTAAAGTTATAGAGAACAGGGGAAAACTGTTACATCTACGCCCGTCTACGGTATGAAAGTTGAATCGATCCAACTCTTCCTGTCGCTTCCCGATCCACACGGCGGCACGGCTGCGTTCCCGTTCCTGGTGTTCACATTAGACGCCGTCAGAGTCACTATAACAGTTTTACACCTACTTTCACCACTCACACCTTATCACCGTGTGTCACACCTACTCTCATATACATAACCAGTAGATTGAGTAATAAACGCTCTCTTCTTCTTTCGCTCAATGAAGAACTATTACATTGGTAGCAAGAGGATGGTTCTCCATCCCCTGTGGTCGTTCGTGGGCCTAGTTCTGGCCTCGGCTATCAGCTCTATCGTCGTCAGCATCTGGATCGTCACACGTCTCCGGAAGGAAGCTCTACTCAGTCGTCACCCCAGTGTGTTCCTGAGTCTCGTGCTTCAGCTTCCCAGCCTGCACCGCGTGATCGCGCACACGTCAAGGAGCCGCCCGTGTTCACCGGAGATCCCACCACGTTTCGGGAATGGGCATTTGCCGTCGAGTTGGCCTTGGCTTCGTGGCGCTTCGCGGATCCTAAACGTGAAGCTGAGTTTGCAGCCAGTTATATCGCTGGAAATCCGCGTCTGTGGTTGATGACTTCCCTGGAAGCCGGCGCTGCATACCCAGACTGGTCGTCCTTGAAGAAGGCATTAGAGGCGGCTTACGGTGTGAAGTACGACCAAGAGAGAGCTCGGTGGAGTTTGTTCTCCCTCTCCCAGCGCGGCGCCTTAGGAGACTACATCGCAGAATTCTCGCGGCTCAGTTTTTTAATCACTGACCTGGATGGCCACTCTCGCGCAGTACTATTTGCCAGGGGCCTGGCCCCGGAGCTCAGGCGTGAAGTCATGAAGGAGCATCCTACAACCCTGCAGAAGGCGACAGAAGCAGCGCTCGCCGTATCGCAAGTGATGCCCTTCATTACGGTACGACAGCAGCAGGGGAAACTGGTACGTCGTCCACTGTCGGTTCCTGGTCCCCGTTCCAATCGCGAGGAAAAGGAAAGACGATGCTACATATGCCACCCACCTGGTCATTTGGCACGTCAATGCGACTCGAACCCAAACGCTGGACGCCAGTAAAAAGAGGGGTTGCGATTACTGGCGTGTGAGAGAGCACCCAAGGTCACCGTGCCAGTCGCCAACAGGTTTAGTTGCCTGGAGACAGACGACGTGGAGACTGATGATGGCGACGACACCCTGGAGTCTCAAGGCCCACAGTGCGTGCGGAGCTACGTCAGCAAAATTGCCCTGGATTCGCACGCGCAGGACCACGATCTCCTTGTTGTGAACGGAAAGGTGAACGGCCACCGAGCGACGATGTTAATCGACTGCGGGTCAACACACGATTTTATCTCGGAACGATTCGCAAGAAAACAAAAGATGAAAACGAAGATCGTGGAGGAGGTTCTAAAGGTGGCCTTGGCGGACGGATCAACCAGTTCGCGGCCGCTAGAGACCACCGACGCTCGCTTGGCCGTAGGAGGCTATGGCGATGACCAGCGCCTGACGGTCTTTCCCCTTGATCGATATGATGTGATTCTGGGAAAACCCTGGCTGACCCGAAACAACCCAGCTATCAACTACCGCACCAACGAGGTCAAACTGGGTGCCGAATCCCTAATCGCGGGTGAACCCACAGGCGACGCTGCTGTTCCCTCGGAGCTGATGTTCATCTCTGGCAAACAAGCGCGACATGCGCTACGGCAAGGCGCAGAGGGTTACCTGGCTTGGCTATCTTCCCCCGACGACAGTTCGTCACATGAGCCTCGGAAGGAGGTACCTCCGGACAAGCAGCGTGACGTCGATGAGCTGCTGCACAGATTCTCGGACGTGTTCCCCGATGACCTCCCTTCACAGCTTCCCCCAGAAAGGTCGGTGGACCACGAGATTGAGGTCGAACACAACTCAACGCCACCATCCAAGGCAGCGTACCGACTATCCAAGCCCGAGATGGATGAACTACACAAGCAGCTGACAGCCCTCCTGGGTAAAGGATTCATCGAGCCTAGTAAGTCCCCGTACGGAGCCCCGGTGTTCTTTGTTAAGAAGGCCGATGGGTCATTACGAATCGTTTGTGACTGGCGGAATCTAAACAAGATCACTATTAAAAACAAAGCCTGCCTTCCGAACATTGACGATCTGTTCGACACCGTCCAAGGGGCTCGCTACTTCACGAAATTAGACCTCCGTTCGGGATACAACCAAATCAGAATTAGTGAAAAAGATGTACCCAAAACGGCAATTAATACCCCCTTTGGACATTTCCAGTTTCGGATAATGGGATTTGGTCTAACCAATGCACCTGCCACATTCCAGGCCTTGATGAATTCAATACTGCAGCCCTATTTACGTGATTTCGTGGTCGTATTCCTTGATGATATCGTTATCTTCAGTAAAACATGGAGCGAGCATTTGAGGCATGTCAGCACTGTTTTGGAAACCTTGAGAGCCAACAAGTTATTCTGCAAACCCTCGAAGTGTGAATTTGGGTTGCCGGATGTCATCTTCCTAGGCCACAAGCTGAGTGGTTTATCTATCTCTCCCGACCCAAACAAAATTGCTGCGGTTAAGGAGTGGCCTGCGCCGTCCTCTATAAAGGAAGTGAGACAGTTCTTGGGTTTCGCGAACTATTTCAGACGGTTCATTGATCACTATTCCATGATTTCGAGACCTTTGGAGGAAATCACAGGGAAACACTCGCGTTTTGAGTGGAACAGCGCACGTCAGTCTGCATTTGAGAAGCTGCGGAAGGCCTTACTGAGTTCACCCGTATTGCGACTTGCTGATGTTAAAAAGCCATTCAGAGTAGAAACCGACGCTAGCGATTTCGCCATTGCTGGAGTGCTCCTGCAGCAAGGCGAACCAGGAAATCTCTGGCATCCAGTCGCTTATCCTAGCTGGAGACTGTCCTCCGCCGAGCGCAACTACACAGCCGGAGAAAGAGAAACCCTCGCTCTAGTCCAAACCCTGAAGTGTTGGCGAGTGTACCTCTTTGGGCATTTCGATGTGTTCACGGATAACATGGCCGTTGTACACCTGAGAACCAAACCTACCCTCACCAAAAGGGAGGCCCGTTGGGTAGAGTTACTGGCGGATTTCGACTTTAAGGTCTATCATGAACCTGGAAGGGACAATGCGGCTGCTGATGCCTTGTCTCGTCGTCCTGACCTTCAGCCGGGCGAGATCTCAGTAGTTCAAACAAAACTGACTGCTGCACAGTGTAACGCTCTTGAGTTTGCTCTGGCAATTGATGATCAGTTCTCGAAGACGGCAGCAGAAGCATATCAACACGATGCAGAGTTATGGCCTATCATCCAGAAGATGCGTCGTTCTCCGAGTGACAACGTTCACCAGGCATACCTCTGGGATGGTGACGCCCATCATCTTTACTTGCGATCTTCCCCCAGTAACAGGTTATGCGTTCCCAAATGCGCACTTCGACTACAACTCCTGCAGGAGCACCATGACTGCATTGCCGCAGGTCATCCCGGCAGGGACAGAACGTATTTCCAGCTCGCTCGTCACTTCTATTGGCCGCGCATGGGGTTAGATGTTAAGAAATTTGTTAAATCGTGTGATGTCTGTCAGCGCGCTAAGGGTGCTCAATTAAGGTCTGGGCTTCTCCAGTCACTTCCTGTGCCCGAGCAACCCTGGGACCATATTACCATGGACTTCATCATGGGTTTACCCAAGTCACCCGAAGGTCATGATGCAATTTACACATTTGTAGATAGACTCACAAAATGTGTTCACCTAGTACCCACAACGGCAACCATAGATGCCAAAGGCAGTGCCAATTTGTATATTCAGCATGTTTTTCGTCTTCACGGTCTTAGCTCTTCTATAGTGTGTGACCGTGACCCACGATTTACGGCCCAGTTCTTCCAGGAAGTGTTTCGTTTGCTCGGTACTAAGTTGTCATTTTCCACGGCTAATCACCCTCAAACAGATGGACAGACAGAGCGAATGAACAGATTAATTGCCGATATTCTCAGGTGTTTTGTTAACCACAAGCAAGATAATTGGGCCGCACTATTACCCATATGGGAGTATGCCATCAACAATTCCCAGCAAGCATCCACTGGTAATTCTCCCTTTTTCTTGAATTATGGTTTTAACCCGAAGGTGCCCGCAGACTTCATTCTGGGAACGGGAGCGCGGAGAACTAGGCCAGACTGGATCCAAGCCAGATCTGATGCGCTTAAGAAAGCGCAGGATAGTATTGTCGCGGCTCAAGCCCGCCAGGCCCTGTATGCCGACAGGGGTAGGAATCCTAGCCGTCTCAAGGTGGGAGACCTGGCCCTAGTCTATAGAGACTTTCTGATATCACCGGAGGCCCGACAACAGCCATCGAGGAAGCTACAACCAAAATGCCGTCCGTTTTCCGCTGTCATCCTGTATTCAACGTCACTGCTCTGTGACACTACGAACAGAACACCATTCCCAACAGACGCCAGCCAGTGCCCCCTCCGTTTATGGATCTGGACGGAAACACCCGCTATATGGTGGAGGCCATCCTGAAGCACAGAGATGATCGGGGTGAGCGCCAGTACTTGGTGCATTGGAAGGGTTACCCCGTTGGCGAGGCAACATGGGAGTCCATTAGTAACTTGGTTGACGAGTCAGGTAAAAACCTTGTTCAGCTGCGGAACTATCTCACTAGTCTACGCAAATGGTAGCATGGTCTGCATCTCCTCCATGTTGTGGTTATTTGCGTTCAGTTCCTGACATTATTGAGTTTTTTTAGTTACACAGGCTTCCGTTCCTGACAATTGGGTATTCTGTTGCTCTTTGCCACCTGCTGCATTGCTACAATATTATGATATTACTGTATTCCATGCTCTTGGGTTCCGTGATTAACAATTGGTTAAAGCCACGGAACTTTCCGTTGGGGAGGGGATGGTGTAACAGTTTTACACCTACTTTCACCACTCACACCTTATCACCTTGTGTCACACCTACTCTCATATACATTACCAGTAGATTGAGTAACAAACGCTCTCTTCTTCCTTCGCTCAATGAAGAACTATTACAGTCACTGTCCCATGGCTTCCCGTCGATCCTTACGTCGCGTCGCGTCTCGCCCCGTCGAATGTGAACTAGGCTAAATTGTCGAGCGAAAGTTGAGCGTGTTTTACGATTGCCTGCTTATGAGTCGTCCATAAATATCCAACATTTTTCACGAAACCAAATATTTTTGTTATGGGATAGGAGGGAAAAGATTGATACGATCTTACATGTATATGGCCGTTAAAGTAGCGATAGACTTGCGACTTTTCTTATATACATTCCACATGTGTACGTCAACATTTTTCACGTTCTGAAAGGGAGGCAGAGGGGGGTTGGAACAATTTTTTTTTTCGTGAGTTTGTTTTGTTTTTTTACGGACAGCATCCAACTGGCGAACCGCTCCTATCGCTGTGGAATGCTGTAATTTTCACCAACGTTTTCATACCGATAATAGTTGTGGTGGTAGGAGAAGCTATAATGTACTTGTTAGAGTTACAAATGGCCACTTTTGCTTTTCCTTGTCAAAGTGAACAAACGATCTTGTTCTGCAGCTTTGTAAGTGAAAATGGTAGAATTCGATACTTTTTCTGGTAAGTTTCATGCATGGTTGGTACGTGGATAAAGAAATGGAGCAGAATTCGAGGAATTGCCCGCCATAAGGTTTGTATGGTTCTGCTAATTTCACTGCTTTTCGAGCAGAATATGCCACCTTTTCGAGCATTATCCGCCAATGCCTACTCAGGGCCCTACGCCATGCTTTTTGCCTAGCTCATCATGCATGTTATTAAAACAGATGGAAACCTTTTGCAATACAATGATGTTGCAGGTCAGTTCGTTGTGGTATGGTTGGGCATTGTAGCCGTCATGGTTGACATAAAACACTTTAAGACCAGTTCATAGATTAACGGCAGGTCATCGGACATTTTTCGGCCATTTTCGGCCACTGACTGGATGTTCTCAATTTCACCGGACATAGTGTCCGGTTACAAAAGCAAAAAAGAGAGCAGCGACCTTTCGACCTTTTTATGCAGAGTTGGGCATTCTTTGGGGTTTCGTGCCAACTGCGACTTGCATATCGTACAACTAACCCGTACACCGTAGTCTCAAGCATAGACTTCACTATCATTCTTTACTTGATCCGCCTGTACCAACGCGTTGTTGCTACATTTTTTTTACAATTGAGACTTTCATTACAAAGCACGGAGAAGTGTAAAAACAACAGAATAATGATAAGGCACCCATTTTGATAATCCAGGGGATGGCCCACGCCTGGTACTGCCACTGCATTATAAATTATAGCAATAAAAACTGCTTTATGGCAGTTTTCTAAAAAAAGTTATTGTGTTCTAGTCCATGGACCCCGTCTAAAAAGTAAGAAATTACCGAAATGTGATAGCTGAAAATTAAAATTTCACACAAAACCTCACAATAATCACAACACTTGAAATGCTGCTTTCAACTTTAACTTGTACTGCACCAACAATTGGCAACATGCATGCATAGGAGAAAGGATCACGAGGGGAAAAGGTCTTCTACATGTAGCTTTTAATTCTGTGTGTGATTATTGTGAGGTTTTGTGTGAAATTTTAATTTTCAGCTATCACATTTCGGTAATTTCTTACTTTTTAGACGGGGTCCATGGACTAGAACACAATAACTTTTTTTAGAAAACTGCCATAAAGCAGTTTTTATTGCTATAATTTCTTTTGTTTTTTCTGTCACCAATCAATGGTATGCCCTACATCAAGAGTACATGTACTCTTGCCTACATGTATATCAATATGTAAATGATGGCCTTCACATCATATCAAGAGGTTTATGTACTCTTGATCATATCAATACCGTATTATACGCATTGATATGCAAGCCTTTTCTTGCAGAAAATGGCACTAGCATAATGCATGTTCTTCTGTGGGGGAACATGTGAGTAGTGGTGGTTATACTTTTTTAGACGCAGGTCATTCTGTGCATGTTGCTGTTGCAGAATTTCATGACTCTGTCATAAATTTGTCTTGCCTTTCAGATATTTCAGATTTCCCCACCCTCTATCAGATTTATTTGAGAAATGTAGCCATGCGCCAGGTGCGTGTCGCAGATGTTTTTGTTGATTCTGTGTTTATAATGGTTTATAATCATGGGTTATCGTGATAAGGTCATCCAGCATCATATTGCACTGAAATCGTTATCCTGTTGATGTCAATACAACTTTTTGAAGTAGTTCAATGACTTCAAACTGTTAGTCCCCGATTTTCTGAAACAACACAGCAAAGGAGGAACAATAAACATGTATTAAAATGTAAACAAATACATTGTTGAGTCCGACACCTCGTTCCAACAACTACACTGATCCTGAGGATAAAAGGGTCAAGGCTATGGTTGGAGGTACTGATACTGAGAGATAAACAAGGCACTCCATGAATGGACCATGATAATAAAAGCTTACACATCTTTTGGTGAGTATGAATGATATCCAGTTGAACCTCTTTAGGACGAACACCAAGGGACCAATGGTATTTATGCTGTGAGTTTGTCTTAACCTATTTTATAACCAGTGAATACAATTATTTCTCCAATAGACACACGAATAGATTTCTTCTACAGCGAAAGATTCTAAGCCACACCAACTCATTGACTCGTCTCGTATGAAACAAAAGAGTCACTAGAGAGGTTCTGCAAAACGAAAATGCGTACAAACTTTCGCTCTACATCATGAAGTGCGAAACTTCGCACGAACTTTCGCAACTGTGGAAGCGAAACTTGCAGGGAACGCGAAATGAACTGTCGTAGGAAATTTCGTGAGATCGGGTCATGGCGTACGTGCACTTGGCCCGCACAAACTATGAAAATGTGCAGAACGCAAAGTTCGTGCAAAAATTCGTACACACTTTCGCAAGGACTGTGGCGTTCGAATTTTCGTTTTGCAGAACCTCTCTACTGAACCTTTCTTTAGCAACATGACGGCAACTGAAACAGCAACAGAGAAAGTACGATACATGTACTACAGGTACTACAAACAGATTGCAGATCGTAATTCTTTCTTTGGCGGCACGAAACTTTATTTGGGGCAGTGCAATCTCGGCGGTACTCACAAATCAAACAGCCCAGACTCGAGTAAACAAATCCAATCCTACAAGTGCGAGATTTTCATGAGACGAGACTGCACCCATTGGCTTGTTTCGTATGAAGCAAACAAGTTACTGAACCTCTCCACAATGGAGATTTTCCCTGATATGCGAATTTATTTGGCAAACTCGGTCAATGAGTCCTTGAACCTTTCCCTCCAGATTGGGAACTGCCAACGATAGTATGCCACTGACCAGTGCCTTACTTGTAACGTACTAATGTGCAATGAATATGAGTATTTCGACAACACATCTAACATAAGCCTTACCGTCAAGAAGGTGAACTCGCGTTCTTCGCACACTGTAGGCAAGGGCAAAGAGATAAAAATCGATCTAAATCCGAATAAAATCAGCACACGTTTCCGTAAATGAAAGGGTGAGCATAAGCAAATGAATCGAAGGAAGCTGGTCAACTCAGAGATCACCTGTCATTGAGTATTCCGTAAAAGGAGGCCTCGGCAGCGGAAAAGCTAAATTTAGAAAGGAGATCCTGTCAGCTTTTCCATTATTTATTGCATTCCGCTCAAAATCAGCACACTTTTCGTAAATGAAAGAGTCAACACAAGGAAATGAATCAAAGGGAACTGGTCAACTCACCTGTCATTGAGTAATATTCCGCGAAAGGAGGTCTCAGCAGCGCCGAAACGAAATAAGTCAGGCCAGGAGACGAAATATCCGAAACAGCTCATGCAAGAAGCAGTTCCAAAGAAGGAAGTTCCTCGTGCATGCACATCCGAAAAGGCAACAACAAAAAGTCTACAATGCACACGCATGCGGCCAGCCGGCCGCGCGATGGTACGAGGAGCCATGGAGTAGCTCCCTGGTCCAGGACCAGGTACCGAGCATCTTACGTAGAAACTTACGTAGCTACGTAGACAACGTGTCTGAATAGCGGTGTCGTTAGGTAGCGGCATGTGAACACAATAATAGAAAAGCTGACAGGATCGCTTTTCTAAATAACCCCCATGTACTCTTGCCTAGATGTACCGCTTCGCACGTGTGCATCATATCAAATTTAATACCGTATTTATACGCATTGATGACAGATGTGCAAGCCTTTTCTTGCAGAAAATGGCACTAGTCTTGCATACCGGTATTCATGTTCTTCTGCAGGGGAATCATATGGGTAGTGGCGGTGATACTTTTTCAGGTCATTCTTTGGATGTTGCTGTTGCAGAATTTCATGACTCTGTCATAAAATTGTCTTGTCTTTCAGAAAATTCAGATGTCCACACCCTAAATCACATTTACTTGAGAATTGTAACCAGGTGCATGCTGCAGATGTTTTTGTTGATTCTGTGTTTATAATTGTAGTCATGGGTTGTCGTGATAAGGTCATCCGGCATTATATTGTACTGAAATCGTAATCCTGTTTATGTCGATACAACTTTTGGAAGTAGTTCAATGACTTCAAAGTGTTACAAGTCCACGATTGTCTAAAACAACACAGCAAAGTAGGAACAATAAACATGTATTAAAATGTACACAAATACTACACCTCGTTCCAATAACTACATGTACTTCGAAGTACACTGATCCTGAGGATACAGTCGTCCCTCTCTAATCCGGCACTTTATAATCCAGCACCCTCGATAAACCAGCACAATTTTCAGTAGCCAAAATGTCCTCTTCATGCACATTGCAGCAGTAAATCAGATTTGTTAATCCAGCACCCTCCCTAATCCAGCAGATTTTCGTGGCACAAATGGTGCCGGATTATAGAGGGACCACTGTATAAGGGGCAAGGATATATGGTTGGAGGTACTGAGAGATAAACAAGGCACTCCATAATAATAAAATGTTACACGACTTGGGGGAGTATGAATGATATTCAGTCAAACCTCTTTAGGACGAACATCAAGGGACCGATGGTATTTGTTCTGTGAGTTTGTCTCAACCCTATTCTATTATAACGAGTGAATACAATTATTTCTCCAATAGAGACACGAATAGATTTCTTCTACAGCGAAAGATTCTAAGGCCGCGGTCACACCAAGCGCGATTCAGCCATTCAGCGGAAAAAAGCGCTTTTTGACGTCATCGTCGCTACGGAAACGGCTGAATTTTCGGCTTCAGCCTTTTTCAGCAGTCAGCCGTTTTCAAAGCGCTGAATGGGGAGCGCTGAATGGATTCAGCCACTTTCAGCCATTCTGGCGCAGTGGCGGGAAAAATAAACTCGTTCAAAGCGCATCTTGGCATGATCTTGCAGCGCTTGCATCGTGTTCTTGCCAGCTTCCGGCTTTCGTTGTTGGTGAAACTTCTCTCCTTGCCTTTTTGTCGGTCATCATGGAATCCTGGACAGTACCACCGGAGCGGTGACTACTAGAGCTTTGGTTTGAAACAAAAACCAAGTGTGAGACCACTATGAAAAAATACCAGAAAGAGAGCGTGGATCTTGGACGAACTGAAGAAGTGTGCTGGAGAAGGCGGACGGGAAAACAAGAGAAAATCATATTCAAAAATGAGCGGGAAGAAAAAAACTCTAGCACACACAAAAAATCCAGCCGATTTCGCGAAGTGGTGTGACCAACCGCCCCATTCAGCACAAGCCACTTTCAGCGCAAGCGGGAAACGGCTTGTTTGGTGTGACCGCGGCCTAAGCCAGACCAAACCATTGACTCGTCTTGTATGAAACAATTTAGTCACTGAACCTTTCTTTAGCAACATGACGGCAACTGAAACAACAGAGAAAATACGATACATGTACAGCACATTCTTGCAGGTACTACAAACAGATTTGAGATCGCAATTCTTGCTCTGCCGGCACGCAACTTTATTTGGGGCAGTGCAATCTCGGCGCTACTCACAAATCAAACAGCCCAGACTCGAGTAAACAAATCTAATCGTACGAGATTTTCAAGAGACGAGACTGCACCCATTGGCTTGTTTCGTATGAAGCAAACAAGCACTGAATGCATGAACCTCTCCATAATGGAGATTTTCCCTGATATGCGAATTTATTTTGCATACTCGGCCAATGCGTCCTTGAACCTTTCCCTCCAGATTGGGAACTGCCAACGATGCTATGCCACTGCAAAATTCAGATTCTACCCTATGATCGGAGCACGGAATGCCGGAAGCAATCATGACCAGTGCCTTACTTGTAACGTACCAATGTACAATGAACATGAGTATTTCGACAACACATCAGCAGCAACATAAGCCTTACCGTCAAGAAGGTGAACTCGCGTTCTTCGCACACTGTTGGCAAGGGCAAAGAGATACGAATGGATCTAAATCTGAATAAAATCAGCACACGTTTCCGTAAATGAAAGGTTGAGCATAAGCAAATGAATCGAAGGAAACTGGTCAACTCAGAGATAACCTGTAATTGAGTATTCCGTAAAAGGAGGCCTCGACAGCAGAAAAGCTAAATTTAGAAAAGAGATCCTGTCAACTTTTCCACTATTTATTGTATTCCACCTAAAATCAGTACACTTTTCGTAAATGAAAGAGTCAACACAAGCAAATGGATCAAAGGGAACTGGTCAACTCACCTTTCTTCAGCTGTCATTGAGTAATATTCCGTGAATGGAGGTCTCCGCAGAGCCGAAGCGAAATAAGCCAGGACACGAAATATCCGAAACAGCTCATGCATGCAAGAAGCAGTTCCAAAGAAGGAAGTTCCTCGCGCATGCACATCCGAAAAAGGACTGCACTGCAACACAATGT
Source organism: Sycon ciliatum (assembly GCF_964019385.1). Taxonomy (NCBI): domain Eukaryota; kingdom Metazoa; phylum Porifera; class Calcarea; order Leucosolenida; family Sycettidae; genus Sycon; species Sycon ciliatum. The sequence continues at coordinate 29,153,919 of NC_088645.1, forward strand.
CTGCCGTGCACAGCACGCGGCTACCACGCGTTGGTAGATCTAATACCGAGCACCTTACGTAGAAACTTACGTAGCCTAAGTGAAATACCGAGCACCTTACGTAGAAACTTACGTAGCATAGCGATGTCGTTTTTTCTGCCATGTGAACACAATAATAGAAAAGCTGACAGGATCGCTTTTCTAAATCATACGTAATGACTGATAAAAGGTGTGGAGCAAACTAATAACAAAAGTGTAAATGAAAATTGCCGTTAGATCACACGAACGCCAAGTCACACTGCAAGAGCTAGTGCCCTGGAATCACTGCCTCGGCAGCAACAAGAGAAGCAGGGGTGGTAGAGTCGACGGAGACCTTGTGGCTGCGGGATCCACAGAGACACATGACGCTCGCCCGGAGGAGCGCAAAGCTTAGGCGGCAGCGGACCCATGCCATCACCACACTGTACGGCTCCTTGCACTTCTCTGCTATCATGCACGCAATACGCTTATACAAAGCTGTACAGTGGCGACTCATTCCACCTGTTGTGGCAAACACAGCTGGCACAAAATTAAGCATGTTCCACGTCGCGGATACGCTGCTCGTACGCCCGGCGTTTCTCCTTCTCCTGCCGAGTGTAGGTTGAGGCCAGTGAGGTGGCCCGGTTTGAGGACGCATACGGGTTAAACACCCTGACATCAGCAAAAGTGCGCTCAAACCGGCCACCCCAAAGGCCACTGGCAGCTACATCCAGACGAGCCTGCTCTTCCACAATAGCTGAGCGATAGCGAAACTGCTCTCCTGTCACAGGCTGGAGGTGAGGTTCCACGGCGACATTGAGGGCAACCTTCTTCAGCAGACTTGCCGTGATGTCACGCAGTTCGTTGTGACGGATGGATGGAAATCCACCCGTCGGACAGGAAAGTGCATGGCAGGTAGTGAACCTGGCACCACAGGAGCAATCTGACGGCAGACGGTCTGGCAACCAATTGTACCGGAGGTACACCCCGTCGCGGAATTCACCCTTACTGAGAGAGACACCATGACGTGCAAGGGGCCTACAGGTTAGCCAACTTTAAGCACCCTTCTCAAAGGCAAGTTGGATGACACGCTGCTGGTCGGCATCAAGGGTAGCAGTAGTCATCGTGACTTCAGCCCGCAGTGCATCCCGAGATTGGGAGGTGGCAAGACGCTTCTGGGTACGGATGGACACCAGTGCATCACCCAGAGATGGGTCCTGGCGGAGAATCCGTTGCACTAGGGAATCGGTTATGGCAAGGGACGACTGATGCTGCACAGCCATAGAGCTGGGGACGACGAGGCCCAGACCACCAAAACGACAGGGCAAAGCGAGCAGAGTGCGTTCCATGTTACTCACCGGCACCGGACGACTCAACAGAGCCAGGAGGAACTTACTAGTGACTAAGGAATCCAATTTTTCCAGAGCCACAGCCAGCTGAGGTGTCGTGCGGCAGAGGAAAGCCCATTTGCTCTTGAACCCGTGGATGAAGGCAGAATAAGCTGCTTGAGGCTGGGTCAGAGCAGTCTCGTATAGCTTCGTGAGCTGATCGCACCAGGAGCGTGCCGCTTCCTCAATGTACTGGGTGATGAATTCACGGGAGCCAATGGCTAACCCTGGGCACTATATTTGGGCAACGTAAAGAGTGGATGCTCCTCTGACTCGATTGCCAAGTGGTGTACAAGAAGAGAAATACAAGTGATAAAGTGTTCAGTCTCCGAAACCAAGTACTTTGGAGTGGCATTCGCCCACGTCGTCATTCAAGCGGAACACAAGGAAGCAGCCCTCGGTCCAGATTTCTGGCCTCCAGAGGTCACTGCAAGAGAATGGCGCTTTAAGCAGGACAGGATCACCTCTGACCACGCTTCAAATCAGTAAACATGTCTACTCTAAATCCACTCGCACCACCCTTCACCCCCAAATCACATCCTTCTTCACCACCTCCCAACCCTCTTCCCCGTCTCTCATTCGGCCACATCAACATATGCAGCCTGTGCAACAAAGTTTTCGTCATTAAGAAACTCATTGCTGATAACGCCCTAAACATACTCGCAGTCACTGAGACCTGGCTGGATTCCAGTGTATCGGATGAGGAATTAGCAATTATAGGTTTTACATTATTTCGATGTGATCGACCTTGCAAGGTCCGATGTTCTTGTACAAGTGGCCAACCGTGTCAGAAAAGAGGAGGAGTTGCCTTTTACAGCCGCTCTGACTTAAACTTCTGCAAAGCAAGTATCCTGGTCCATGGAATGGAGATGATTTGGCTGCGCTCTACAGCAAAGATAACTGGGAGAGCATTTCTTCTTTGCTGTTTGTATCGTCCTCCTTCAGCCGATGCTAAATTTTGGAGCTGTGTTCAGGAGCTTGTCCACCACATCCAGGGTGAGGATATTATCTTGCTAGGCGACCTGAACATTGATTCATTCCAGACCAATAGGCCAATGTATCAAAGCTTACACTCGTCGCTACTTCTTCCCCTTAACCTCCTGAACAAAGTTTGTTCTGCGACACGGACCAACCCCTCATCTGCTTCGTCAATTGACTATATCCTCACAAATCTGGCTGCAGTCAGAGACGGAATAGTGTCTCCCTGCGAGTTCTCCGATCATGATCTGGTTTATGCAGCATTGGATGTAAAGTCCAATACACAACTGCCTGCTTACGATGTTACCTTGAAGACCCGCGACTATAGGAACATCAACTTCCCAGAGTTAGTAGGTCTGCTTGAGCATGCAAACTTGTCTTCGTTCTCGTCTACAAACGTCGATGAAATGCTTGACGAATGGTTGGGTAAATTCAACACTGTTCTAGATGTGGTAGCGCCGTACAAACAGCCTGGTAGACGCACAAGACCGCGCAAGAAGAACTGCCCGTTCATGACCCCAGAGCTCTTGGCACTCATCCGCCAGAGGAAATCAGCTTTTCGTCGATATCGCGCCAGTGGCTGCATTGACACTACATCACAGCGATGTTTTACCTCTCTGAGAACTCGGTGCAACAATCTCTACCGTCGACTTAGAAATTCCCATTTCCAGAACGTGTGCCTAAAATATAAACAGAGCCCAAAGCTGTTGTGGTCCACTATCAACCACATAACTAATCGATGTTGTTGTTGTTGTTGTTGTTTATTTTACTTCGCAGATTCTAACGGGCAAGTTGCCCAATAACAAGAAAGCGAAGGCAAAGAAAATAATACTAATAAAAGAAATAACCGGGGGCAGCAGAAAATGAATAATAGCTTTAAGAACTCAGATGGTGAGCCAAGGAACAAATTTCCATGTTACAAATAATCGCTTTTAAAAGTATGTCGTTCCCACATCCCTCCTGCGGTTGCAGCTGACGAGTTGAACACCTTCTTCCATAAGATAGTGACTCAGTGATCCAAACCCCAGGTACGACATCCCAGCTGGACCCCCGCCTCAATCTGCATTTGGTATGTTTAAGCAAGTCACTGTAACAGACGTCCGGGCAAGACTTGCCTCCCTCGACAGCAGCAAAGCACCAGGACCCGATTGTCTTCTTCCCAGTGTCCTGAAGGCCACATCCAATGTTATTGCACCTTCTATATCAGCCATCTTCAATACTTCTCTTCAATCTTCGACTTTCCCTCATCTTTTTAAAATCGCTAATATCACCCCCATTCTTAAATCCCGGCAGGGTGATCACACCTCTCCGTCCAACTATCGCCCAGTGTCGCTTAAGAGCATTCTCAGCAAAATGCTCGAACGTCTTGCCCTTGACCAACTGCTGCGGGACTTCGACCTGTATACTTGTCTACACGATCATCAATTTGGCTTCCGGCCCCAGCAATCAACAGTGCAGGTCATGACCTTGGCTGTAAATGACTGGACGTTGGCTAGAGATGTGGGTCATACAACCGTTGTAGCATTTATTGACTTTTAAAGCAAGGCCTTTGATCGAGTTGTGCACCAGGAACTTATCTTTACTTTGCACAGCTTAGGCATTCATAGTTCTGCCCTGAAATGGTTCGCTTCCTACCTGAACGGCCGGCACCAGCGTGTATGTACAGCCTCTGGAACATCATCTCTTCTCCCTGTAACCCGAGGGGTTCCGCAGGAAACAATCTTGGGTCCCACCCTTTTTAACCTATATGTGCGACTACCTGGCTGCAGGGAGCGGTGCAAAGCTCCTCATGTTTGCCGATGACAAGACTTTGTACGCGTCCTCACGAGATCCAATAGTATGCGCCGATGTCGTGTCCTCGGCTCTCGCTAAGATACACAATGAACTAAGATCACTGGGCATGAGCGTTAATGTTGACAAAACCGTGGTCATGAGGATCTTGCCGAAGAATGCTCCTGACGTACAAAGACCCGTTCTTGTTGAGCTTGGCGGAAGTGAGTGTAGATCACCTCACCAGCAAGGTGTCACGCAAGATAGGCGCGTTGCGACGCACCTTCCGCCAAATGGCAGCATTTGCCCGTCGCCAGTACCTGCTTAGTGTGATTCATCCCGACTTTGAGTATTGTTTCCCTGTACGCATCTCACCTATCAGCACAGTCCAGGGAGAGATTGTTTACCTTGTTCCGTAGAGCTGTACGAGTTACCTGCGGTGCTTCATATCATGCTGTTGTACCACCCCTTCTTGCTTCTCTTCAAATAAAACACCTTGAATACCAATACATTTATCAATTTCTTACGTTTACGTTTATTTGTCATATTGTTCAGCCTGCATCATGCTTACGCAGTCTTTTACCTTTGCCCACCTCTAAGCGGTCAACTCGTGGAACTACAACAAACAATATGTCAATTTGCTTGTATAAATCCATGGTAGGGTACAATTCCTTTTCCTCCAGAGCATCCCTTATGTGGAATGCCCTCCCTGCTTACTTGAAAGGAAGTGAGGACATTAGATCATTTTCTACAGAACTTTTGCACGCTCTAAATGACGACAAATTGACTATATCCCTATATCCCCTCCTTTTTGAAAATGTGTTTCACCAATAAAATAAGGCTTGGAATTTTTTAAACATGAATATCGACGGACTTGCCCCTTCTGTTCACGCATTGCCCTGCTCTAGTAATGGTTCATGAATCCGCCCAGTCCACATTCCTTCTCCGTTTCTCTCTAGTAATGGTTCATGAATCCCCCCCCCCCCCCCCCCAGTCCACATTCCTTCTCCGTTTTCCTTTCCTTTCAGTTGCATCTTCCTCTTTGCTCTGTTTTATTTTCTCTTTTAGTTCGTCTCTGTACTGTTGAGGCAACGAACTGAAATAATAAAAAACCAACCAACCAACCCCAGATATCGGACGCCATCAGATCGGATCTGAACGCCAGTCGACTGGAAAACTCGGCGTGCCTCATCCAGGAACTCTGGCTTGACGAGAAGGATAGACTTCGCTGGATTGGGGAAGTACCCAAAAGAGGGCCCTTTCTCGGCAAGGCTATCCCACCATTGGCAAATAGGCCTCACCTTGCCACCAGCCGCATAGTCGTCAGCATACCAGGCTTGGGTTGAACCCTCGGATGCCACTTCCTGCAAAAGAGGAAGGGTGGCAATAGCGTACAGCGGCATCGCTATTGGATCACCCTGGGTGGTACCTTCACTGGAGAGCATAGACGCACCACCTACATATAGGGTGGCTGAGTGGCGGTAACAATTGATGGCGACTGGGGCCAACGCTGGGCAGAGGTGCTGTACATTGCGGAGGCACACTTCCCTGTTGATACTATTGAAGGCATTGGTTGCATTCGCAAGGAGAACACACTCAGACTCGCTGCTGTTGAAGACTTGTCGCATGGCGTGAACTGCGGCTTCGATCCCGCATTCCTGCCCAGCACACAACTGAAGACTTCCCGCGGCCTTTTGGACGTCTCCGCCAATGACAGCAAGGATGGCTTTTCCAATCGTAGTGGTAGTCAACACTCAACAGTCAGCGTGACCACGTGACCTGGTGACGCTTCTGCCCAACAAGTAGCTGCAACAGTAAAACTACCCGTCATGCATGTACATGTACATGTAAATGATATCAGTGGTCGTCGACGGGTCTGTCACAGACTCGCAGTCTGCTCCACACCATAGTACGTCATGTACATAACATTGTACTGTCGTGGACATGGAAATCCGGTCGCATGTCTAGCGGCCCCAGGGCGCTGGCCATGCCGCCATGGCATGCAGTATGACCGCGACTCCCTGGTATTACTATTACGCGCTGCTGCTGGTCGCATCGTATCAACATGTGCGCTGCATGCAACGACGACGTTATGTACGCGCTGAGGGCGCCGGCCCCGGTCAATCGACTGTATTTCAATGTCCGCGACAGTACGTATGCGATTTGCTGTTGATCATGTTGATCAGACAGTCTGTACAGTGAGTTGGTCAAAGACCAGTCAAAGTGATGCTGTGACCGTTGGAAACACGACAAGTGCAGGTGACGCGACTTTTGTTTGTTACCACTTGGGCTTGTAACTACGTGTGACTACGAGTTTTCAGGCAGCGTGACGTAGGCACTTCGACAGCCTATAGTAGAATAGAAAAGAAGCACTGGCCAGAAAGTAATGAAAAGACACGAAGTTTATCTGGTCAGCACAACACTGATGGCATGCTCATTACCACAATCTCCCAAACATAGCTGCACAAAACAATAAAACGAGAACATGGAGAAAGGATCCATGTGGGCTCAAAACCCATGGCGAGTAGAAGTTACATAGAATAAATGATAGAGCAGAATGGTTTTATATGACGAGCGTCAGAATTAGAGTTCATTCTTAAGTGCAAGTACATCGAACTTATTGATGTCATCAATTCCACTTCAACAGGACACTGCCTGTGGACTCTCCTGTCACAGTCCCCATGGATATCCTGCCCCCCCCCCCCAACACCACCGAGGAGGAAGGTGGTGATGACCAACAGGCTGCAGCCCAGCCAGACACAACCACAACAACAATTGCAGTCAGCCAAAGGGTACCACAAAGGTCAACGACTAAATGCAAGGTGGCACGACCATTTGTAGTTGTTGCACCCGCAACGAAATCCCATGTTTACTCAATTGAAGAAGTATCTTCTTCCGGGGAGATTGACCTGCTGGCGTAGTTATGTAAGTCCACTTCCTACAACCCAGCACTACTTTTACATGGAAAGCTTAAGGTTGCATTTGTTCGGTCATTCCCCGAATGGGCATGAAATGCAGTCGGTACCCATCGCGGAATCGGAATGAGGGTAGCAAACAAACCTGCCCGCGTTGACTAGTGAATCTGGCGTTTTGTGGAACTCTGAAAATGATGGTTGGATGTTTTGTTTGTGTACCAGCTTCGCCTGTTGTTTTGTAGCCTTGCCAAGGCTATCGGTAGTTACTTTTTCGCTTGCGTACATTTCTGCATGCCCCTTACAACAGTCCCGATGATGGTGCGGCCAAACGCGGCGTAGATCTACGAGCACCCGTAACTAGGGTGCCTATACATGGCGTTTGTCCACTACTTCATCATGACTTTTCGACAACTCGTCTCAGACACAGAAACATCTCTAGTTCTACACGTAACTGAGGCTCTTTTTTATTTCACAGAAATTAGGCACTTCAGTGAGCAGAAGCCAAGTGGCAGGCTCAGTACCTGTTTGGAAGATTATGTGCTGTGGATCGTGGGGCTCGACAATGAGTTCTGGCTAGTCTCGCTTTTGTGCACGCGCACATGTTGTCCAGGCGTCAGGGGCCCAGCCTCCCTGCCCATCCGACCCGCCACACACAACAACGAAACTGAACTGAGAGTTCTACTTAATTTCTTGACAAGACGGAGACGGACAGACAAGAAGACCGGACACGACGAGGTAAACTGATAACTGAAGAAAAAGACTAACATTATGGCAGCATATAAGCATGCGCGCAACAAAACACAACGTATGACAATGACGTAACCGTTACTTGGATCATGTACAAACTATACATGCAACCAAAACCAGTCAAATACGAGTCAAAGCAGAACGCAAAATAAACCAAAATAAACGAAAGGACCACAACAAAAATGAGCCATGAAAAGTCTTTCTACCGATACATAACACTCGCATTTGAATCACAGTGAAGGACCGTTTCTGGGGTTTGCAGGTAGAAGTAAAGTCTCCAAAAAAGTTTAATATTTTTGTAATTTTGGCATGATACCGTGCAGAAAGTTTAACGATGTTTGTAAGACGGAAAGAACATGCATGGCTGTTTGCACATCTTTACACAGACATGTCAAACCGGGTTCACGATAACGTTTCTTCAAATAAGGGAAAAATTGGTAATTAAAACGCTAGACATTGCGACTCGTTAGACTTTCCGGTTTTACAGTATTGCAGGTTGTGGACGTGACTTCTTGAGTCGAGGAATACATGTAGGTAGTGAATGGGAGTAGATGGCAGCAGGACGGTATGTATTTAGAGGGAGTACTATGTACTAGCTATGAACCTAATTAAACTGAGCACAGTCATGAGCAACCCGGTGTTCAACATCATGCATTGTTACAACACCAGCCAATACAGCTTCCAAGATGAATGCCGGAGCCGCAGACGATAGCAGATTGCGACCAAGTAGACACATATGCTGTGTTCTGCACACGCCGGTCATCGGGTGGATGGACGTGTTTGCGGTCCAATGGTCCAGTGCCCCATGCATTGCATTCAGACTTCACTGCACTGTTGAATAGCAGGCGTTGAGTCATACTCCCCGCCGGGAGACTTCACCACACAAGACACCTAATCAGTGTGGCAATATGACTGGCTGCATGTTCACACAATATACTCACGACTAACAAAGAGTAGAGACAGAGCACGTTCAGGTTGGGTGTTTCCTAAACCTGACGCTCGTTCACGATTACCAACCGGGGACGCATGTTCCAAGCAATGGACAGACGGTCCGGGCTCCAGTGGCAAGTCCAGTGGCAAGTCCAGTGGCAAGTCCAGTGGCAAGTCCAGTGGCAAGTCCAGAGGCAAGTCCAGTGGCAAGTCCAGTGGCAAGTCCAGTGGCAAGTCCAGTGGCAAGTCCAGTGGCAAGTCCAGTGGCAAGTCCAGTGGCAAGTCCAGTGGCAAGTCCAGTGGCAAGTCCAGTGGCAAGTCCAGAGGCAAGTCCAGTGGCAAGTCCAGTGGCAAGTCCAGTGGCAAGTCCAGTGGCAAGTCCAGTGGCAAGTCCAGTGGCAAGTCCAGTGGCAAGTCCAGTGGCAAGTCCAGTGGCAAGTCCAGTGGCAAGTCCAGTGGCAAGTCCAGTGGCAAGTCCAGTGGCAAGTCCAGTGGCAAGTCCAGTGGCAAGTCCAGTGGCAAGTCCAGTGGCAAGTCCAGTGGCAAGTCCAGTGGCAAGTCCAGTGGCAAGTCCAGTGGCAAGTCCAGTGGCAAGTCCAGTGGCAAGTCCAGTGGCAAGTCCAGTGGCAAGTCCAGTGGCAAGTCCAGTGGCAAGTCCAGTGGCAAGTCCAGTGGCAAGTCCAGCGGCAAGTCCAGCGGCAAGTCCAGCGGCAAGTCCAGCGGCAAGTCCAGCGGCAAGTCCAGCGGCAAGTCCAGCGGCAAGTCCAGCGGCAAGTCCAGCGGCAAGTCCAGCGGCAAGTCCAGCGGCAAGTCCAGCGGCAAGTCCAGTGGCAAGTCCAGTGGCAAGTCCAGTGGCAAGTCCAGTGGCAAGTCCAGTGGCAAGTCCAGTGGCAAGTCCAGCGGCAAGTCCAGCGGCAAGTCCAGCAAGTCCAGTGGCAAGTCCAGTGGCAAGTCCAGTGGCAAGTCCAGTGGCAAGTCCAGTGGCAAGTCCAGTGGCAAGTCCAGTGGCAAGTCCAGTGGCAAGTCCAGCGGCAAGTCCAGCGGCAAGTCCAGCGGCAAGTCCAGCGGCAAGTCCAGCGGCAAGTCCAGCGGCAAGTCCAGCGGCAAGTCCAGCGGCAAGTCCAGCGGCAAGTCCAGCGGCAAGTCCAGCGGCAAGTCCAGTGGCAAGTCCAGTGGCAAGTCCAGTGGCAAGTCCAGTGGCAAGTCCAGTGGCAAGTCCAGTGGCAAGTCCAGCGGCAAGTCCAGCGGCAAGTCCAGCGGCAAGTCCAGCGGCAAGTCCAGCGGCAAGTCCAGCGGCAAGTCCAGCGGCAAGTCCAGCGGCAAGTCCAGTGGCAAGTCCAGCGGCAAGTCCAGTGGCAAGTCCAGTGGCAAGTCCAGTGGCAAGTCCAGTGGCAAGTCCAGTGGCAAGTCCAGTGGCAAGTCCAGTGGCAAGTCCAGTGGCAAGTCCAGTGGCAAGTCCAGTGGCAAGTCCAGTGGCAAGTCCAGTGGCAAGTCCAGTGGCAAGTCCAGTGGCAAGTCCAGTGGCAAGTCCAGTGGCAAGTCCAGTGGTTGCAATGTGAGTTTTTACTATAATAATTATTCACGTACCTACAGCTAGAAAATAATAATGAAAGACGGTGATACAGTGACTAGGGAAGTGAGACAACTCGTGAACAAGTGCTTCAACCAGACGCAGCAGTTATGCTGTACTCGTGCACGTATGGCCACGTCAGCTCACAAGGCGGTGAAAACTAACGCATGGTTCACGCTCGCCAACTACTTGAGACGACACCAGCAGCTCACATACATGTAACATCAAGAGTAGAATGATGTTATGTACTGGGGATCATGTACTCTTGGTGATATGCATGCCAGGCTATGCTCTTCAGCAAACAGTTTTGCATGATCTCTACACTTGAGTTCCTGTGTGTAGGCTCCAGGCATAGGCATGGCAGGGGCGTAGGAGGGGTTTTGGAAGTGGTACGACCGAAGGTCGGCGCGGGCGAAGGCCATTTTGGAGGGGGGTCCGGGGAACTACCCCGGGAAAATGTTGTAAAGAAGACACAAAATCCTGCGTTCTGGGAACTTCTGGCACACTTCTGGCACAGTCTATAAAGTCATAGAATTATTTCACGGACAGAAGAGACGTGCAAGGACATGCACAGATGCATGGCAGATCTACGAGTACGAGTCTAGAAAAAGGTCAAAGTCTGATGCGCATATATGCATCGATGGATCCTGATTTCTTTATTACGGTTTTGCACGTTCCGGACGGACCACACTTTTCGAAAAGTGGTACGGCCATGGTCGTACCAGTCGTAGCTGGTGCTACGCCCCTGCATGGCACAGGGCAGTATCAGTTCCTAATAGTATTGCCTCGACTGTGTCCTATGACACTCCGTCGTGACTGCACTGCAGCATGTGATGACTGCACGGTCAACGTGAACTACTTCTTTCTCTGGCAAAACTCCAGTCCACCACCAGCAGCAACATGACCTGGCGCTACACGTAGTACGATACTCCGACGGATGTCCACTGCACAACTACTTCGTCAACTACTAACAGCAGACCCCGATGTCTTGTGCATGGTTACACACGACCAGCACCGTCACTGAACCTGGGCCGTGAATCGCCGTTTCATCTTCACGATAGGCAACACACCTGGCCATTCCCTTTCATAGCTGCTCAGCGGCTTAGACACCAGATTCACGACCACGCTGCTTACAACGACAGATCTTCACTCTTCAAGGTGCAAGGGATTACGAGCGTACTGGGATCTCGTCATTCATCCTACGCTTTGAAAGACACTGTGATCCAAAGTAGAATGGCCACACGCAAGCTGTGCTTGAAACTGACAGTGAAGCTGGGACAGCCTAATGTCTAAGTAGATCTACTACTAGTAATTAGCTTGCACGAGATAAATGCCGCTTGGCGAGATAGAGAGAGAAGAAAGAAATTTCAGCAGTATCGAACATGATTTCTGACATGTCACATGACAATCGACATGGCAACAGCGAATCCTAGCGCGACTTGCCGTGCTTTGAATCAGCCACTGAAGACCTGTGAGCGCTTGCAGGTCTCCGATTTTCCAATCGGAGCACGCCCAGGCGTGCTCCGATTGAATCGGAGCACGCCTAGGCGTGCTCCGATTCAGCCATCAGAGGCCGCTTTTTTTTTGCAAACTGCAATGTTCACCTGCACCTGTAGGCTGTAGGCTGTAGTCACTGCGAAGAAGAGAAGCTGAACTGACCTGGTTTTTAGCTGACTAGACCGCCCTTGTTTTATCTCTGTGTTGTGACTGTGTACATTAGTCATTATGTAACATGTCTGAAGTACTAAACTGGCGACTAGTTGTGTTCCTTGTCTGGTCTAGTGTGCGTGCCTTGAGTAGGTACTAGGTATGTGTGAAGTACTACATGTAGTAGTACTAGTAGTAGATCTACGAAGTAGTTCGTGCAATGCATGTCAGAAATGGTATCAAAGCATTCGTACTCGGACTCAAGTGCTAGAATCGGAGCCCTCCGCGCTAGCGCGCGTCGGGCTCCGATTCCGCACTTTCGTCCTCGTACTCATGCTCGATTCCATACGTAATAGCAATAAAAACTGCTTTATGGCAGTTTTCTAAAAAAAGTTATTGTGTTCTAGTCCATGGACCCCGTCTAAAAAGTAAGAAATTAACGAAATGTGATAGCCGAAAATTAAAATTTCACACAAAACCTCACAATAATCACAACACTTGAAATGCTGCTTTCAACACTAAACTTGTACTGCACAACAATTGGCAACATGCATGTCATGCATGCATAGGAAAGAGGATCACGAGGCGAAAAGGTCTTATTATTAAATTTTGAATACGGCAGTCCCACAGGCCAAGGGCCTTTTTACAGGTCTTCTGCATGTAGCTTTTCATTCTGTATGTGATTATTGTGAGGTTTTGTGTGAAATTTTAATTTTGGGCTATCACATTTCGTTAATTTCTTACTTTTTAGACGGGGTCCATGGACTAGAACACAATAACTTTTTTTAGAAAACTGCCATAAAGCAGTTTTTATTGCTATAATTTCTTTTGTTTTTTTCTGTCACCAATGGAATGCCCTATATCAATAATTATGTAAATGATGGCCTTCACATCATGTCAATTACACCGTATCATACGCATTGATGTGCAAGCCTTTTCTTGCAGAAAATGGCACTAGCATGTTCTTCTGCGGGGATACATGTGAGTAGTGGTGGACAGTGGTGATACTTTTTTTATACGGAGGTCATTCTGTGCATGTTGCTGTAGCAGAATTTCATTACTCTGTCATAAAATTGTCTTGCCTTTCAGATATTTCAGATTTCCCCACCCTCGATCAGATTTATTTGAGAAATGTAACCAGGTACTTGTCGCAGATGTTTTTTGTTGATTCTGTGTTTATAATGGTTTATAATCATGGGTTATCGTGATAAGGTCATACTGCATCATATTGCACTGAAATCGTAATCCTGTTGATGTCGACACAACTTTTGGAAGTAGTTCAATGACTTCAAACTGGTAGTCCACGATTTTCTAAAACAACACAGCAAAGGAGGAACAACAAACATGTATTAAAATGTAAACAAATACATTACGTAACCTCGTTCCAACAACTACCCCGATCCTGAGGATAAAAGGGGCGAGGCTATGGTTGGAGGTACTGAGAGATAAACAAGGCACTCCATAATAATAAAATCTTACACATCTTTTGGTGAGTATGAATGATATCCAGTCGAACCTCTTTAGGACGAACACCAAGGGACCAATGGTATTTATTCTGTGAGTTTGTCTTAACCTATTTTATAACCAGTGAATACAATTATTTCTCCAATAGACATACGAATAGATTTCTTCTACAGCAAAAGATTCTAAGCCACACCAACTCATTGACTCGTCTCGTATGAAACAAATGAGTCACTAGAGAGGTTCTGCAAAACGAAAATGCGTAAAAAGGTTCGTTCATTGCCATGAAGTGCAAAACTTCGCAACTTTGGACGCGAAACTTGCAGGGAACGCGAAATGAACTGTCGTACTCGTAGGACATTTCGTGAGATCGGGTCATGGCGTACGTGCACTTGGCCCGCGCAAACTACGAAAATGTGCAGAACGCAAAGTTCGTGCAAAAATTCGTACACACTTTCGCAAGGACTGTCGAGAAACTTCGTTCGAATTTTCGTTTTGCAGAACCTCTCTACTGAACGTTTCTTTAGCAACATGACGGCAACTGAAACAGCAACAGAGAAAGTACGATACATGTACAGGCAGTACAGCACATTCTTGCAGGTACTACAAACAGATTGCAGATCGTAATTCTTGCTTTGGCGGCACGAAACTTTATTTGGGGCAGTGCAATCTCGGCGGTACTCACAAATAATAAATCAAACAGCCCAGACTCAAGTAAACAAATCCAATCATACAAGTACGAGATCTTCACGAGACGAGACTACACCCATTGGCTTGTTTCGTATGAAGCAAACAAGTTTACTGAACCTCTCCACAATGGAGATTTTCCCTGATATGCGAATTTATTTTGCAAACTCGGTCAATGGGTCCTTGAACCTTTCCCTCCAGATTGGGAACTGCCAACGATAGTATGCCACTGACCAGTGCCTTACTTGTAACGTTCCGATGTACAATGAATATGAGTATTTCGACAACACATTTAACATACCGGTAAGCCTTACCGTCAAGAAGGTGAACTCGCGTTCTTCGTACACTGTAGACAAGGGCAAAGAGATAAAAATGGATCTAAATCCGAATAAAATCAGCACACGTTTCCGTAAATGAAAGGGTGAGCATAAGCAAATGAATCGAAGGAAACCGGTCAACTCAGAGATCACCTGTCATCGAGTATTCCGTAAAAGGAGGCCTCGGCAGCGGAAAAGCTAAATTATTTAGAAAAGAGATCCTGTCAGCTTTTCCATTATTTATTGCATTCCGCCCAAAATCAGCACACTTTTCGTAAATGAAAGAGTGAACACAAGCAAATGAATCAAAGGGAACTGGTCAACTCACCTGCCATAATATTCCGCGAAAGGAGGTCTCAGCAGCGCCGAAACGAAATAAGCCAGGCCAGGAGTCGAAATATCCGAATCAGCTCATACAAGAAGCAGTTCCAAAGAAGGAAGTTCCTTGCGCATGCACATCCGAACACGGACTGCACTGCAACACAATGTCTGCCGTGCAGTGCACAGCACGCGGCTTCCACCCGTTGGTAGATCTAATACCGAGCACCTTACGTAGAGATTTACGTAGCCTAAGTGAAATACCGAGCACCTTACGTAGAAAGTTACGTAGCATAGCGGTGTCGTTTTTCTTGCCATGTGAACACAATAATAGAAAAGCTGACAGGATCGCTTTTCTAAATGTAATCAAGCACGCTCAGGAGGTCATGAAGGCTGATTCTGACATGTCACATGACAATCGACATGGCAACAGCGAATCCTAGCGCGACTTGCCGTGCTTTGAATCAGCCACTGAAGACCTGTGAGCGCTTGCAGGTCTCCGATTTTCCAATCGGAGCACGCCCAGGCGTGCTCCGATTGAATCGGAGCACGCCTAGGCGTGCTCCGATTCAGCCATCAGAGGCCGCTTTTTTTTTGCAAACTGCAATGTTCACCTGCACCTGTAGGCTGTAGGCTGTAGTCACTGCGAAGAAGAGAAGCTGAACTGACCTGGTTTTTAGCTGACTAGACCGCCCTTGTTTTATCTCTGTGTTGTGACTGTGTACATTAGTCATTATGTTACATGTCTGAAGTACTAAACTGGCGACTAGTTGTGTTCCTTGTCTGGTCTAGTGTGCGTGCCTTGAGTAGGTACTAGGTATGTGTGAAGTACTACATGTAGTAGTACTAGTAGTAGATCTACGAAGTAGTTCGTGCAATGCATGTCAGAAATGGTATCAAAGCATTCGTACTCGGACTCAAGTGCTAGAATCGGAGCCCTCCGCGCTAGCGCGCGTCGGGCTCCGATTCCGCACTTTCGTCCTCGTACTCATGCTCGATTCCATACATCTTGCCCGAGCCTGCAGCCCAGGGAGTCGTACTCAAACTACAGTCCATTCAGAAAAAAATGAACTTCTAGCTTTTGGCCATAAATGGGTCAAACGTTGAGTTTTTTTAGAATTTTTTTCTGCAATCCCATATGGAATCCTCTTCCAATTATGTTTCTGAAGTTTTTTTGTCCAAAAAGCAAGCCATAGCAAGAATAGGATTTCGGCCAGGTTTTGCCCCAATAGCACTGAATTGGGAAAAACCATCAAAATCCAGGCCGTTTGACCCCGCCTGCAACAGTGCATTCTGCGGTTCGAACCCCAGTTCAGGCACCCTTTTTGGACCCTTTTTCAAATTTCAAAGTTCGCAGCACTGCACTGTGTACGATGAAATCACGAAAAATCGCCAAATACGGGAGCTCGCCAGAGCCAGGACCCATTTTTTTATGAATGGACTGTAGGGAGGTGACACGGCACAGAAATTCGTGTCACAGGGGTTGACTCGCACCCGTGACCCCTCGTTGTTATTTTTGGAATAGTTCAGTCCAGTCCAGTCCGAAAGGTCATACTCGGATCGACTCGCCTTCTGTACTTCACCTCCAAGCGTGCCGCATGGGTGTCTAGTTTTTGAAATTATTGAGGCAGCACATTTCGTTTACAGCCCATCACTCGCCAGTATTCTTTGAAAGACTACCAGCAATTTGTTTACCTCCTGCCATGTCCGAACTAATTGATAGCAGTGATGGCAACAGCAGCAGTTATGAGACGGCGTGTAGTGTTACGGTAACTGTTCAGAACTGTTCAGAGTCGTATCCTAGGTTAATCCGAATACTAAAAATTGACCCAAATTGCACATAGCACGAAGCTGGTTTTTGAAAATTGTAAGTCGTGTATCTGCCCCATTTCTTCTTTATGACTTGCACAATACACCAGTCTTCCTAAACAACACATTTCTAGCAGGGGTTAAGTACCATATAAGAGAGGTACAGCCAGTGATATTGTCATGTTGAAATACTACAATTTTGACACAAATTACACATAACACGAAGCCAGGTTTTGAAAAATGTAAGTCGTGTATCTGCCCCATTTCTTCTTTATGACTTGCACAATGGTCCAGTCTGCCTAAATAACACATTTATAGCAGGGGTTATGTACCATATTAGAGAAGTACAGCCAATGACATTGTCATGTCTAAATACTACAATTTTGACACAAATTAGACATAACACGAAGCTGGTTTTTGAAAATTGTAAGTCGTGTATCTGCCCCATTTCTTCTTTATGACTTGCACAATACACCAGTCTTCCTAAACAACACATTTCTAGCAGGGGTTAAGTACCATACAAGAGAGCTACATTGTACATCTAGTCATACTGTCATAAACAGCCAGCATTTTTCCTGCAGCAGTCACACCACCATCATCATTATTTCCAGGGAAATCCTCTTACATTGTCAGCTCCTACGTCGTTAGATACAATGTAGGGGGCTGTAGGACCGGCTCGTCAAAGATAGAGAACCTGAACAAGCGTGCTCGGGACGTCTCAGCAATCGTGGTATGCCTGAGCACTCCAATAAAAACTTGATAAAGGCAAAATCGTTCCCCACAGAAAAATCATACTTTGCGGGTCTCGCGTTGCACGCTTGGAGGTGAAGTACAGAAGGCGAGTCGATCCAAGTATGACCTTTCGGACTGGACTGGACTGAACTATTCCAAAAATAACAACGAGGGGTCACGGGTGCGAGTCAACCCCTGTGACACGGATTTCTGTGCCGTGTCACCTCCCTACAGTCCATTCATAAAAAGATGGGTCCTGGCTCTGGCGAGCTCCCGTATTTGGCGATTTTTCGTGATTTCATCGTACACAGTGCAGTGCTGCGAACTTTGAAATTTGAAAAAGGGTCCAAAAAGGGTGCCTGAACTGGGGTTCGAACCGCAGAATGCACTGTTGCAGGCGGGGTCAAACGGCCTGGATTTTGATGGTTTTTCCCAATTCAGTGCTTTTGGGGCAAAACCTGGCCGAAATCCTATTCTTGCTATGGCTTGCTTTTTGGACAAAAAAACTTCAGAAACATAATTGGAAGAGGATTCCATATGGGATTGCAGAAAATAATTCTAAAAAAACTCAAGGTTTGACCCATTTATGGCCAAAAGCTAGAAGTTCATTTTTTTCTGAATGGACTGTAGTTTGAGTATTATTATTATTATTATTATTTTTTTTTTTTCTTATTTTGTTAGGGATTTCCCAACAGGCAATGTTGCCTTTTTACTGGGAACCCTAAATGAGACTTTGTGTGAGCGCGAAACAAAGCAGGCGACTCGGCCAGGCGACAAGATGGAGGCAGCGCATTCCACCTGTCGGCACCAAGATACGCAATGGAATGGAAACCATACCGGGAGTGGCAGGCAGGCAAGACAAGAGCAGCTGTAGCTTGGCCCCGAGTTGTGGCAGCAGAATGTGGGCCAGTGCAGCGGGGAGTGAATAGGAGGCTGAGAAGTGGGCTAGATAAACCATGCAGACAGCGAAAGACAAAGACGTATTGCTTGAAATTTAAGCGTTGCTCTAGTGTGTAGATCTTGGTGTAAGCGTACAGGGTCTCAGTGGGAGTTCTGCGGTCAAGGGCAAATATTCTTTTAAAGGGGAAGTATACCCTAAAATCAAATTTTCACCAGTTGTAGTCTTCTGGGTGCTGAGTCGAATGGTCTTGGTCCGAGGAAGCTGCGACGCTCCCTTCCTACTTGAATCCCAATCGAACTCGCGCACTTCCACCGAAACTGGGTGACTGCGCCCTACTAGATGGGGATTTGTATGCAAAATGTCACTAAAAGCGCCATTTCGTTCTTATAAAAGCACGGATGAACGCGATTGGCCCATATGTTGTAGTCTTTTGGACGCTGAGTCGACTGGTTTTGGTCCGAAAAGCCTGCGATGCAGCGTTCCTCCTTTATTCCCAATCGAACATGGTTGAACAAGCGGTCACGTGCTCCTGGGTGCCCAAATCACCTGGTCACCGCGCCAGCAGGCGACAACTTTCACACCAAGGTTCAACTTGAGTTCAACTCGAGTGACAGGACTGCACCCAAAAAAGGTCAAACAGGCTAGTAAGTTGTACCCTGCAGTCACGGCGACCAGCTGACTGGTGTACGCAGGAGCACGTGACCGCTTGTTCAACCATGTTCGATTGGGAATAAAGGAGGAACGCTGCATCGCAGCCTTTTCGAACCAAAACCAGTCGACTCAGCGTCCAAAAGACTACAACATATGGGCCAATCGCGGTCATCCGTGCTTTTATAAGAACGAAATGGCGCTTTTAGTGACATTTTGCATACAAATCCCCATCTAGTAGGGCGCAGTCACCCAGTTTCGGTGGAAGTGCGCGAGTTCGATTGGGATTCAAGTAGGAAGGGAGCGTCTCAGCTTCCTCGGACCAAGACCATTCGACTCAGCACCCCGAAGACTACAACTGGTGAAAATTTGATTTTAGGGTATACTTCCCCTTTAAGACTAGTACGGCTGGCTGTGATCAGCTGGTACGACTCCCTGCTGCAGCCCAAGGGCCGTAGGCCCGAGGGCTGCAGGCAAGGGCAAGATTCAGCCATCATGACAGACAGAGCGTGCTTGATTTGATTTCTTGCAGCGCGAAGCAACATATTAGGGAAGGTCAAAGGTCGAAAGGTCGAAAGGTCGAAAAATTATTCCCGAAATGACGTCAAACGGTCCGAACATTCCCGAAATGACGTCAAACGGTCCTGATGGCCTGATTATGCCCGCGGCGGGAAGATCGCCTATTGGCCATGGCCCCGGCAACGATCACGTGTCATGTAAGAAACGGTAATAATATCATAAGATTCCCAAGCACCTATCTTGACCACCCAGCCATGCGCCACCACTGGCACCAGGGCCGGGAGAGATCCGGCCGAGTGTTTGGCTCAGAAGAAATGACCCAAAAATTGTTTCCTGACCCCCCAAAAAAAGTAGCGCCACCATGTTAGTGGCTATGACAACACCAGTGCATGCATGCAGCTAGCTGAGCTTGTACTGTTGTAGCTTGTCCGTGCTGCTGAGTAGATCTACGAGTGCTGTGCTCATGCCTTCATGGTGCTTTTTTTGGCGAAGGACTTTTCGGTGCATCACCACCATGGTCATGCCACGCAACAGCTTCGACCAGGCGTCACCTTTGTACCTAGGCTAGGTACCTACATTGCTACAATTATGTAGCTAGCTAGACTCACGTCGAGTTGGAGCAAACACGTCGTTTTCAACATCAGTTCGCTTCAAGCTATCCGTGACAAACATGTAGAGTTCTGGAGTTTTTGTTGCAGCTGTTGGCAACGACCGGAACAAAAAGAGCAAAACTGTAAGCCATGGTAAACTAGGAAGGGAGATGACCCTTCACAGCCTGAAGGATTTCACTTGAAAAGCTCGGCTGACAACTAACTTGAAGCAGGAATGGTGGAGTGGAGTACACTTCAGTTGAATGTGGTTCCTGCTGGCCTTGCGGATGAATTCAGGGTACCAGCAGCAGGGCAGGGAGGATGGATCAACAAGAGGCAGTCTGAAGTATCGACAGCCTCTCACTGTTTCATACGGTAAGAGCTCAGTAAGCATAATTATACTGCGAGTCTTTATGGAAGTAATAATTGTTGGTAGGACGTGTGCCTAATGTTTTGATTGATTGCAATCGCCTGCCCACAGCTAAACTAAGCTAGGTCTGCTGGTAGCTGCACGTGCAGTGTCGACGTGCAGCACAGGTGTCTCAGGATTATTGTATGCTTGGAGAGCAGCTACAGTTCATGCTCAGTAAAATCCAGTCGAGTCACTCAAGTACACGCCGGGCGTTGAGCAGTAATTCAGATGTACTCTCAGTGAAATCCAGGCAAGTCACTCAAGTTGCGCAACCCTTCAGATGGACTTCAAAAAAAAAAAAAACTTCTAGCTTTTGGCCCTAAATGTGTCAAACTTTGAGCTAATGTAACAATTTTTCTGAAGTCTCCTATGGAATCCTCTCCAGTATGTTTCTGAAGTCAATTTTTCTAACGAAAACGCCATAACAAGAATAGGATTTCGGCCACGTTCTGCCCCAAAGGCACTGAATAGGGAAAACCATGAACAATCCCGGCTGTTTTACTCCACCTCCAACAGTACATTGTGTTATGAACCCAGGTTGAAGTACCTTTTTGGAGCCTTTTTCAAGTTTCAAATTTCTCGGTACTGAACCGTGCACGATAAAATTACATATGGGCGGGGGGGGGGGGGGGGGTGGGGAGAAAATATGACAGCACTGTCGGTTGCCAAAGAACTGTGGTTCAGCCTGGTAGACTAGACTGTTCATATTTTAATGTACTACAGTCTATGCACAGTTGAGCCAACGTGTATACATTGCTATGCTGTCCTTGGTGACATTCTAACCTGGGTGTTCTTACACACTCCGTTCCTCGGTGTCCCACAGTACTACACGGCTTGGAATTGATGATGTCAGAAGTCAAAATCTAACGATAAATACTGACTTTTGGACCCACTCTGCCTATGGTATAGCATAGGGTGTGGTGGGTGTACCCCTCATGTAGCATGTACACATAGCTGTGACCTCTTCTCTAGCAGGAGTGAGTACCTGACCAGGAGAGACCGTGACCTCTTCTCTAGCAGGAGTGAGTACCTGACCAGGAGAGACCGTGACCTCTTCTCTAGCAGGAGTGAGTACCTGACCAGGAGAGACCGTGACCTCTTCTCTAGCAGGAGTGAGTACCTGACCAGGAGAGACCGTGACCTCTTCTCTAGCAGGAGTGAGTACCTGACCAGGAGAGACCGTGACCTCTTCTCTAGCAGGAGTGGGTACGAGGTGGTTTGGCTTTTTTTAACATGGTTGTAAAATGACGTGTTTTCAGTCACTTCTAGACAAGCTACGTCCAAATGAATTGTTGCAAATGGAAGTGCTATCCTTCATGCCCGTTGTGTCCAAAAATGGGAATGATCCCACTTTGGAAAGTGTCTTGAATCATGTCCTACTTTCACAGTATTCTCAGGATTCAAAAAAAGGTGTGCCATTTTTTAACAAATTTGTAAAATGGCATCACAAACTGGAATATTCGGTCATCAATGTTCTGAAGTTGATAGATATCACTTCAAGGATTGCTAGTGGATGAAAATTAATCTGTCAACAGAGGAGTGAACTGCATTGTATGTTGCGAAAGCCGTGTTTTTGTATTTGTAACTAGTGGCTGTGTTATACGGTGGAATTGGATAGATAGCATAGCATCGCAGCGATGTTTTCGTTCTCACAGAGTGCATTCCGTGACCTACTGTTCTTCATTACTGTCTCTAGTGATGGCAAGACGGCCTGACGTCGTCCAAAGGCCCTGCGGAAGCAATTCACTGCCCTCCTCGTCCATTCAGGGGCTCATTTTACACATCTTACACAAAATGGCAAAGCACCCACCACTAGTTATACCAACGTGGCAGGGAGAATTAAATTATATGCACCAAATTTTCTGGTCAATGTTGATCAACGATAAACTGGCTCCCATTTGCCACCACCCATGTTTCGATACAGCCATCCGGAGCAGAGAAACAGCCAGAAGAAAACCAAATTTTACACATTTGTTAAAAAATGCCAAATGTTAAAAAAAGCCAAATCACCTCGTACCTGACCAGGAGAGACTGTGACCTCTTCTCTAGCAGGAGTGAGTACCTGACCAGGAGAGACCGTGACCTCTTCTCTAGCAGGAGTGAGTACCTGACCAGGAGAGACCGTGACCTCTTCTCTAGCAGGAGTGAGTACCTGACCAGGATAGACCGTGACCTCTTCTCTAGCAGGAGTGAGTACCTGACCAGGAGAGACCGTGACCTCTTCTCTAGCAGGAGTGAGTACCTGACCAGAAGAGACCAGGTCAGTGACCATCGGTGGATGCGTAAGTAAGATGTGAAGGAAAACCACCCAAACGTGACTGGTAGTACTAGTGTTGAAACAAGCGTATCTATAACTAACGAGCGAACAGTTCCACTAACAAGCGAGCTATAGAGCGAGTTAACATTCAGATGCTTTGAACTTCCAGTGCCGACTAAGCATGACTTTCGCTCAAACGGCGATTCACTAGAAGCACTGACTGTACTGTTATGTGCATGCTGTAACGTATACAGTGCTCGTTAGTGCAAACGAGCTCGACGCACAAACGAGCCGAGTTTCTGGCGAGCGAGCTAACGAGTGCCTGGTGAGATCCTTTCAACACTAAAATAGTTCCATACGAAAATTGAATCCAAGTTGATCCAAATGTCATCGTTGTCATGGCTCTGGCGTAGCATTGCACTGATGGGCTCCACCCGTGGATAGCTCCCCCCCCCCCCCCGGAATTGGTGATTTTTCGAGATTTTAGTGCCACGAAATTTGGAAGGAAACTTGAAAAAGGCCAGTCCAAAAAGGTGTCTCAACGGGGGTTCAAATCGCATAATGTGCTGTTGCAAATTTTGTGAAACGGCCTGGATTTTCATGGTTTTCCCAATTTACTACTTTTGGCCCGATATCCCGTTCTTGCTAAGACTTGCTTTCTGGAGAAGTAGACGTCAGAAGCTTAATTGGAAAAGTATTACATACCGTAAAGTCGCGGATAAAAGCCAGGTTTGCATACAAGCACATCGCGGATAGAAGCCTGAAAATCAAACGGGTCAAATGCATAAAAACCTTTCGCACGTAGAAGCCTGGCTTCTATGCAAGCGCGGATCGGGTAGGTCAAGAGTGCATGCGCTATGCACAGTGCATAGTACAACTGCCGCCATACCGGTAGTCAGTAGTAGATCTACGCATGTCGCGCGTAGAAGCCTGGCTTCTATGTGCACACAAGCCTGGCAAAAATATCAGTGGTGCATATAAGCATGGTTTGCATTAAAGCCTGGTTTGCATTAAAGCTTGGTGCAGAACGCGGCTTATATGATTATAAGCCCGACTTTTATCCGCGACTTTACGGTAAGTGAAACGGAAGAGAATTACATAATTAAAATTGGAATGGGATAAACTTAAAAATCAAGGTCTACAGTTATGGGAAGTGAACTGCCTGAAAAGAGAAAAAATGCCAGTCTCCCAGGGTAGCAACAAAGACCCAAGTGCCATCAGTATGTGTGGCACATATTGTGAATATTCCATAAAATTCCTTGTGATTTCTTCTATTTTAATTCCATAAGAAAATTCCTTAAAAAATACGTGAAAAATCCCCGAAGATCATCCCACATACATGTATGTGCAAAAGCTAGAAGTCCAAATTCTTATGAAAAAAAACTGTAGTAAAAAGGTGCGCTTGATGCACTGCACCTGTGCACCCATCCAGGCCTGCCTGAGAGTCAGCTGATCTGAAGTGATCATGAATGAGATGAATGAGTCCCTGAGACTGAGTGCAGGGGAACTCTCCGCGCTGTTGACATGCCTCTGCTGCTTGTCAGCTGTCACAGAAAACAGCCGACTTGTACTAATAGTCCCAAGGACGACAGCACTGCTGAAAGGAAGCCTGCTTTGGTCGCGGTCACACATGGCAAGTTTGCATCGTTTTGCAGAATTGAAAAAGCATTAGTACTGCAGTGGCTGTTACGGAACGTACGATGTATCGATTAGGAGTCAAACGGGTGTACGGCCCGTCAATCTCAGATACCATTAGTAAAAGGGTACCCGTTTGTAAAAAAAGAAAGAAAAAAAGTGGGATTTCGATGATCCTATAATATTATTATCGTATGTCAAGACTCAATATAGGAGTGCGGATACTCTTTTCCTTTGCATTCCCGCTTTCGACTTTGTCAGGCAGGAGCAGGCTGAAAGACAGTCGTTCTCTCCACTCTAGTGCAAGTAAAAATCCTCGTACTGAAGGTTCTTGATCGTGATGTGAGAAAATGCAAGACTTTAAACTAAGCAGCTAAGTTGCTAGAAAGTTACGATGGTTCTCCGACATCGAACCTGCCACAGTACTTGAAGATGAACTAGTGTCACCAGGCTGAGTGACCAGTCGGAGTGTCACACACGGTGATGTCTGTAGGTGGTAGCTATGATACTCATGGTTGTAGTTTGTTCCTTCAATCGACGAGCTTGGCTTAGTTGGAAAGTAGTTCGAAATATTGCATACAAGATTACGGATTTGTGAAGATTCGTTTCACGAGTTCAGCGAGCTAGCACTAACAGCTAGCTGGCCAGCAGCACATCAGCTGTGTCAGGCACCCCAGCTAGCTTTGGGTGCGAACATCTGATTCTTCTGAATGCGAAGAGTACCAGTTCTCTGCGAACATAGCAAATGGGATTGCGCGAGATCACGGAAGTTTTGCTAAACTACTCTGTCCTTGCATTGCTTGAATCACATCGATCTGCAGTTGATTTGCGTACATGTATCAAAATACATGTAGCACTAGGAGGACCATGTACGATTGTAACTGCCTGTGAAGTTGTGTACATGGGCAAATGTACGGATGACATTCATTTTATTTGGAGCCTTCATTGCCATAATATTATTATGAGACACGAATCAATTGCGAATCATAATGCGGTATCAACATACAACCTGAGAATAATAAATAACCCTTTAAGAGCCGCCCATACTTGAATGCGTCGTAAACGACGCATTCAAATGCAAAACTTCAAAAGACCGTAACTCAGTCCAATCTCGCTCAAATCCAGTGATCGAAATATCCAGGGCGAAGAGAAAACTCTCACCTGTCGGGAGAAACAATCCGAGAAGCGCTGCGAGCAACGGTTCCTGAGATAAATCACTCGTAAGTTGAGCCGCGATCGCGGCAATTTGAAAAGCGCGCAGTGCGACTTTAGTATTGAGAATTTTGAGACTTTTCGTCACGCTGGTTTACTCGAATTTGCACGGGTTTCACTGTTGATAATGTCAAGAGTACACAGCGAAAAAATTGGAACTCCACGATCGAGTAAAATGAAATATCTGGAGCGGGACGCAATTGGACGCATTTGGGGCATTTTTCGTACTGTCGCTGCGATCTAGCGCTGGATAGACGGTGTGCTGGCTATCATGATCGACCTCATTCTCTTCCTCTCGCGGAGACCTTTCCAGGAAGCCCTAGATTGTGAGGATTGAGTGAGTAGAACTGAAGCTATGATCCAAGGAACACGAAAAAATGCAGAATTTTGAAAAATTCCTGTGGCTCTTAAAGGGGTAAATTTCACGGTTCGCGTGAGACTCGGCTGGAAGCCGAGTTTTCCGCATCTGCTCGCAACCTGAGAATATACAAATTTAAATCATGATTTATATGAGAAATGCGCAAAAAATAATATGGCTGCTAAAGGGTACCCGTTAACCCGCCCGTTAACCCTTTACCGTTTGTACGTACAAATTTCGACCGCTAGCGGTCGATGACTTCTATGCGCACAGCGCTGGACTGGTTCACCGCAGAGAGCTGGGATTTTCCCTACTGGTAGCCAAGATGTACGCGCAGAGGGTGCCTACAATTTTTTTGTGTGCAATATAACAAATCGCGAAAATTGCGACTTGAAAAATGCGCTTTGGGAAAAGTGCGTACCCTGAGACTTTTGGTATTGCTTGCAGATTATTTCGACTTTTGCTTGAGCTGGCCTCACGACTGTCTGCCCTGCTGTGCAAGCCATGGACACGAAGCAAGCTCTTTCGCTTCTGGAGACCCTTCCTGACGACTCTGTCGCTGCCTCATCCAGCGAAGATGAGTTTGTGGAGCCAGACAATCCTGTTGAAAATATTTATTCTGACGACGACCGCGACGATGACATGGCGAGTGAAAGCAGCGCCAGTGAGAGTGACATGGATGTCACAGACGACGACAGTGTCGCCGAGATGAGTGCCACTAATGGTGGAAGGGGACGTGGCAGAGAGAGAGAGAGGATTCGGCCGTGGAATAGGCCGTCGTCACGGTAGACTTTTTCGGGTACGATGGCGGGCGGGAGCAAATTTGTAGCTCCTGGCTCAGCAGCATCTGTTCTCTTCCCCAAGGATCCAGAGTGGCCCAAGGACCACGTTTTCTTCATTGAGGAGCTATCCAAGAATGGAGTGAAGCCAGAGGAGTTGCTTCTAGTGGACTTACACGGAAAGCCAGGTTGGTGTGTAGTAACGTTGTCCTGCCCAGCTGTGAGAGATAGGATCGCGGCAAGTGGAGTCCGGATCGCCGGTAAGGATGTGCATGTTATTGTTGGAGGCAGCCAAGTCACTGTGGTGTCCTTGTTCGGCTGTCCCTTGCATTTACACGATGGAGCGTTAATCAATTCTTTGGAGGCACATGGGAAAGTTTTCGGTCAGCCGACGAGGAAAACAGTCAAGCATGGAGATTATGCTATCGAAACAGGAACCAGGCAGATTCGAATCAGCTTGCAGAAAGGAGTACCGAGTACGCTGAGAGTAGGTAGTGTCACTGTACGTACATGGTACCCTGGCCAAGTACAGACATGCTACCTCTGTACACAGACTGGCCACGAGGCAAGGTACTGTCCAACACGCAAGAGTAGCAACCAGGCGTACGCAGGGGCCGAGGGTCAAAGCAGCCAGACCCAGGCAACCCCAAACACGCATGCAGGAGAGAAAGCACTGTACTCACAGGTCACACAAGGTCAGAGCAATACGCAAGAACGGCATGGAAATACCGTAGCGAACACAAATGAAAGTGCTGAAGGCGGACAACAGGAAAAAGACGCATCAACCCCAGGCCGGGGAGAAATACACCCGACCGAACACAAGGGAAAGCACCCCCTCGACGGGATCTCAGAAACCTCACAGCAGGAAAACGATACCTCCAGCACAGAGCAGAATGAAGAGACAAACCGTACATATGCCTCCGCTGTTGATGAGCGGCATCACAGGCACCCTGACCCCAACAGCGCGGAACAAGCGACTGGCGATGAGTCTCTGCCCCAGGAAAGCCGGTCCGTGCAAGATGAACAACAATCATCTGTGGACTCAGCCAATCCTCCCCAAGGGCTGCAGCAGCAACAGCAGCAGGCCTCTACACCTGTTGCTCCATCGCTGCCACCACCATCCCGAGGTAAAGCCGCCCACTCATCTCCAGATGAAGAAGGTTTTACCCTAGCGTCGGGAAAGCACACCTTCGCACCCCATGTCCTGACCCCCACCCAGCTGACCCCCGAGCAGCAGCCAGCATTCAATGTCGACATACAACAGCAATGGGCAAAGCAGGCCAGCGCGAAAGAGATGGCCGATGTTGCCAAACGAGTAGCCGCAAGTCATCGACGGCACTTGAGTAAGTAAGCATCCTAGTAATAGTGGTCAGGAACATTTTTGCGCATATCAATCTGTATTCTACTACTGTGCTAATTCTGCCGACACTCTTACAAATGGCGTCTCTTAATCCCCTAGCACCCAGCTTTTTCCCCTCTAAGTCAAATCTAACCAGGCCTACCAGTATATGTCCTACTCACGATGCAGAACCCCTCCCTGCCCTTCTTGCTGATGTGACATCTAGCCATCCACCCTACACGCCCATAACACATTCATTCCACCTTAGGATAGGCCAACTCAACTGCCAAAGCGCCACTCATAAGATCCCAGTCATTGAGTCGCTACTACACACTGCGTCCCTTGACCTCCTATTCCTCTGTGAGACGTGGTTCTACCAATCACTGCCGGATGCAGCCATCTCAATTCCCGGATACAGCCTCCTGCGTAAAGATAGAGACGGTGCCCGACACTCCGCGATAGGCGGAGGACTTGCTGTTTATATTCGACAATCGCTTATGTGCCATTTCCAACGGCGGACCGACCTTGAATGCAAACTGGAGCACATTTGCGTGGAATTTATAGAATCGCAGAACAGTCGAAAGAATACATTCCACATGTTTTACAGGCCCCCTCACCGATCATCAGCAGAAAAACACGACTTTTTTGTGTCCTTCCAGTCCACCATTGCCAACGCACTGTCAGCCTCAGGCACGACAGTCATTCTCGGTGATTTCAATGCCAAACTCCGACAGTGGAACGCAACAGATGTTGATACGGCAGAGGGCAAACAGCTAGCAGGATTGTTAGACGACCTTGCACTACAGCAAATTGTCCGAAACACCGCAACGCGATACTCAGCTACGGGTAGCCAGTCATCACTTCTCGACCTGGTTATCACAGACGCAGAGCATCGTATATCCGACCTTGAAGTCCTAGATCCGCTATCAGACCACTGTCCCATAATCTTTAAATATCTCTCAGGAAAGCACACCCCAAAGCACCCGCCGCCCCGCTTTGTACCAGACTACGCGAACACTGACTTTCAATCTCTACGACAGAAACTTTCATCTCTTCCACTCCGGGAGTGTATGCTCGGTGCTTCCACCATCGAGAGTGCGTGGTGGGCATGGGAGTCATGCATCACACAAGCCATTGCCAGCTGCTTAGCGTACAGACGAGTTTCATCTCGAAGACAGCAAACCAAGCCTTGGTTCACCCCGCATCTGCATTACCTTCATCGCCAGAAGCAGCGCCTTTTCCGTGCCGCCAAGCGCCACCAAACAGTAGCATACTGGTTAACCTACAAGGCCCAGAGGAATGCATATCAGAACCAGTTAAGAAATGCCAAGACCCTGTACTTCAAGCGCCTCAGTGAGAATATTCACGATGAGCAAGATGCCCACCTTTGGTGGAAGAAAGCCAAGACACTTGCCAACATCTCCTGTAAGAAAGATAAAGTTCCTGACCTAACGTGTGAGGGCTACACGGCACAGAGCGAACCAGAGAAAGCAGAAATGCTCGCGAAGGTATTTGAGCGCCAGTGCACTCCTGCTCACGGTACAGGTACAATACCAGCACCAGCCGACGACTGTCCGAATGAATTATTCTCTCTGCCAGTCTTGGCCGAATCCTCAGTGTACCGGGTGCTCCGAAGGCTCCCGCAGCATAAGGCAACAGGCGGGAACATCTCGAACAGGATCCTCCGAGAGATCGCACCATGTATAACGTCCTCTGTTACCGACCTGTTTAACGCTAGCCTCACCTTAGGTGAGTTTCCTAGTGCCTGGAAGCTGGGAACAGTAATCCCCATATTTAAAAATAAAGGTAACCCGTGTGATCCCTCCAACTACCGCCCTATAACCCTACTCCCAGCTATTGCGAAAGCACTAGACAAGATTGTCGCCACCAAATTCGGTCACTATCTCGAGGTCAACAACATCATTGTCCCGGAACAGTTCGGCTTTGTCCGTGATCGCTCCACAGTTGACCAGCTGATACAGCTCACTACTAAGATCGCCTCGACCATGGATAAACGCATCCCTTACGATGCTGCATTTCTCGATTTTGCGAAGGCCTTCGATAAAGTGCCGCATGACGTGCTTCTCCAGCAACTCGGGACTATCTGCGATGCTCCGGCTACGAGTTGGTTTAAGAACTACCTCGATACGCGTACATTCAGCGTCCGAGTCCAACACCATCTGTCCTCCCCACGTCCCGTCAAGTCTGGAGTACCCCAGGGTTCCCACCTCGGGCCATTGCTTTTCCTGGTACATATCAACAGCCTACCCAGTGCCTCGAAACGCAACCAGCACGCTGATGTTTACCTGTTCGCGGATGACACCGCCGTCGGCCAAGCACGAACCAAAGGTACCAGCCCAATGGAGACTGCCCTGCAGGACACATTTGCCTGGGCCGACCGAGTAGGCGGAACCTTCAACCCATCGAAAACCGTTGTTATCTCATTCGCTGAGGAAGGAGCTGCAGAGACCATCCGCGGTATCCAGCCGTCAACCAGTCACCGTCACCTGGGAGTGTTGTTGAGTGAAACACTTAGCTTCCAGGAGCATATTGAACAGACAATAAGCAAGTTTAGACAACGCTGCGTTCTTCTGTGCCATATGGCTGACCGTTTAACAGGAGACATCGTCAGGAAGCTGTACCTTACGTATGTCCGCCCCACAGCAGAATACGCCGCCCCAGTATGGGAGTCCTCCCTCTCTGCTGCACAGCGGCTCACCCTTGAACGGCTGCAAGCCAGAGTAGCTCGCACAGTCATGCGGCTTGAGAGATGCCCTTGCCCATCAGACGAGCCCAAGTCATCATTGTTTAAACAGCTGGGGTGGCCAAGTCTATCCTGGCGCAGGAAGATCGCCTGCCTTATGGAATTCTTCCATTTGGTCACCACCCAACCAGAACTTTTTGAAGCAGCGGGATACTGCCCCACGCGTAGTCGCCGCCGCCAACTCGCATTCACTCTGCCACGGGTTGGGAAACACGCCGGGAGGTCATTTCTCTTCCGCACCGCTACTGTCTGGAATGCCTTGCCCGCAGACCTGAGAGCCACAGCCTCGCAGTCCCTGTTTCACAGTCACATTTGCACGCACTTCTCTGACACCAAACACAATGCCACTCCTCACTGACATGCCTCTGTCCTCCTTCTTTGTGCCTTGCGCTTATTCTTATTAAATTTTTGTGTTTCTGTTTCGGTACATTTCGTATTTCAAGGCATATCCCGAGGCTATAGGTATCATTGATTAAAGGACCATTCTGGAACATTCAGCATAATTGTATTTCTCTTGCTAGGCTGTTCATTACGAATTATTAGCCCTCCACTGTCTGCTATCTCAACCCTACAGCCTCCCATTATAATGGAACTCCCTTCAATTTAGACTACGTCTTTGGGAAATCCTCAAATATATAATAATAATAAATAATAATAATAAATAGAGGTCGTGGTGCACAGGTACTATGTACAGCCAGCGGTGCAACCTGCACTAGTCGATAGTACTTGGGACAATGCTGACACCGCTGTGACTGGTAACACTCCTGCATTCCACCTAGAGAATCTGATTTATTGCATATTGCAACAGTTTGCCCGATCGGCAATAAATCCAAATAATTATTAGTGCTAAATAGTGAAATCTGTGTTCGTTTTCTGGACTTGAAAGTTGTTGCATCGCATTACGAGGGTTTTTACTTTCAGTATCACCCCATTTTGTACATAATAAAAGTGAAAAATATAAAAGTTACGGCATGAACAATGACAGTCGGTTTTTGCTGTACAAATACCTGAAACGGTAAAGGGTTAAAGGGGAACTGTCACCAAAAATTTTCTTTGTCTTATCTTGTAGTTCTTTGGCTCCTGATCACGATGGTGTTATCCGTTTTTCTCTGCGATGGCTGGAAGTGGGTGAAAACTTGAAAAGAAGGTGCCCAAAATTGTCCCGAAGTACCGAGTGACGTCACGCCGGACTTGACCTCCACGCGTAGATTCATCGTCAAAAACGAAGTCCAGCCCGTGTGCTGGTCCATCGAGCCAACTGTTCGATGTACGGTACATGCTTGCCTTCTGAACTCGGACACTCGATGTGTACGTTGTACACAATGAGAACGCCAAAAGGGGACAAAAGAAACAAAAGTCTACAGCAGTTTGTCGCACTGGTACTTCCTCCACGAAGCTCCAGCTCTTTGTTTTATTTGTGATTACGAAGGAGTCGAAGGATGTTTGTTTGCTGTTAAGTGTGACACACATACCTCGTACTTGAAAATTATGACGTTGTATCGAAGGTGGCGGTGTTGTCCACCCGGCTGTGAAATGAAAGACATCAGAGTTTGTCATCTGCATCTTCAGCAACATCGCCAGATGAATCGCCTTCACGTACCTACATCGCGTTCCTTTGGGGCTCGGGTTGGTGGTGTTATCGCCGGCCGGAGGAGTACTGTTTTCTGCATACGCACTCATCATCGTGTTGTTCATCACACGAAAAGTTCAAGACAACAACGTTGTTGCCCCCGTAGGCGACGTTGGCGACAAGCAACACCCGTCGTATGCAACTTACTTTGTATCCACCTGTAACAGTCCAACTAACTTCAGTAGTCATTCTTGGAATAAGCAATGATCCTTGCCATAATGCATTCTTATATACATGAACAAGCAATGATGGACATAACACCTAACAGCAGCAGCGTGATAATAGCAGGTGATAAGTGTATCCTATTCCTAGTGTTAGTAGTAACAGTGAATCTGTTACACCATTCCCCCCTCTCAACTGTCAGAACAGTACCAATTCGAAGGAACAGTTATGGTAACTAATGATCATGCCTGGATATGTGGAATGCATGGTAGCCGAAAACAACACTGATGAACTCAAGATCCAGTGCATGTCCTCTGCAAATAACGCCTGGCTGGCAGGGAAGCACTATCCTAATCATGCAGAATGCTACATTTCTATTGCAACACGTAGAAACTAGCAATACAACTGTGGCTGCCAATTAAATAGCAATTTTATGAAAAACGGTCCAGGTAGGTTTTCAGCGGAATAATAGCGTTTCCTGCTTCATCCATCAAGTATTCCTCCGGCTCCCAGGTGGCATCTCGGTAGCCCTTCCATTTCACTAGGTACTGCAAGCGCCGTCCTCTCTTCTTGTGCGACAACACCTTTTCGACAATGTACCGCGTATGGCCATCCGCATCAGTTAGGGGTGGAGGTGCCGGCTGAGTACGGCCCGGTATCTCATTGCCATGGTACAGCTTGAGGGCAGCAATATTGAACACTGGATGGGCCCGAATGATTCTTGGAAGAGCTAATCTGTACGCATTCGGGGCCACTTTCTTCTGCACCTTGAACGGCCCATACCACTTGAGCCTTAATTTGTGTGAAGGCCTGTCTCTTTCCTCGGGCGTCAGCAGGAAGTCCCTGAAGACCAACACCTCATCCCCCTCCTTCAGGGCGTCCTCCACCCGTCCTCGATCCGCATACAATGATTGCCGGGCCTGCGCCGCCACGATGGCATCCTGTGCCTCACGTAGTGCCTCTACGCGGCCATCCAGCCATGACAGCGGACCATTCGTGTCCATGCCAGCTCCAGCTTTCTGCTTCGTCAATAAGCTCGAGGGAGTAACTGGATGGCATCCATGGTGGAGGAAAAATGGCGTGTTACCTGTTGACGCTTGATCGGCATTGTTGATCGCAAACTCACATAGCGATAGGAGTTCATCCCAATTGTTTTGCCTATGGTTGACGAAAGCTCTTAGCGTATCCTCAATGACACGGTTCACACGCTCAGTCATGCCATCGGTCTGCGGGTGGTTGGCCGTGCTCATTTTTAGCTCCACGCCAAGAATACTGAAAACCTCCTTGAAGAACGCCGACGTGAATCGCGGATCTCGATCACAAACTATCGTTTTGCTCAAGCCATGGGCAGCAAACACATGATCCACGTACAATCGGGCTGCCTCCTTAGAGTCAACATGAACAGTCGTCGGGATCAGGTGCACATACTTCGTCAGACGGTCCACAAAGGTTAGAATGGCGCTATGTCCTCGGCAGGTCAGCGGCAGTGCCATGATGAAATCCATGCTGATGTCTGTCCAGGGCTGTTCGGGGACTGGAAGGGACTGCAACAGTCCTGCCTTGGTCTGGCTACCCTTTACGCGTTGGCACCGGTCGCAAGATTTAACGAAGTCCTTCACAGTACTTCTCATGCCTGGCCAATAGAAGTATCTGCTCAGCTTCAGGTAGGTCCTGTCTCTCCCCGGATGGCCGGCCGTCAGGCAATCATGATTCTGTTTGAGCAGTTGCAGCCGTACCGGACCGCGAGGAATGCAGAGGCGAGCATCGCCCGATGTTACTAGGTACAGCCGCCGGTCCACACTGTTCCAGACGTATCGCTCATGCATGGCGTCTTCGCTGCAAGCCATCAAGCGCTTGATTACTGGCGAAAGCTCTGGGTCACTATCATACCCTGGTGAGATCTGATTCGCAATTCCTTGATTCACATCCAGAGAGAACTCGTTTCCATTCAGTTCCAAGTCTGGTCGACGTGACAACGGGTCTGCTATGTTACACTTCCCTGGCTTGTGATGTACCGTGTAGTCATAGTCGGCCAGGAATTCAATCCATCGAGCCTCTCTCTTGGTTAACCCTTTACCGGTCTACCATAAGCGTACCGATACTATAGTATCGGTACGTTTGGCCCTCATTTTTTTGGGGTCTTGTTGCTAGGAGACAGCTAAAATGGCGCTCTACGCGTAGCTGAGGTCCAAGGCTTTCTGACGATGTGCAAAACAACCATGCTTACCTTACAAATTTGTGCCGTATCGATCGACTGAAGTTTGTTGAAATTGGAAAAGACGACCATCCGCCATGCGCGCATTTCAAGAATGCGAGTGCATCTCTTGGGGCCGTGTTTGACAAGCGTTCTGAGGGCAGTAACATCACCAGTCGAGGCTGGATCTCCCGGGAGGTTTTGCAGTGTAGTGTGTTGAGAAAAAGAGCTCCGTTGAGTCCTGCTAGTTCAAAAATATATCGTCCACGAATGAAGAAACAAAATTCTCCAAACAGAGAGGAAGCCTTCTTGCTGCCGACACGGCGACAGCGACTGTCACAAGGACTCGTCAGGTGCGATCAGCTGATGCGCCTGGCCCTGAGAATCACGGCATGCGTAAGCTCGCGCCTGAGTACTCATCTGAGCGAGAGTGAATCTGACGCGAGCAGCCATGAGATGAACAAACCGAAACTGCGATATCGTGGAATGGGAATTGCTGCTGCTGGCGTATCGCCGATGGCGAGGTGTTGGTGTTCAATGGCGGTATTGTAAAGAGCCTACATTTCTTGTAAAGACGTAGCCCTTACCTGATTGTTTATCGTACGACTTCAGCTCCATCACGAACTTGGTACGCCCGTCATACTGTGATATTCGTGTATTTCATTCGCAATTGTTTTTTCTCTCAGCTTGAAGGGCTACCATGGGCCCTATCCTTGCCTGGACCTCGTCATATTTGAATTTTCTGGAAGCGTTCAGGCATACAGATTTTGAAAATATATGGTTTACCCATACCTACATCACATGGTTCTTGAGTTATTGCTGGTTGTGTGTACATGTATTTGCATGACCACCCCTCACATACATTGCGTTAGACCGGCAAAGGGTTAAGTTTGGTTTGGTCCTGAGGTAGACAACTCCCATGTTGTCGTTGTAGAGTTGAAAGTGGCGAAATAGGTAGACTCGCCAGCACTGCAGGGCGTACACTACAGCCAAAGTTTCTCGCTCGGCGGCCGTGTAATTCCGTTCGGCAGAAGACAGCTTTCGGCCCACGTAAGCCACAGGATGCCAGGACTGGTCCTCTGCTTGCTGCGTCAAGACTCCTGCCACAGCAAAGTCACTTGCGTCAGTCTCAACGCGGAAATCCTGACTGACGTTTGCTAGTCGCAACACTGGTGCATCCAGCAGAGCAGACTTCAATCGCTCAAATGCCTCCTGTCGAGTCTGATTCCACTCGAAGCGCACATGTTTCCCTGTCAGTTCCTCCAGGGGTTTGGAGATGGCCGAGAAATGGTTAATGAACCTTCGAAAGTAATTAGCGAATCCCAGAAACTGTCTTACGTGCGTGACCGTCGTCGGGACAGGCCAGTTATGCACGGCCTTGATCTTCTCTGGATCTGGAGAGATGCATTGGCCGTCTATCCGGTGCCCAAGAAGCAGAACGTCTGTCCGGCCGAATTCACATTTAGACGGTTTGCAATATAGCTCATTCCTCCTGAGGGCGTTTAAGATGGTTCTGACATGATCGAGGTGCTCCTCCCATGATTTGCTGAATATGAGGATATCGT
This sequence comes from Sycon ciliatum, assembly GCF_964019385.1. Lineage (NCBI taxonomy): Eukaryota > Metazoa > Porifera > Calcarea > Leucosolenida > Sycettidae > Sycon > Sycon ciliatum. Next base: position 29,190,150 of record NC_088645.1, read on the forward strand.
CTAGAAACACCACAGCGAATTTACGCAGGTATGGCTGGAGGACACTGTTCATCAAGGTTTGGAATGTTGCCGGGGCATTTGTTAGGCCGAAACCCATCACTGTGAACTGAAAGTGACCGAATGGGGTATTTATTGCTGTCTTCGGAATATCTGTTTCTTCTATTCGAATCTGATTGTAACCGGACCTCAGATCTAGCTTGGTGAAATACGCACTGCCTTGGACGGTATCAAAGAGGTCGTCAATATTCGGTAGGCATGCCTTGTTCTTAATGGTTATGCGGTTTAGCTCACGCCAGTCGCATACCATTCGAAGTGTTCCATCCGCTTTCTTTACGAAGAACACAGGGGCTCCGTATGGGGATTTGCTGGGCTGGATGAATCCTCTACGGAGCAGCTCGGTGAGCTGAGCTTGAAGCTCATCCATCTCTGGTTTTGGTAAACGATATGCTGCACGAGATGGCGGTTTAGCTCCTTCTTCCGTTTTTATCTCGTGATCTGCGCCTCTTCTGGGTGGCAGCTTGTTTGGAAGCTCATCGGGAAAGACGTCCCCGAACTCCTTCAGCAGGTCCTTGAAATCCTTCTGATCCTCCCTACCCGGACTATCCACCGTCTGTGGCTCGTCCGGATCTGCTGTCACATACGCTAGGATTCCTTCTGCGCCACCTCTCATTGCATGCCTAGCCTGCTTCCCTGAGATGAGGAACGTCTCGATCGGTGGGTTGGATTTGTCCGTGCCATCACTTTCACTCGGTTGACAGATGATGGATCCACCCTCCAGCTTGATTTCATTGGTACGAAAATTGATCTGTGGGTTCGTCCGGGTCAGCCATGGTTTGCCGAGGATCACGTCATACCGCGTCATAGGGAATACTAGGAACTGTTGGTGCTCGCTAAAGTCGCCGACTACGGTCTTCAAGCTGTCCGTTTTCGTAATAGGCTGTGAGCGGACCGATCCATCAGCAAGTGTGACGTTCAGGACGTCGCTACCGATCCATCAGCAAGTGTGACGTTCAGGACGTCGCTACCGGTTGTTGTGGAGATGTTGTGCTTCTTGACAAGGTCAGTTGAAATGAAGTCGTGGGTTGACCCAGAATCCAGTAGCATGGTAACGCGACGTCCATTTATCTTGCCCTGGACGCGCAGTAGGTCGTGTTCGTTGTCGGTGGAAATGCTCCCTGTGCTGGCGGTTACTTCATTAGGCCGGCCAACAGTATCAGGTGACGAATGCTTGACAGGCGAGGCTTGAATTTCGGTCTCCTCGAGGCGTGGTTCCTCATTTGCTAAGGGGCTGAATTTGTTCTGAACTTTGATTCGTGGCCTATTCCTGGGTGCTCTCGTGTTCGCCAGTAGTCGCACTCCCTTCCTTACTGGCGTCCATCGTTTAAAGAAGGCTTGCTTGTGGCGTTCCTCCCTCCTTCTGGACAGAATCTGGCAATATGGCCGGGTTTCCTGCAGGTGAAACACAGCCTTGAACGACCCTCTGGCTCCCTGGTTTCTCTCCCACCGGATGGTGTTGGTTGGCTTGACCAGGGTCCAGGCTGGCGCCTCTGATGCCCTGGTGCGCGCACTGCCTTGGCGTAGCTTGCTTGGGCTAGCCGCATCGACTGGTCTGCTGAGACCGCAGCTCGTATGGCTTTGGCCAAATGTTGCGGATGCTCCCTAAGTACCTCACCGCTTAAGCCCTGAGCCAGCCCACGCGTGAACAAGATAGCTCTGGAGTGGTCATCAAGCTCGGGAACTTGTAAGCTAAGCCGCGAAAATTTGTTGATGTATTCGTCAAGAGTCTCATCTTGGTGAAGAGCGAATAAGTCGATGCGCGCCTGTTCCCTGTCATAAACCGGGCCGTACACTTCTCCCAGCTTGCTCTTCAGGTCTGGCCAGTCGGAAAACAGCGTGTTTGCCTCCTGAGAGGCGATAAACCAAAGACGAGCGTTGCCCTCCAGAAAACTCGCCGCGTAGCTCAAGCGCTCCTCCGCGTTGTCCAGCTGCAGGGACTTCATGGCGAGTTCGATGGCGAAGGCCCACTCCTTGAACTCTCTTGTATCTCCACGAAACACAGGCGGAGACTTAACATGGCGCATGCGTGGCCTCTCTCCGCTGGGAGCTTGAGCACGTCTTGGCGTTTGATCTGATCCATCGCACTGACCGAGTGCGATAAGGTGATTCAGACGCTTCTGAATCTCGAATATACCGTAGGCGACTAATGCGGCCACTGCGCATAGCCCGAACATGACGAAAAGAAAAACCATCCTCTTGCTACCAGTGTAACAGTCCAACTAACTTCAGTAGTCATTCTTGGAATAAGCAATGATCCTTGCCATAATGCATTCTTATATACATGAACAAGCAATGATGGACATAACACCTAACAGCAGCAGCGTGATAATAGCAGGTGATAAGTGTATCCTATTCCTAGTGTTAGTAGTAACAGTGAATCTGTTACACCACTGCTACACTTTCTGTAGTCTGGGCTTCATGTATGACTAACACTGTTATTGATGTATTGACTTTCAGTCGGCTCCAGTTACAGCTGCCGGTACACATGATACATGAACTGTCTGACCCCTTTCATGCATTCGTATGCAGCTGTCACCTAACACCGGCACCGCTTTTGTCATCGACTTGTACTAGTATGTATCATTTGCCGCTACGCTAGGATCGGGATTGTAGTCCGTGATCCGTAGGCGTAAAGGGGGCTTGTTTTCCTTGGTGTGGGAGAGTTTTAGGTTCCTGCTTCGGTGGTGCAGGTCACTAGTTTTTGCTCATTCTTGTTTTACCGTACTGGCAATATATGTTGCCGCAGTGAGGCCATGAAGCGTTACATTGGCACATGTTTGCCGCACGCAGGGCGTTACATGCAAAGTCGCACAGGAGCCGTTACACAAGTTTCTATATTGCCGCAGTCCTTTTTTTGCTATTGCAGGACTTCCTGCTGCGTCCAGTTTTGAACTTTTCACCACGCGGTACACGTGCTTTCACAGTTTTCAGCCTTTTTTGCAATGAAAAGATCGCCGCACCCCGCCGGACGCGCGTTACGAACTCAACGAAAATTTGTCGCACTAGCCTGGTCGCGCGTTACGCCGCACCCCCCTGCGTTACGTGTTACGCGGCAACATATATTGCCAGTACGGTAGTAGGAGTTAGCTGTTTGGCATGAGAATGAAAGAGTAATAATACAGTCTTCTAATAATAAAGTAACGACGTTCCGTTTGTGGAATGGTGAATCAAGACGAGAGGTAAAAACATTGGTCCTTCGAGAGCCGGATTCGAACCAGCCGGACGGAAAGATAATGGACGTCGACAAGCGGCACAGTGAACAGGTCAGGCGATCTCAACGTGAGACCAAAGGCCGGAAAGTGAAGCCGACTTGTTGCAGCAGGAGCGACAATATCAGTAACGTTGTCGCAGGCAGCGTCGCGGAGGAAACCGAAAGTATCTCCTCCTCGACACTGAGCCGATTCTCGAGTGTTTCTCGACGCCCTTCGAGCAGTGCTGCTGAAGCCAGAAAGCGGAAAGCGGAGCTGGTGGCAGCGCAGCGTGTGGCTGCACTTGAAGAGGAGGCGAGAAGCCATAGGCTGGAAAGCGAGAAGAGACTCTCCAATCTCCAGCTCGCCGCGGACCTGGCGGCGATTCAGGCCGACGAGGAGGTCGACAACGGAGGCTTAGCAGCACCCGTGCTCGACTACGGCCACAGCGAGAGGGCAATGGACATGCAGGAGTCACACTACTTCGTGAGGGACGGTGAAGAACCAGTATCTGCTCAAGACGCAGAACAGCACCCACAGCACGAGGAGGTCGAAGTGACTCAAAGTGTCATGCCAGCCCAGGGGTACACGGACAGTGACCCACATGACGCGGCTACTCCAGCTGTAATTCCAGCCACCAGCCTTGTGCAGCCTCTGTGTGCTGCGGAGATAAGGATCCAGGAGTTGGAGGGGCAGCTGAAGTTATGCCGACAGAACACTGGCTCCATTGAGCGAGCCTATGACGACAAGCTCACTTTGGAGCTTGAAGCAAAAAGACGACTGAAAGACGAACTCCAGCTACAGCAACAGACGATTGCAACCCTGAAGCAGCGGATCTTCCAGGAAGACGCAAGGCATGCTGACCAGGTGCAGGTGATCAAGTCCCTGGAGGGAGATCTTGCCAAGGCCGAAGCAAGTAACGACCGTCTCCAATGTGACTTGGTAGCTAGAGACCATCGCATCAGCCAGCTCACCAGCACGTCATGCGACCTGGAGGACCAAGTGCAGAATCTAGAGTACGAGCTGGAGGAGACCAGAGCTCAACTAGCAGTCATGCAGGTGGACATGGCACCTTCCAACCGGGAAAGGCACGAGCTGCAGACCAAAGCGCAAAGTGAGCCACGTGGTGCGGCCGGTGCCGACACCTTCACATGCGATCTCCCTCCGTCCAGGAGCGCGGGAGCAGGGTGCCGTGACGATGGACCCCCGAAACGACCAGCAAGTACTGATGGTCCTGCTAGCCTGCAGACGCAGGCCACATCAGGTGACAGCATACAGACAGCTGTTGCATCAGCAGTGTCACAGCTGGCCCAGGTATTGTCGGACAAGCTGACGCCACCAAGGGCGACCACTCCAGCCCACCAGAACACCTCGGACAAGGACCTGCCGAGAATGATGGCTAGACAATCAGCCACAAAAGACCTGCCGGCCTTCAACGGTGATCCGACAGCATGGCCGATGTTCAACCGGACGTTTACGGCCTCCACTGCAGAGTGTGGTTTCTCCAACCAGGAGAACATGACCCGTCTGCAGAGAGCCTTGAAGGGAAAGGCTTTGGACAGTGTGAAGCCAATGCTCGTCGTACCGGACAACATTGATCGAGTGATGCACACTCTCCAGATGCGGTTCGGCCAGCAGTCCATGATTGCCCAGGTCAAGACCATGCCTAAGTTGCGAGACGACGACTTCGAGCAACTTATTGACTTGGCGAACTCGGTTAGCAACTTGGTGTCGACCATGGAGCTCCTCAAGAGCACAGGCCACTTAGCTAACCCGCAGCTCCGCCAGGAGATCGTGCAGAAACTACCGAGCAGCTTGACCCGTCAGTGGGGAGAGCACGTAGCAGAGTGCAAAGATCCAGTGACGATGAAAACTCTGGCAGAGTGGCTCGCAAAGAGAGCAGATGCGCTCTATTGTGTTCGGAGAATCGACACGACGGCGGCAAAGTGTGTGCCAACAGGCAGCAATATGAAGCCGCCACCGACTGCTCGACAGAGCGGCCAGCGGCAGACTGCCTTCGTGGCCAGCGAGAGAAAGTGCGACTTCTGCGGACGGACAGGCCACAAGGTGGCTGAGTGCCGAGAATTCGCACGCAAGACGAGCAACGAACGCTGGAGATGGGTCAAGACAGAACGACGATGCTTCACCTGCCTTGGCCAGAGCCACCGCACTAGAGAGTGCCCTGACAGTACACCCTGTAAGAAGGATGGCTGTGACCGGCTTCACCATCCGATGCTGCACCCACCAAAGAGGAAGGACGATGTCGAACGCACGAACCTAGCTAGCGCCCAGCAGCAAAGCAGAGTCGTCCTGAGGACAGTGCCGGTAGCAATCCGCGGACCGAAAGGTATGGTGAACACGGCAGCACTACTGGATGAAGCATCAACGGTCACCCTGCTGGATTCAGACATCGCGAAGCAGGTGGGCGCAGAAGGGCCATGTATGCCATTGACGCTAGCATGGACGAACGATATGTGCCAGCAAGATCCTGACTCCAGGGAGGTCACGATCACCGTGAGCGGTCAGGACGGAGACCTCCAGCTGTCGGCCCGGACTGTGCGTGAGCTGCACCTACCAGCCCAGCATGTCGACATCAACCATCAGCGACAGCGTTGGCAACACGTGAGCAGCGCAGACATCCCGCTCAGCGCGACAAAGAAGCCGCGCTTGCTGATTGGCCAGGACAACTGCCATGTTATCTTGCCCAGGGAGACGATCGAGGGCCCACCCAACGCACCCACACTGAGCCGGTGCAAGCTAGGGTGGTCGATACACGGCCAACTCGGTGGCACTGATCAGGTACTGCATGCCCGACTTGACACAGCGGAAGAAGGCAGCGCTCAGGACACAGATATCGGCCTCCACCAACAGGTGAAGCACTACTTCACCACAGAATCGTTCGGTGTACAAGTCCGCAGCGAGAAAATACGCTCGCGACAGGAAGCGAAGGCGGAAAGGATCCTGGAATCCACCACGAGACGTATCGGGGAACGATGGGAGACCGGCTTGCTGTGGCGAGACGCTGATGTAAGCCTACCGGAGAGTAAAACGTCAGCAACGCGCCGCCTCCTGTCCATTGAACGCAAGATGGACAGGAACCCTGCATTCTCTGAAGCGTACTGCGCCAAGATTGCACAGTATATTGACGACGGATACGCCACCAAGCTCACACACTCCCAGCTCCAGATGCCTTCTCAGAGAGCGTGGTACCTGCCACATTTTGGAGTGACAAACCCCAACAAGCCAGGCAAGCTGCGCCTAGTATTTGATGCAGCTGCGCCAAGCCACGTTGTCAGCCTCAACGATGCCCTGCTGCCGGGCCCCGACTATCTCAACCCTCTCACCAGTGTGCTGTTCAAGTTCAGACAACACCGCGTGGGGTTCGGAGGGGATATCCGACAGATGTTTCACCAAGTGCACATCCGACCTGATGATCAGCCTGCACAGCTTTTCCTTTGGCGAGGCAGTGACAGAGACCGTGAACCTGATGTCTAACAGATGAGAGCCATGACATTCGGCGCTGTATGTTCGCCAGCATCAGCCCAGTATGTAATGCGAAGAAATGCAGACGAATTCCGGCACAGCGCGCCAGATGCAGTTACTGCAATCCATGACAAGCACTACATGGACGACTACTTCGACTCGACGCCGACGGCAGAAGAAGCAGCCCAACGGATCAAGGAAGTGAGTCAAATCCAGGAAGCCGGAGGCTTCTCCATCAGAGGCTGGGTCAGCAACTCACCTGATGCTCTTGCTGCCGTACCCATAGATATGCTCACCATCGGTAGTCACTATTAGCAGCGACAACGAGACTGTAGTGGAGAAGACACTCGGTCTGAAGTGGTTGCCCCGAGAAGACGCGTTCGGCTTTAGTCTGAGCCGTAGCCTGGAGCAAAGCAGCACAACAGAAGTGACAAAATGTGAAGTCCTACGCAAGCTGATGTCTGTGTTCGACCCCCTTGGTTTCTTCACCTACTACACCACGTCGGCTCGCATTCTGCTACAAGACATTTGGCGCACAGGCGTCGGATGGGACGAGCCACTACCAGGACCTCTCGTCCAAAGATGGACGGACTGGTGGACGGGAGTGCACAACCTTGGAAGCAGGTCAATTCCGCGTTGCTACTGCACGGCTATTGCGGACAGAAAGGACCTGGAGCTTCACGTGTTCGGAGACGCCAGTGAGTCGGCATTCGCCGCAGCAGCCTACTTCAGGCTATCGCTACCTGACGACAGCACCAGAGTCGCATTCGTGTTTGGCAAGTCCCGAGTTGCAACACTGAAACCCGTATCCATACCGCGGCTGGAGCTGCAAGCTGCACTGATGGCTAGCAGAATGGCCGACACCGTCCGGAAAGAGCATGATCTACCTATCGACCGCATCGTGCTCTGGAGTGACTCTATGACTGTCCTACGATGGATCCGAGCAGACGCCCGGCGATTCAAGCCATTCGTAGCACATCGTATCGGAGAGATTGAGGAGCTCACTGATGTATCGCAATGGCGGTGGGTCCCGACACACAGCAACCCAGCAGATGCAGCAACCAGAGCCCCACCTGAGACATCAGCAGCGCAGCACATCTGGACGAATGGTCCTGAGTTTCTGACCAAGCCAGAGTCTGAGTGGCCAGTAGAGAATCCTGGGCGAGACACTGCCACCAGCGACGACTAAGCCGAGATGAAGGCAGAGTTTACTGCGGTAGTCACCAAAGACGCGCAGTTAGCCCTGCCAGATATCAGCCGCTTCTCATCCTGGATTCGGCTGATGAGAACGACAGCATGGATCGTCAGATACGTCAACAACCTGCGTGCGAAAGCGTCAAGCAAGCCCACAGTCACTTGCTCTGAGTTGCTGCCATCGGAGTACCAGCAGGCCCAGAAGCTGTGGTGGAAGAAAGCACAGCAAGACAGCTTCCGGGAGGAAATTGGCGACCTACAGAAGCACAGCAATGTGAGCAGCAGCAGCAAACTTCGAGACCTCTAACCTGTGCTAGATAGCGACGGTGTGGTGAGAATGCATGGCCGAATTCGAAGTGCACCACCCGGAAGTCCACTGACGCCCGAACCTGTCATCCTGGACCCGTCGCACCCATTCACACAGATGCTCCTTCAGCAGTTCCATGTCTGGCATGGACACCATGGTCAGGACAGTGTGGCAAACGACGTCCGCCAGACGTATTGGGTCTTGAAACTACGCACAGCCGTCCGCCGTACCTGGACCGTATGCCAGCAGTGTAAAAATGAACGCGCGCAGCCAACACCACCTCAGATGGGACAGATTCCCGACGCACGCGTTGCCACGTTCATCCGCCCGTTCACACATTGCGGCATGGACTATTTCGGGCCACTGACAGTCACTATCGGACGACGTCACGAGAAGCGGTACGGCGTGATATTCACCTGCCTTACGACCCGAGCTGTACACCTGGAGCTGTCACACGACTTGACAACAGACTGTACCATCATGGCAATTCGCCGGTTGATCAGTCGCAGAGGGTGCCCTGGAGTTATCTACTCGGACAACGGCACCAACCTACGAGGTACAGCAAGAGAACTCAAGGAATCATTGGACCAGCTGGACCAGACACGCCTCACAGCTGAGCTCACACCGAGAGGAATCAAGTGGGAGTTCAATCCTCCGGCAGCCCCGCACATGGGGGGAGCGTGGGAGCGACTAGTGAGGTCTGTGAAAACCGCCCTGAGAGCCGTGCTCAAGGAACGTGCTCCGCGTGAGGATACACTCATCACGCTACTTACAGAGGTTGAGGCGATACTCACCAGCCGGCCGCTCACACATGTGTCCTCTGACCCAACTGACGACAACAGCCTGACGCCGAACCACTTCCTCCTAGGGACGCCATCAGCAGCACCAGTGCCCGGAGTATTCAGTGGTGATGACCTACATCTGCGCCGGCAGTGGCGCATCGTGCAAGTGCTAGCAGACCATTTCTGGCGCCGCTGGATTAAGGAATACTTGCCAACGCTAGCCCGGCGAACCAAATGGCACGGAAGAACAGAGAAGAAGGTGGAAGTACGTGATGTGGTGGTCATCGCCGACGACAACGCAGTGAGGATCACATGGCCGAAGGGGATAGTGACGGCGACCTATCCCGGCAGAGACGGCCTGGTGCGGGTAGCAGATGTCAAGATCCAGACTGGTGTGTTCCGCCGGCCAGTAGCCAAGCTCTGCGTGCTAGATGTCCGTTGTGTTAGTGACGGATAAATCGTCACTGGGGAGAGGATGTTGCCCCCGTAGGCAACGTTGGCGACAAGCAACACCCGTCGTATGCAACTTACTTTGTATCCACTGCTACACTTTCTGTAGTCTGGGCTTTATGTATGACTAACACTGCTATTGATGTATTGACTTTCTGTCGGCTCCAGTTACAACTGCCGGTACACATGATACATGAACTGTCTGACCCCTTTCATGCATTCGTATGCAGCTGTCACCTAACACCGGCACCGCTTTTGTCATCGACTTGTACTAGTATGTATCATTTGCCGCTACGCTAGGATCGGGATTGTAGTCCGTGATCCGTAGGCGTAAAGGGGGCTTGTTTTCCTTGGTGTGGGAGAGTTTTAGGTTCCTGCTTCGGTGGTGCAGGTCACTAGTTTTTGCTCATTCTTGTTTTAGTAGGAGTTAGCTGTTTGGCATGAGAATGAAAGAGTAATAATACAGTCTTCTAATAATAAAGTAACGACGTTCCGTTTGTGGAATGGTGAATCAAGACGAGAGGTAAAAACAAACGTACTTCCGTGCTGACAAAATAAAAATTACATCGTCGCGGAAGAAGTCAAAAAGGTGAAAGCTCAGCTGCTTTTTATTTTGATTTGGCTGTGTAGCTGCACGTGGGTCTCTGCCTCTTTGTCATTCTCCTTCGGTACGACGTACCCATCTGTGTTACAGTTCAAAAGGCGCACGTGCACCGTACATTAGAACAGCTAGCTCGATCGACCAGCACACGGGCTGGACTTCGTTTTTGACGACGAATGTACGCGTAGAGGTCAAGTCCGGCGTGACGTCACTCGGTACTTCGGGACAATTTTGGGCACCTACTTTTCACGTTTTCACCCACTTCCAGCCATCGCAGAGAAAAAACGGATAACACCATCGTGATCAGGAGCCAAAGAACTACAAGATAAGACAAAGAAAAATTTTGGTGACAGTTCCCCTTTAAGAAAATTACCTGTTCGTTAGTTAAAGGTACACCCGTTTGACCCCTAGTTACTATCGATCGATTGCACATGCCATTGCCAAGGCAATAGAGGAGGCGTAATGGCTCTGGTCTGGTTCGTGATGGCTCTGGTGTTCCACTACTGGTGTTGTTTACTTGCCGTTTGGTAATTTTCATCGTGTTCTTCTTTGCCAATGTACTGTACATTCTGAACGTTCTGGAAATCTCGCAAACGATACTGCAACAAGAGAGTAGTCGAGTACTTTCCCACTCCCTTATTTTAAGTGCAGGCATCCACGCTGAGGTAGATGATGGAGAAGGCAACAAAGAACTATACTACTCCCTAGTTGCAGTCCTAGTGTTGCGTACTCTGGCAGACCTATTCCTGGAGAGAGAAACGTCATCGCTTCTGGTCACGAATTGGGTCAATGAGTTTAGAAGACAGATTTTCTCATCTCATCTACCCAAGAAAGGGTTTGCTCCCCACACCGGAGCTCGCGCTATTCCGCCGACTTACCGACCCTTGCCCTTGCCGACCGACTCTTGCCCTTGCCGACCCTTGCCGACCCTTTCTTACAAATCATCGCCGAAGTTGCAACCACTACTTCGTACTCATCTACCCGCTCGTGACTATACTGTAAATGTACCCATATCCATGAAAGTGCTTGACAGGGGAAATTTCCTCCACTAGCGCCGAGTGTTGAGGAACACAGTTATATGTGCGAACGCTTGTTCAACTCAGTGCGCAAGTTTTGCTTTTGGAGGTGGTGCCAAAAACAAGGTGCATGTGTGACTGTGGCCAAAAGCCAACAGGGATTGCATGGCAGTATGAATAACTGCAAGCATTGCTGGCAGGCATACCATATTTCTGGGGTAAAAGACGCACTGGAGTAAAATCCGCACGCCCCATTATTTTTACCATGAAATACAGAAATCTTCCCTATCTATCACTCTGGACTTGATCTTCTGAGTATAAGCCGCACACCCCCTCCCCCCCCCTTTTTGGGTGAATTTTGAAGGTTCAAAGTGCAGCGAATATTCCTAAAATATAGTACGTAACGAAAAGACAGTGCCTACATTCCTTCCAAGTCACCACACAGTATTGCCAGCGGTAAAGCCGGGCATTCATGTCCATCACTACATTACCAGCTGAAAGTCTGAGCAATATCCACTGCTAGGGCATTCATGTCCATCACTACATTACCAGCTGAAAGTCTGAGCAATATCCACTGCTAGGACATTCATGTCCATCACTACATTACCAGCTGAAAGTCTGAGCAATATCCACTGCTAGGACATTCATGTCCATCACTACATTACCAGCTGAAAGTCTGAGCAATATCCACTGCTAGGACATTCATGTCCATCACTACATTACCAGCTGAAAGTCTGAGCAATATCCACTGCTAGGATAGAGAGTACAGCCAGTACTGAAAGAAGGAGATCATCAAATTAAACGGTGGTCAGATGGCAGAACGTTTCTCTGTCACCTGTCAGTCGCAGGGGAAGGAGTGATTCCGGAGAAGATCACTAGAGATCAATACGCATAAGGGAACATGGTTGAAGGTTGACCTGTTGATGTGGCATTCACATAATGGGTCAGATCTTACAAAACATCAATCTACACTGAAGACTGCTGTAAACAGGACATGACTTGACATAACATATTATACAACATTACACTAGGTAGACACTGCGCTGTGTACATATGTTGATAGGATCCAAACCTGGGAGTCGGAAAACATCTTAGTACTTTACGACTCACTGATCAAAACACCTTTGATATGGTTTTGCAAGCGCAGGCTAAAAAGCCTCGTCTTTCCGTACATAAAAAAGACAATTTTTCGATGTGCTGTCAAAAATCACTCTACATGTACATGTACTTGAGAACAATTTTTTTATAGACAGTGCTTGATGTGCATATTCTCTTTGTCCCCCCCCCCCCCCTCCCCCCCCCCCCCCCCCCACACACATACACGCACACGCACACACAATCATGTAGAGAGGTATTGACTGTGTACATTTGCCCCCCCACGTTTTAGTCTTCACGGTGTACTTCTGCCCCCCCCCCAACATTTAGGAGACTTGACTGCATGTACATGTATGTAGCCCCCCCCCCCCCCCCCCCCCCGCCGCCCGCCCCACACGCACACACAATCATGTAGAGGTCTTGACTGTGTACATTTGTCCTCTCCCACGTTTAGTCTTCACGGTGTACATTTACTTCTGCCCCCCCCCCCCCAACATTTAGTAGACTTGATTGCGCATTGTTGCCCCCCCCCCCCCCACCCAGGTTTTGGAGTCTTGACTGTGTACTTTGCCCCCCCCCCCCCCACCCAGGTTTTGGAGTCTTGACTGTGTACTTTGCCCCCCCCCCCCCCCCACCTCGTTTCTGAATCTTGACTGTACTTTGGGGGGGGGGGGGTGGTGTGGGTGGGGGGGGGGGGGGGGGGGGGAGGGGCAAAAGTACACTGTCAAGACTTATAAAGAAGAGGGGGGACTTTTAAAGTCAGACTACTAAACGTGGGAGGGGGGGGGGGGGGCAAAAGCACACAGTGAAAACTTATAAACGTGAGTGTATTGGGGGGGGGGGGGGGGGCAAAGTACACAGTCAAGACTCCTGAATGTGGGCGGGGGGGGGGGGGGGGACTTCACAGTCAAGACTCCGAAATGTGCTTGGAGAAAAAAGTACACACTCGAGACATCATAAGGTGGGGGAGGGGGGGGGGGGGGTGGAGGACACAGTCTAGAATCCTAAAAAAGGAATTCTTGGCTGTCTACTTTCCCCCTCCACACACACAATCTTGAATGTCTACTTTTGCACCCCCCACCCCCACCCCGCCCTCCCCTCCACCTCCCCTCCACCCCTCCACCCTCCCACACACACGCTTCCCCACGTTAACGCTAAAGAATCGTACTGCCGATGTCGGAACATCTTAGTTTAAAATCTTTATTCTCACGATGGCCTGTGGCCAATAAGAGATAATTATAGTGAGATTAGTATGATGGGGAAAATTTCATAGCTAGCAGTGATCAGACTAGATGTATGGGTGAGCGCGTGCATGAGCAAATTGTATTCAGCAAACAGGGTTGATATATTTTGCTTAATAAAGCTGGTGATTGAATATCGCGTAACGTTGATGAGAGGCCATTGAAATAATGGAGAGACGGGTGGGGAGACGGGGGGGGGGGGGCTGTGCATGGCTGCATATTGTAGGATGGCTGGTGCATGTCATTCATGGTCATTATGTGCATGCTGGACATAGGTCGACATGTTAAGGGGTTGTACGTGCTCTCCATGCTCCGCGCGGTCTACCCGCTTACCACATGTCTCGCTGAATGCCCGGGTTCAATTCCCGGCCAGGGAGGAAATTCA
>NC_088645.1:29206648-29253373 GCF_964019385.1 Sycon ciliatum
TCAAGCAGACAACCTGAGCTTTGCATGGGTGGAAAGACCATGTCCTAGGGATGTCGAAACGGCTTGTTGTCATGTCCAGAACTAGGGCATAAGCTGGGGAGAACCAATTTTAGGTTTCGTTACGGAAGTCGTTATTTTACGTTATTTTACGACTCCTTGATTGAAATTGGCAGCATGTGATACGATATTTTATTGAAAATTAGTGCAGTCGATGTGAATTTGTTCTTGTATTTGGATGATTCGTAGATCATGGTTGCCCTTTGCCGAGCGTTCATTTCCTATTGATGGTGATTAGAGATGGCACAGATTGATTTGTTGTAAAATTCGACCAAAATCACCCCCAAACATGGATCTTTCGTATGAGAGGATTTCATTTATTGGGACACTATCTCGACAACACCAGCGGAAGAGAGCTAGCACGAGCGAAGCAAAGGACACCGGAAAACGGCAGAGTGATAGCGATCATAAGCTGATCTTAGCAAACGAGCGATATGGAAGATGTTGTAAATAATAGCGCAGTAGTGTATTTGTCATTTGCTGCAGAGTTGAAAAGTACAATTCAAATTCAAATCAATTCAAAAACTTCAATAGTGCGGTCCACTAGCCTTAGCTTTCAGACTCACTGTCCGATTCACAGTCGGACTTACAGTCCAATCCACTATCGAAACTGCCTTCACCCTCATCATGGCGTTGTGTGCATGCGCGCGCACACACACACACATGTACACACACCGCACAACACATGACATTGTGCGCGCGCGCGCGCTCGCACACACACATACACAAACCCCACACGCACGCACGCACACACACCGCACAACACATGGCATTGTGTGTGCGCGTCCGCGCGCCCACACACTCACACACCACATAGCACGCTAGAGATCAGCAAGAATCTGCTGCGACCGTGGTTGAGATGGCGCTGTAGAAGACACCGCAGCCGCCACTGGTTGCCTCGCACCCGAGGTTGTAGTCAAAGCCGTACTAGCCGACACATCTGTATTGGAGGCTGATGTAGTACCCAGAGATGAAACGGATCCACTGGTGTTCACCTGACGCGGCGGAGTAGCGGATCCTTTGAAGCCGAAATGAGTGGGCAACACGACATTGGCGGGGACAAGCCCAGCGGATATCGCAGCGGGCCTATCGTAACTCCTGGCAGTGAGCCTATCGTAATTCCTGGCAGTGGGCCCGTCGTAACTCCTGGCATTGGGCCCGTTCTCTTGCCGGACACTGGGGTGCGCAGTGGACGTGGATGCGGGCAGGAAATCTGCAGCGACCGCCTGGACTGGGATGGTTGGAGCCGGGCCAGGTGCGTACTAGTATGACTGTTCGGCAATGACTGGGCATTACCGGCCATCGGACCGTTTGCAGACGACACAGACAAGTGGTTGCTCCGTGAAGAGTGCGCCTGTATACCCATGCCACTTACCATACATGTCAATTGCTGAAGGAAACATACAGTTCAAACACAAAACGCAAATGAAACACGCCAATGAAATTCGATCCTTAAACAAGTCAAGTTCGCATGTCCGCGTTATCACGGGCTATACAATTGTGTTTAGAAAACAACCAGTTTATAATTCTGTCTCTTCTTGCATAAAGTCAGCCTAGAATACTGACGTCAGCTTTGGACATTACTCTGACTCGGACCACAAGCCCTGATTTATTCTGACCTACATGTGTACCGTGTGAAGTAGCGCGAGAGCCAAGCTGGTCGTAATAATACGTGTAACAGCCACGAACGTAGTTCAACCAAAGAAGACTACCACATAGTCATTACATGAGCATGAACACTTGCATTCCATTTAATACATTCCTATGTTGTAGATGTCAGGCACTGTAGTGTTCACGTCTACATACACATTGTGGCATTCCTTGGCCACCCAGACATTCATGATAGTAGAGCACGTGGTATGTTATGCATGCAGCATGTGCCGTTTCCCGAGCGCGCGTGTGAAATGAACTTAGCGGCTTTTAGTTGCTGTGCATGAGTTGAGTCTGGACTCATGATCTGGTGTGTACATGCAATCATGTGATCTTGTAGTTGAGCATATGTGTTATTTGGATTTCCTTGGTCATGACCAAACAATAAAACATGATCAAATTATTTCTACACATTCAACAATGCCAAGAACTCACCTGGTCCCCAAGTAGCTCATTATCTTCTTTTTCAGCATGAAAGTTGGATACTAAGGCGGAGTGTGATGGTCGGCCAAGCTAGTGCCGTTTGCAGTTATTGTACTTAGCCCCATCCCTCACACAAACAAGTCAACAAAGAGGCATCTTTGGATTGAGGAGTGCTGGTTTCGAAACAACTGGTTTGAAGCTCAAAGTAGAGCTGGTGTTAGCTCAGAGCAGAGCTGCTGTTAGCTCAAAGTAGAGCTGCGGTTAGCTCAAAGTAGAGCTGCGGTTAGCTCAAAGTAGAGCTGCGGTTAGCTCAAAGTAGAGCTGCTGTTAGCTCAAAGTAGAGCTGCGATTAGCTCAAAGTAGAGCTGCTGTTAGCTCAAAGTAGAGCTGCTGTTAGCTCAAAGTAGAGCTGCTGTTAGCTCAAAGTAGAGCTGCTGTTAGCTCAAGGTAGAGCTGCTGTTAGCTCAAAGTAGAGCTGCTGTTAGCTCAAAGTAGAGCTGCGGTTAGCTCAAAGTAGAGCTGCGGTTAGCTCAAAGTAGAGCTGCTGTTAGCTCAAAGTAGAGCTGCGGTTAGCTCAAAGTAGAGCTGCGGTTAGCTCAAAGTAGAGCTGCTGTTAGCTCAAAGTAGAGCTGCTGTTAGCTCAAAGTAGAGCTGCTGTTAGCTCAACGTAGAGCTGCAATGCTAAATGGATGTAATATAGCGCAAGGCAGAGCCGCAGCAAATAGCTAGATAACACCAGTTGTGAGAGTGGACCCGGTTAGTGGGTACGATAATATTATGATGGTGTGAATAAGTTGGATAGGGAGGGATGGTGGGAAAAGAAACACTGCTGAAGCACGATCCGTTGTCTGGAAGAGCACAACAGGGCAAGCAAGATTTGTTTTTCTTTTCCGCAAAAATGGGCTGGTGCCATTTGTGATTACTCAGCAAAACAAAGCGCATGACGTCAGTCTTGAATGCAGTACAAAGCAATGCAGTGCAGTGTGTGCGCTAGTTCGGATTGTTGCTAACAAGTACTAGCACAGCTAGTACACCATTAGCCCCATCCCTCACACAAACAAGTCAACAAAGAGGCATCTTTGGATTGAGGAGTGCTGGTTTCGAAACAACTGGTTTGAAGCTCAAAGTAGAGCTGGTGTTAGCTCAGAGCAGAGCTGCTGTTAGCTCAAAGTAGAGCTGCGGTTAGCTCAAAGTAGAGCTGCGGTTAGCTCAAAGTAGAGCTGCGGTTAGCTCAAAGTAGATGTGCACACGCCAGACAGTTTCTTGGGATCGGGAGAGCTTGATTTGACTGAATTTGACTGACACTGCACAAGAGGTAAAATTATTGTTCTTGCTGTGAACTGAAAGAAGACGACGACTAAAGCGCAAGGCGCTTGCGCAGAGAAAAAAAGGAGGAAAAAACATGGAGGAAGTCGCCAAGAGGTGAGTGAGTCAGTAGAAATAATAAACACGCGGCCCAGCTTCGGTGTGGGAACGCGGAAACAAAACCGGGGTAGAGAACACAAACTATGACGTGTACTGCAAATAATCTCATGACGTTGAACATCATGTCAACGTCGTGACACTCCCCCGCAAGAGATGCAGAGAAAAGGAGATAATTCGTAACAAAGTAACGTGGAAACAAAACACAATAAGTGCATATAACATACGCAAGGGTGAAAGAGAGTAGACCGTCACAGAGAGAGAGAGAGAGAGAGAGAGAGAGAGAGAGAGAGAGAGAGAGAGAGAGAGAGAGAGAGAGAAAGAGAGAGTTCAGATGTGAACTACCAACTGTCTAGCTGATTCAACTAAACAAGTTCGCTGCCAATTAATTGGCGAAGCGTCTGACGTTGCTTCTTAGCGGCAGCACGTTGTGGACGACTGGGTGGAGCAACAGCTGCTGGAACTGGCAGATCGGCTTGGCCAGTGGTGTGTGTGTCCGGAGCGGTGCTGTTGTTGTTAGCCTCGGAGTTAGCAGCAGGACAGATAGGGTACAGGAGAGACAGGGGTCGTTTGAGCTCTGTCTTCTCTGCAGTGATGACGGTTGCGGAACGTATCTCCATGTCCTTGCTTGTATGGAGAGCGACAATGCGACCAAGTCGCCATGAGCCACGGGGCATGTCATCCCTTATTAGTACAACATCGTCAACGGCTGGCTGTTCTGAAGCGGTAACGCGTGCCTGTCGGAGCTTCCGAGTGTGACTGTTGCGGAGATCAGCCAAGTAGTCGTCTCGCCAGACACGCCAGAACTGGTCCAATGTTCGTTGACCCTTCTTCCAGACAGAGAGAAGATTCTGAGCTGCAGTCGGAACTTCGATGTGGTCCGGATCGCCGTCATCAGCAGTGGGTTGCACGCCACCAGTAGTTGCGGACAGGCACAGAAAATGACTTGGGGTGAGTATCTCCTGCAAGTCATTGTCCACGTACACCAGTGGACGCGAGTTGACGACTGCTGACACTTCCATGAGAATGGTAGTCAGTTGCGACACAGTGAGGAGCGCGCGGCCAACGACCTTCTTCAGGCTTCGTTTGACTGTTCCAACGAGACGCTCGTAGAAACCACCCATCCAAGGTGAGATCGGTGGGTTATAGTGCCACTTCACACCAGTCCTCGACATGTACGACAGGACATCATCACTCGTTGCCATTTCTTCAAAGGCCACATCCAGAACAGACTTAGCTAGGATGAATTGTGGCGCGTTGTCAGACACTACCTCTTCAGGGCAACCACGCAACGACACGAACCTGCGGAACGCTAGCAGGAATTCCTCTGTGGTCATGTCTGCCACCAGTTCTAGATGGACAGCTCTAGTTGCCATACATGTCACTAGGAGGACCCATACCTTCTTGGTACTTGGCTGGTGCTTGACGAGCAGAGGACCGAAGTAATCTAGTCCCACATGGGTGAACGGGATAGATCTTGTTGCGCGGGCAGATGGAAGCGGGGCCATATCTGGGGTGCGGTATGGACCACCGTGGTGCTTCCGGCAAGTCAGGCACTTAGTGATGAATGACTTCACTGTTGCACGCCCTCGTGGTAACCAGTACTCGTAACGCAGTCTTGATAGCGTGTGTGCAACGCCGCCATGCATCGTCATCAGGTGACAATCGTTGATGATGAGCTGGGTGATGGGATGCGTTTGGGGAATCAGTACTGGATACTTTGCTTGATAGCAAAGTTCGGCGTTCTCCAAGCGTCCTCTGCATCTGATGAGGCGGTTCTCATCGAGGAAGAGCCGCAGCTTGTCCTTCGGGCTGTGCTTCTTACAATTTTCGACAGCACTGACGTCTGACAGATTCTGTTGTGCATGGTGTAGCCACATGATTTTGGCTACCTTGACCTCTGAGTTACAACTAGAATCCACCCCGAAGGACTTGCCGCCTTGTGGTCTCAACCTGGAGAGAAACCGCAAACACAGAGCAGAAACACGCACTAAGGCACTGAAAGACGAAAACCTGGCACAATCAATACCAAATGGTGGTTCATCACATGTTTTTTTTTGTTCGTGATGCGCATCAGGCTTTTTTTTCATTTCGTGTGCAAGCTCAGTGTCTGGACCGGTGGACTCTGTTGGGTGTGATACAGGTGCAGGTATCTCCGAAGTGCTTGAAGGACCCTCCCCAGCGGCAACGTTGACATGGTGATCAAGTGCTGGCTCGGCGTGATGGTCAGCAGTGGCAAGGAAGTGTGGACCGTGCCACCATAGCGAGCTGGCTTGAAGGGAAGGAACAGAGACACCGCGTGAAGGCAAGTCGGCGGGATTGTCGGCAGAGCGGACATAGCGATAGGCAACATCGGGAACCGCACGAATGGCATCAATACGGTTGTTGACGAAGACAGGTAGTTTGTCAGAAGAGGCCAGCCAATGGAGAACTGTGGTGGAGTCTGACCATAGAAAGGTAGAGGAGAAAGTGAGCGGAAGTTCCCGACGGACGAATTGGATCAGACGAACACCGAGAAGCGCGGCCATTAATTCCAGACGTGGAATGGTAGGTGAAGCAACAGGTGCAACACGGGACTTGCTGATTAGAAGGTTCGACGTGTGTTGATCGTCAAACGTAGTAGTAAGGTAAGCAACGGCACCGTAAGCCAGCCCAGATGCGTCGCTGAAGACGTGGAGAGAAAACCGAGCGTCGCTGGCACGTGGTGCACTGATGAATCGTGGACATTTCGTTGATGCAGCAAGTTCAAGTTGAGCCGCAATATCACACCATCTACAAATGATGTCTTGTGGAAGGTCGTCGTCCCAGCCGACGTTCAGCTTCCAAAGATCCTGAAGCAGAATCTTCGCACCAACAAGAACAGGAGACTGGAGACCAAGGGGGTCAAAGAATTGGGCAGTATGTCGAAGGATACTCCGCTTCGTTGTGGCCGACTTGGATACGGCACTGACAGGTGCAATATGTAGAGTATCATGTTCTGTATCCCACAGCATACCGAGGCACTTGTGGATAGTACCCTTGGCTCGGTCTGGTTCTGGAATGCTGCTAAGAAACTCTGCAGAATTACTAGACCACTCGCGAACATTCATAGACGCAACACTGAAGAGGCGCTTCGTGGCATCATAGATAGCAATCGCCTCCGTCCCAGAGTTGGCACCAAGGAACAGGTTGTCAACGTAAATATTGCGAGACACTAGGTCGGAATCTGTTGTATCAGCAGCGCTAAGATGATGCTGAATAGTGGCAGCCAAGAGATATGGACTGCTGACAACGCCAAACGGAACACGACAGAAACGAAGTTGTCGTATGTTGTCTGGAGTAGCTGAGCTGGATGCATCGTGCAGCCATAGGAAGCGGGTCACGTCACGATCATGTGAGTGCAGACCAATCTGCAGAAAGGCCTTTTCTACGTCTCCACTTATGGCTACCGGAGAAAGACGAAAACGAAGAAGAATACCGCAAAGGTCTGGAACAAGATTGGGGCCAGCGTGCAAGCAGTCGTTGAGACTGGCGAGTTTTTCGGAACATTTTGCGGACGCATCATACACCACCCTCAGCTTCGTGGTAGTAGCAGTAGGTTTGAGTACTGAATGGTGTGGAAGGTAGTGAATCTGGTTGGTTGTAAAACCACGAGGAACATCTTCTATCATGCCCCTGTCAAGCTGGTCTTGAATCACGGTATCGTACCGGTCAAGAAGTTCCGGATGGGCTTCGAGGCGACGCACTTGTGCCTTCAGGCGACCGAAAGCCAGACCGTAGTTTGTCGGAAGAGGAGGATGTGAGTCCCTCCAGGGCCAACTCACCGCGTACCGACCCTCGGCAAAGGAGATGGAGTTGGCGAAGCGCTCGCCCACAAGATCTTGCGACGACGTATCGTCAAAAGTACCCAAGCTCTCTGTCGACCAGAACTTACGGAGGTCGAATTCAGGGTCCGTGTCTGTTTGATGAGCAAGACATGACTGCGCCTCTGTGGTGGCAGGCACAGGCAGACTGCCGGTACAGATAAAACCAAGAACGGAGTCGAGCAAGACCAGACCACCGCTTAGTTCGGTGCGGTCCTTGCCGATAATATCATAATAGTGATCGAGACCAATCAAGACGTCTACGACCATGGGCTCTGCGCTGCTGGAGAGCGGTTCTGCAAGTGGCAGAGACTGTAGAAGAGGAAAAGAAGAAGCAAGTGGACATCGCGCAATTGGAGCGGTTATGTTCGGAAGTACACTGGCCTGAATCGCACGAGTGGACCCATCCTTACACTGCATGGTCAAACTCACCTTGGCGTACACGGTACTTTTTCTTTTGTTGTTCCCAAATGTAGCCAAGGAGAGTGTTTCATTTCCGATTGTGGGCAAATCGAGCTGATCTCGATAAGCTTGCGTGATGTATGTCTTGGTGGAGCCGGTATCAAAGAGAATACGGCCATTGATCGGCTTCAACTTGGAGGAGAGAAACGGTGCCACAGCAGTTTGCATCATGATCTGGTGATCGGCGTTTGCGACCGTGCTCGTGGCAGGCTTGGGTTTGAAGGACTGAGCATTCGGGCTCATAGTGGAAGCTTGCCTCTGAGTGGATGCGGCAGTGAATTTATCTGGACACAAGCTGCTGTGGTGTGCAGGATTGTGGCAATAGAAACACCGCCGTTTGCTAGAGCAATCGTGCACGGAGTGGCCTGATCGCAAACACTTGAAACACCTTTGTTTAGCTACGCTCTTCCTCGCTTCTACTGTAGTGTACTTATTGCATTCGTCAGAGAAATGTGCCTCCGAACTGCAAAAAACACACACTCTCTTGGGCTTCGCTTTTGAAGTAGCTGAAGCTGAGGCAACAAGAGATTGACCGGACGCACTGGCAGATGGTGATTCGTGCGATTTTTTCGGTGGCTGGCTGAGGCGATCTGCTGCTTCATTCGCTATTATGAAGTTGGCTACTGCAGCGCGCAAGTCCGAAACGGTCCAGGATTGTGGCCCCTTTTTTAATTCCAAAGCCGCTAGCGTGGTGCGTGGCAATTTGTTCGTAATCATTGACACAAACACCGCCTGATTAACATTCTCACCAAGCGCTGTGAGGCTTCGCAAGTGCACCTCCAACGCATCGTGCAACCTACGCAAAGATGGAGTAGCGTTGGACGCAGGCGGTAAGTCCATGATTGCCGTGTAGTGTGCATTGACGCGAAGCTGATCATTCCCGAAACGTTTGCGGAGAATGTCAAGCGCGGTTGTGTAGTTGGTATCTGATATGGGCAAGCCAGCTATGGCATCCCGAGCCAAACCCGTTACGTGATCTCTTAGGTACGACAGTTTCTGGACACCCGACAACCCTTGATTCGCATCAATAGACGCAACAAACATATCGTGAAACTCAGCCCATTTCAGGAAATCACCAGAAAATGTTGGTATTTCAAATTTGGGCAAATTGACTGAACTTGTGGGAGCTGGTTGTGGTTGAGGTGATGATGCTTGCATGTGTTGTACGACTAGTTGGTGTTGTTTGATTAGATCCTCTTGCGACTGTAATACTTGCTGGTGTTGACTATGTGTAATAGACTGCGTACGAACAAGATCTCCTATTGACTGTTGGATGCTGGACAAATCAACCATACTAGTTTCTTGTTTGATACCCGCACTGCCCGTACTCTTGGTGCTACTTGGTGAGCTAGTACTAGTAGTAGCAGCTTCTGGACGGTTCGTCTGGGCTCTGTACTGCGGAGATCGCTTGCATTCAACAATTGACCCTCTGATGCGTACCGAATACGCAACCACATCGCAGATCTCCGTTTGCAGAGCCTCATCTGAACCCTCCAGAGTCTCCGAGTCCAAAACACTGGCCAATGCATCACACGCCTCATCATATGCGTACAATTCTTCAACAATACAATCCACAAGTGTACTTAGCTTTTTTGGATCCGAGTCCACGTGTTCTGGCGACAACTCGTCGGCCCTTTGACCTCCTTCCTTCGATAAAAGGAGTTCGGCCTCTTTGACGAGTTCGTCGATGGATCCTTGCAGCTGCGCGATCTTGGCCCGGCGCATGATCTGCGTGCCGGTCGTCACTGCTCTCTTCGGCATGTTAGCTCGACGACCCAAATCGGGCAAGCTGCTTACAAATTATTTGAGTCGAGTCTATCTTTCTCAAGATTGGAATGGTACGCACGGCTCGTTTCGAGCTCCGGTGCGGTTCATGTCCCGGGTTTCGGCACCACTTTGTGCACACGCCAGACAGTTTCTTGGGATCGGGAGAGCTTGATTTGACTGAATTTGACTGACACTGCACAAGAGGTAAAATTATTGTTCTTGCTGTGAACTGAAAGAAGACGACGACTAAAGCGCAAGGCGCTTGCGCAGAGAAAAAAAGGAGGAAAAAACATGGAGGAAGTCGCCAAGAGGTGAGTGAGTCAGTAGAAATAATAAACACGCGGCCCAGCTTCGGTGTGGGAACGCGGAAACAAAACCGGGGTAGAGAACACAAACTATGACGTGTACTGCAAATAATCTCATGACGTTGAACATCATGTCAACGTCGTGACAGTAGAGCTGCTGTTAGCTCAAAGTAGAGCTGCGATTAGCTCAAAGTAGAGCTGCTGTTAGCTCAAAGTAGAGCTGCTGTTAGCTCAAAGTAGAGCTGCTGTTAGCTCAAAGTAGAGCTGCTGTTAGCTCAAGGTAGAGCTGCTGTTAGCTCAAAGTAGAGCTGCTGTTAGCTCAAAGTAGAGCTGCGGTTAGCTCAAAGTAGAGCTGCGGTTAGCTCAAAGTAGAGCTGCTGTTAGCTCAAAGTAGAGCTGCGGTTAGCTCAAAGTAGAGCTGCGGTTAGCTCAAAGTAGAGCTGCTGTTAGCTCAAAGTAGAGCTGCTGTTAGCTCAAAGTAGAGCTGCTGTTAGCTCAACGTAGAGCTGCAATGCTAAATGGATGTAATATAGCGCAAGGCAGAGCCGCAGCAAATAGCTAGATAACACCAGTTGTGAGAGTGGACCCATGAAACCAGCACTCCGTTAGCTAAGCACTATTGACGCACAGCAAGGGTCAATTAATGTCAGCACAGGCAAGCATTGCGCAGCTAGAGTTCAGTAGCTCATTACTCACCCGAGTTGGGGATCATGGCATCCATGGCACGGCAGCAAGCTGGGACGATAGCTGGCGCTATGCGCTTGTTGTAGTCTGGATGTAGCGTAGACACGCATCGCTCTTTCCACTGACCTGCCACTCGGAAGAAGGAGTCGGGGGCACTAGCCATAGCAGCGGTGGTGGCTGCACCAATGTGGACCGAATGCCCGGAGTAGTTTGACTGGGATGGTACACCGGCCGCAGCGACAAGAGACCATACTGTTACTGTGAATGACTGCCTGGTCAGCTGCTGTCTGTTCGAGAGTACGAACAAGAGTTGCTCCGGTCCCTCGCGACGAGTGACAGATGGGTAGCTAACAATGGCACGGACCGGGCAGTACGGCGGTACAGACGGGCCAATGTCACTAGTAACGCCTTTACCGAATGGGTCCGTCTTGGATGAAAGCAGGAAGAGTTGCAGGCGTCCGTCACCAGGGGAGCTAGTACAGCCCCGTGTGATGCCATTAGTGAATTCAGCGCACCGAAGAAATCCAAAGAAGCAGCATGGCGGCTTGGTAGAGCAGCTTGTCATGGCCATTCAGGATACTACTTTTCCGGCGTGCATCCGTCAGGTGTCGTAGGATTGGCATAGTTATAGGAAGGCGAGGGGTGAGTGCAGCCGTACCATGGCATCGCTGGATGCCCTTCAACACCCTCTTCAGAAGCCACGCATCTACTAAGGGGCCGGCAAACCCATTCTCAAGGTGGGCTTTATGCACCGCACTCGCATACACAGATACACTTCAGGGCACGCTGATCATAGTTCACGCATGAATGTGTGTCCAGGAACGATGACTCGGGCAGCAAAAGTGAGCTTCCCCAGGAGGGACTCGAGTGGACGCTGGCCGATGCTGCGCTCGCTGATAGTAGCCATGAGTGGCGCACGGATCTCGGACAGCTTGTCCTCTGGTAGCCGAGCTTCGTGGCGCTCGCAGTCTAGGACAATACCAAGGAAGGTCAATGATGGTGATGGCCCTTCGAGCTGGGATGGAGCAAAGAGGAGTGCCGAGATACGTGAACGCCCGGAGGGGAGATGGTGAGTTGCTGGTTGGCTGCAGCCAAACCAGTGGAGATATCGAGAAAGTCATCGAGGTAGTGAAGCCGGTGTGATCTATAGCAAACTCGTGCTGCATGATCCAGTTGACTGCTGTGGCTACTGAGTCAAAGACGGCTGGGCTGGAGCGGAGGCCGAAAGGCAGAAAGCGCTCGTAGTAGTAGGAGCCTTCCCAGCGAAGTCCTGGCGGCGGACTGGGATCTGCCGAAATGCACTGCGTACATCGAGCTTGGACAAATACACAGGCTGTGGGCATGACATGATGATGTTGATCGCGTTGTCAATGCTCGCGTAGTGCAGAGAGAGCGGCTCGGCAGGAATGCTGTCGTTCGCGCCGGTGCCTTCCGGACTAGACAGATGGTGGATCATTCGCGGCTTGCCGTTCTTTTTGGGGATGGCACCAATACCAGAGCGGCGCATGAACTGAAATGGAGGTGACGGAAATGGGCCTGTGGTCTCGCTGCGGGCGCAGGAAGCAGCTAATTGCTCGAATATAAATGCCGAGTGAGTGAAAGCCAATGGTAGATTATTAGAGAAAACCGAAATGTCGTGTTGGCCGGCAGATCCAAGAGTAAAGCCACGGCGCAGGCCATGGAGAACATACGCAACACATGATTGATCTGAGTGGTTACGTAACAGGCGGGCAAAGTGGTCAGCTAGCAGTGTGGTGTCTGCAGAGTGTATAGGAAAGAAGCTACGTACCGAGTCAAGCGATTCAGTAGCCATTCTGCTAGGAGCGGCGGGGTGGCCGATTGGCTCCGCGCTGCTGCTGGTTGCACATGATGCATGGGTGGTCCTTGCCACACTGGCTGCAGGTGTGGGAGAAGCGGCACGACGACGAAGAACAGCGACCTCCATTGAAGTTGCGGCAGATTTCTTGGCCGTCGCTGGTATGGTTGCGACCACTGGAGGTAAATGCTGCTGGCTTCGGGACGAAAAGGACACAAACCACCCCTGGATGGACCGTCTTACATTGAGCGCATTTTGGGTGTGCATGGCCTGTGACAGCTATCTGCCATAGGTTCACGTCGATGGTGTCCAACCTCTTCGTGCCTGGTTACTGGGCCACGAGCATCCGCAGCTGGCGGTCGTACTCTAGCCACGCGCTTGGGAAGAACTGGCAGTTAGCAGTCAGGATCAACTGCTGGTACGCAATCAGTTCAGCAGTGCGGTGTAGGGCCGCAGCCGTGATAACAGACATGTATGTGGTCCATGCCTCGAGCAGGGTAGCTACATGTGTAATTATCGTGAACCTTGCGACGCACCTGCTTCGCGTCATCCGACTCAACGATATTTAGCTGGCTATCGTTATTCGGGCTGTGCACCAGCCGGAATGTTGGGCCGGAAGTGTGCAAGAATTTCAGGCAACAAACTTGAAAAATCTACGAACTCCCCTCGCAAGATACGTTCTTGCACAGCCTTGGGCACAGCTGGTGCAGGTGGCTGATCGGGTGGATTACAGGAGCTTGGCCTGGCGTAGTGGCGGCAGCTGCCGCATTGCCTTGGCCTTGGGTGAGGAGCGGCGCAATGCTCTCCGATAATAATAAAATGGCGGCCGACAAAGCCGACTACACCTCGTCCCGTACGGGAGCGCAGAGATCCGTTGAGCCCGCGTCACCTGAGCTGGCGGAGGAGGCATTGGTGCACGTCGGGCTTCTGGGCTCGCGAGCCGTGTCCGCACTGTCATGTTGCTGGTTCTCCTGGCCGGAGCAGACCTCACTACCAAGGGCTAGTTGTGCCAGCAAACGGTCCTGTAAAATACTTTTACTAAGTTTCCTTTCGGATTCAAGCCGCGCTGAGAAGGCTCGCCGCGGAGGGCTTGGCAAGGCATTGCCTTGACAGTGTCGACAGTAAGGTCAGACATACTGAAGAAATACAGTGTCGAGGTGACACTCTGGCTGGCAGCAAAGCTACGAAAGGAAAAGAAACACTGCTGAAGCACGATCCGTTGTCTGGAAGAGCACAACAGGGCAAGCAAGATTTGTTTTTCTTTTCCGCAAAAATGGGCTGGTGCCATTTGTGATTACTCAGCAAAACAAAGCGCATGACGTCAGTCTTGAATGCAGTACAAAGCAATGCAGTGCAGTGTGTGCGCTAGTTCGGATTGTTGCTAACAAGTACTAGCACAGCTAGTACACCATTATCCGTGAGAAGCTTCATGGGCAAGGCCCTTGCAGACTTCAACTCGGACTGTATATACAGCACCAGGCTGTCAAATGTTTCGTAGGCCGACGGCTGGTCACTCCCTTTGCCACTTCGTTGCCGGTGCATAGTGGCCAGGTGGGTGAAGGCACTGTAGCATGCTCCGACGTTGATAGTGGATTTCCGCTGCAACGCAATCTGGGCCATTCTGGAGCGAAAGCCAAAATTCTTGCGTTGTTCTCCAACTCTGCTAGATGCACATGTCATGAGGCACAAGTCTGCAGATGTGGATTCAATCATTGTACATCTCTCCTTGTTCTACGCTTTGCTGGTACATGGTGTCCCATCATCACATACATGTATCTCCTCCAATTCAGAATGGCTTGAAAAGTCATGGCCACGTCCAAGTGGCAGCCGACCCAGCAACGTTTTGTTAGTGTATGTATTGTAGCACTTGCGGTGGTACCATCCGCGGACGCTCTCCTCGGTGCAGTGGCTCTCGCACAAGAAGGTATAGCTCGCCCTGCCTGCATTTAGCAGCTTCAAACAAAGTTTCCCAACTCTGCAAAGTAAATCGGGTTTGCTTTTCCTGCGATGCATTGAACGCAATGGCACAAGCAAAATTCCCGCGATACAACGCCATTCCCAGGACGAGGCCTAAGAAGCTCCACGGCCTCTTCCTCCATCATGTCAAAAGGTGTCTACCATGCTGTGAGCGGTGGGCAGGAGGCACTCAAACAGCGCGAAACGCAACTACTATGCAACTACCAAACGAAAATGCAATTCTACATTTCAAAGAGTATCCTGTCGGTGTCGTCGTCATCTTCACAAATTTGAAAAAGGCGCTCCTTTCCGTGAACTGTGCACCCCCAGATGGTGCGCAGTATCGCCGACGAGAGCGGAGAAATTGGCTTCTCCTGAGCTTCTGCCCTTACTCTGAAGATGACAACAAGCGGAATCCAGGTCAGGTATACATACTTTAGGCCGTAGTGAAGAACCCAGGTTGTCTGCTTGAGACTGAAACGGAAATTTTTTTGAAGTTTGGGCCGCTGGACTAATATGATTAAAGCCATACAGTGCCGGTCACGGAGTCCTGAGCTACTTAGAAGCACATCATACGTCGGCAGTACAGTCGAGTTGTGTACCTCTGGATTTTTTACACCGGTTTTGCACGAATCACATGGACCATCCACCTGGGAAAGTGGTCCGGCCATGGCCGGACCAGCCTGACCGGTTCCGCCGGCCCTGACCTTTTCCGGATCCGTCGAGATCCCTTCTGCCGAAACCACATGGCCAAGGAAATGAACCTCTCCTAATAAAAGATGGCATTTCCTTGGTTTAATCTTCAGCTTGGCGTGTCGCAACGCGGTCAACACCGCCTCCAACCTGAGCAAGTGGTCTCGAAACGTGTGCGAGAAAACAATGACGTCGTCCAAATAAACTAAACAATACAGGGGAGAAAGACCCCGCAGGACAGCATGCATCATGCGTTGAAATGTGGCCGGAGCATTACACAGACCAAAAGGCATCCGTTTGAACTCATAGAGACCCTGCGGCGTGATGAAGGCCGTTTTCTCCTGGTCTTTCCCCGCCACCGGAACTTGCCAATAGCCGGACTGTAAGTCCAGTGTCGAGAAAAACTGAGCCCCACCCAGCCTATCGAGTGTATCATCAATCCGAGGTAATGGGTGGGAGTCCTTGTGGGTGACGTCATTAAGTTCACGGTAGTCTACACAAAACCGGACCGAGCCGTCGGGCTTTTTTACCAATACAATGGGGCTAGCCCAAGGGGACACACTAGGGGAGATGATACCCTTTTCCAACATCTTCTCCACCTCCTCGGCAACAATCTTAACCCTGGGCGGGGGAAGGCGTCGGGGGCCCTGGCGGATAGGGTGTGTGGTCCCTGTATCAATAACATGTTCGAGAATAGGGGTTTCCCCCACATCACAGTCGTCTTCTGCAATCACATCCCCAAAGTTGTTCAAGAGACTGACCAGAGATTGGCGTTCCTGCGCCGTGCCCGCAAAGCGAGAGAGATCAAACCGGTCCGCCGGTGAAGATGTGGCCGAAGTAGAAGACGCCGACTGCACACCCACTGCCGCGCCCACCATTGTCGGAACATCCGATCGAGGGCCCTCGACCGGCAGGAACTGCCCTAAACACACACCACGCTCCAGACACACCGGCACGTCCAACACATTGGCACAACACACGGGAATATCACCAGATGCAGAGACAGAACATACAGCACGGGGCAGGGCATAGCCCAGATCGGAATCGACTACAGTCTCTACCAGACCAACCATGTCTGGAGGAGCTGTAACCTCTCCCCGCAACAGCACCTGAGACCATGGGGGAATTTCTACGGCCGCCACCAAGGAAACAGAATAGTGTTCAGGCGGAGCAGAAGGCGGGGCGGCCCTGGGGACGGCAACCGGGGGACGGGAACACACGGGCCAAGTCACCCCACCCCGGACAACAAACGCAACAGCAAAAGTGAACGCCAAAGCCAACTTAAACACTAACAACACCCGAGCCGAACCGCATACACTGGCTAATAGGAGCAACAGGGTTGAAAACCCTAACCACATCGTGCCTCGCACGTCACCGCCGAACCTGGCGGAACTACTCCGAGCTACATACCCCCGTTCCCTGGACAATGGGACCGTATGCCCCTCTAAGGTCAAACGGGGTGAACCATTTAAATGCAGCGTAAAACCATGGGCTGCCAAAATGTCGGCACCCAACAAACACTCCTCGGTTAGCCCAGCAACAGCCAATACCCGGGCGGAAAGCGTAATGTTGCCAAAGGCAAATGTCAGGGGTAAACAGCCCTTGACATCTAGGGTACCCCCACCCGCAGTGTAGAGTGCCGATACACCCAACTCAGAGGCAGGCCGCAATAACCGTTCTGCACTCAACTTCTCTACAACAGCAAAATTCACCAATGTGATGGCGGCACCTGTGTCCACCAGACACGACACAACAGAACTAGCCCTATCGGTGGCCAACGTACCTTGTGCAAAGAGACTGGTGCCGGCGCGGTGGATGTAGAACGGCACCGCGTCGGTGGCAGCCATGACAGCCCCCACCGGGAGGGAATCCGATAACTCGACCGGAATAGACGGTGGGGTGGACAGCGGAGCGGCAGCCGCAGTGCATAGGTGAGATTCCGCCGGAGTGTGCTCGAAAGCACACACATCACACATATCACACACAGACAGAGAGGCAGCATTAGAAAATAACACAGGCTCAATAGCTGGTGTGATCACAATTTCAGGAATCGTACCTGACGGAACCGCCACAGACTCAGCGGGGTCGGCGTCACTCATGCACACATGCATACATGCATCAGGGTCACACTCATTCTCATCCTCAACAAAAATAGGTAAGGCTAAAGCTATTTCCTCAGGAGAACCAACCCCCCAAGGTGAGGCGGCGGGACGACCCGCACCAGCCGCCTCACCTAGTTTAAAGACCTAGGGTTACCCTGGTGTGCCCGAGGATCACGCCCACGGTCACGTGGATTGGAGCGGCAATCGCGGCGGAGGTGACCCTGTTGGCCACAACCAAAACAGCGCGGACCTCGGGACCAGCGGTCCGGAGCCGGACTCTCGCGCTGCGTACAGAGGGTTTCAAGGAGCCTGGTTTGTGTTGCACATAGTTTCTCCAAACTATCCAGGCGCGCCGTGATTTCAGGCGTGGCCGACGCGACGAACACAGGTTCGGCGGCCGGGTGCAACTGGTCCTGCGTCTCCAGGACGACTGCCTTTTGAACGGCATTCATGAGCGTTTTAGGCTCGTGGTCTCCCACACGACGGCGCATGTCGGGAGACAAGGCGTCCAAAAAGGCACGGATGGCCACGGTGTTTAGAATGGTACCAGGCGCCCCTGGATATGCCTTGGCGACCAATACCTGGATGGCGTCGCCCAATTCGGTGAGGGTCTCACCCGCCCGGCGTTTCCGAGCCTGGAGCTCCGTTTGGCGGAGCAACTCCTTGCCAGTGTCCCCAAAGCGCGCATGGAGAGCGGTCTCGATTTCCGCGCGATCCGCCCGCTGGGTGTCAGATAAGGATTGTAACATTAGAGCCGCACTGCCTGTGAGGCTCTTACATAAAATCACACGTGCCATCAGTTCCAACCTCTCCCGGGAAGCCGCATCAACCGTGTCATTGGGTTGAGCTTCCGGGACATAATTATTTGCCAGTAAACATAAACGAAAATCGTTCAGGAAAGCCTGGAGATCCTCCGCCGAGGAACCACCGAACGGTTTCGGCATCAGCCATCTTCCAGGCGCTTCTACTGTGACTTTAGCCATGAGGCCACAACAATTGAACGAGGCTACTCCAGGTAACGAAAGAATACGGATAAATAAAATCACGCCCGGGGGAACAGGGATCCAGAGTAGGACTACGGACGGCAGACACAAGCAGGCCAACACTAAACAAATGCCACACGACAGGCGTTACGAACTAATGGCACAACAATGTCTAGTAGTAAACTAAACGGGCAGCTGCTTACCTGAATCGTCTCGCTGGCCGACAGTTTGGACGTCCGAAGGAGACTTGCCGAGACATGGGGATCGCCAAAGAAAGCCGGAGGCAGGTGAAGACAAAAATAAATAGACCGGAAAGGCCGCGGACGACAGGACGATCTCAGGGTCGTGGGAAACGATGCCACTAGCTGGGCGCCAATTGTCGTCGGGGGGTTTTAATCCCTCGCACGATAGCCCTTCCGATTACTCTCTTATACCTCACACGCATACGCCACACTCAGAGGACAGATTGTTTTCGTCTTACTCCAAGGAGAGTCTCAGGAAGAAGGCACCGAAAACAACCAGAATGCGCACGATCAGCATGCACGCATGCGCAACCTGCACGTGCCAAAAGGGGCACACACGTGCCAAAAGGGCAGGGACAACACATGTGTGTGTGTGTGTGTGTGTGTGTATCTATGGGACTGCGTTCTCCTATTCTCTCTCCGGTGCCTTCGAGGCCCACGCAACCCTTGTGGCAGTGGCTCGACAGCACAGGAGAGTGCGCGCGTGCATGTGTATATGTGTGTGTGTGTGTGTGTGTGTGTGTGTGTGTGTGTGTGTGTGCGCGCGCGTGTGCATGCGCATGTGTGGGTGTGCGCGCGTGCATGCAGATGTGTGTGTGGGGGTGTGCGCACGCTGATGCTCAGCTCTCCAGAATTATGTCCGTGTGCGTAGCCAGTGTATGGTGGCAACATAGCCTTCCTTCATGTATATGTGTATGCGCATACTATTTGGGATGTGTGATGATATGTTGGTGTGTCCTCCCCTAGGCCCTTCACAGGATGCTTTACTGTTTTTGGTGGGATCCAGTTACATAGTTTTCTGTTCAATTATTTATGTTTATACAGCTGCTGTATTTGTAGTGCAATTTTATGTTTTCTGCTGGTCAATTTGTCGTCTTGATGGTGTTCTAATACTGATATACATAGAAAATATTACCCTCAGAAAGTGTGCTCGTTGTGAAGTTGTCCTTCTTTGGGCTCAAACCATTACTCGTGTATAGGTAGATACATATCAGTGGGTTCGATTTGTGGCGAGAGGTCAGCCTAAATTGTTTGGGGCGGAATTCAACACGAAATCCACGCTGAGTACTTTTTGACGACGAGTTGCGTCGGTCTTGAAAACTCTGGCGAGAAAGCGAGGAAAATGATGTCGCTTGGAGCTTTCCGCGACACTTAGGGCAGCTAATGCCCGCACCTTCCCAAACATTGCCTCGGAACTAGACGATACCACCAGGGAAGCTCTTGTGAGCAAGGGATAAAATAGTCTCTTTTTGGCGATATTGAGCTGAGTTTCAAATTTCCCGGGCCTGGGGTCGGATTTGGAAAATAAAAGTGCAACTTTTAGGGCTCTTTTTCGGTGCTGGCGCTTCGCCTGTGACATGCTCCGCGCTGTTCATTCACCGGCTTTGCGCGCTCTGCATTGCACTTGTGCCTGGCACGATCCTGGGGGCGCGAGAAAGACCTCTTGCACACAGAGCAGCTGACAGCAGCAGCCGCACCCCCAAGGACGCTGTGCGAAGAAGATGCATCAGCGTCACACTCACACACGCACACACGCGCGCGCACACACACACGCACGCACGCACGCACACACGCACACACACACACACACACACACACACACACCTGGCCTGGTGTACAGCTGCCAAATGCTTGGCCACGTCGCCCCGAAACAGAGGAGAGTAGAAGAGAGAGTTCGAGAGAAGTCAGCACTGTCACTAGGAAGCCGCTCCGCCACGACGCCGTCCACGATTGCAATTGTGTCGCCGAAAGCCAGGAGCAGATTTAAACAGCGATCACAGGTAGCGCAGTGCTGGTTGCAACACGGATGGCTGGTGATTGGTATGCGCTGGGGTGTGGGCGGTGATGCCGGGGCGGGTGTTGTGCACTTGTGCACAGCAAGTCCACCGGCACTTCAGAACCACCAAAGGCAGGCATAACAATGATGTGCAATGTGTTCCGCTACAGGCAGCTGGCGATCAGCAGAACATTTGTGTCGTCCGAGTCCAAATTTACTCTTGAATGTCCGTTTACATACCAGGCAAGAGAGCGGTACCGGGGCAGGACGCTGCACACGAGTGCGGTCTGCATCTCTCCATTGCTGACGATCCTGGGCCAGATTAAACCATTCATAAATTTGGCACAGTTTCACGTCTGACTGTATTCTGTCCTTCCACCGAAGACGAGGTCCCTGAGCTGTTCGGGGAGCGTCAAGCCATCCAAACAGCAACTGCTTAGGGAGACGGTTGTCAGGCATCCGAACAACATGGCCCAACCACTGGAGGCGGCGACGGCGCATAGTGTCCGACACAAGATCCCCCCCCCAACGCTTACAGAGGTCACAATTCCGGACATGATTCAACTCCTGATCCCAGCGCGAGACTCCCAGGATACACCGTAGACATTGATGATGAAAGTTGTCAACACGGATCTCATCACGACGAAGAACCGGCTAACACTCAGCACCATACAGCAAAACAGTCAGAACGCAAGTTTTGTACAGCATTTTCTTGGTGCGGATGGACAGGCCGGGAGTGTTAAACACACAGCGGAGTGCTCCAAATGCACGAGATGCACTGGCAAGACGACGATCAACCTCAAGGCCAACACGAGAGTCAGGGTCAACGAGGCTGCCAAGAGATATATGCACACACACACACACACACACACACACACACACACACACACACACACACACACACACACACACACACACACACACACACACACACACACACACACACACACACACACACACACACACACACACACACACACACACACACACACACACACACACACACACACACACACACACACACACACACACACACACACACACACACACACACACACACACACACACACACACACACACACACACACACACACACACACACACACACACACACACACACACACACACACACACACACACACACACACACACACACACACACACACACACACACACACACACACACACACACACACACACACACACACACACACACACACACACACACACACACACACACACACACACACACACACACACACACACACACACACACACACACACACACACACACACACACACACACACACACACACACACACACACACACACACACACACACACACACACACACACACACACACACACACACACACACACACACACTCACATCCCCCCCCCCCACACACACACCACACTCATAGCAGTAGCAACATGCATAAAACATGCTGAGGATTATTACCGATTTGCGAATATCAAAAATCCCGGAATCTACAGAGTGTGCTGAAGCAAGAGTGAACGGTAGGCTATCGGTGCCTTTCACATGTCATTCTGAAACAGAAGCGGCAAAAGCAGAACACACAAAGAAATGAAGTGTGTGAGTGGAGTATGTGAACAAGCGAGTAATAGCATCTAGGGAGATGGCACATGACAATTGTGTCCCATGGGGACTTTCCCTCAGTGTTCTAGACTTTCAGAGATCCATCAGCTTCCCATACATTCACACACTTGCCTCCTCAAGACAACAGCAATGGGCCGAACTAAAACTGTTTCAAGACTAAAATATACAAAATCTTCCACAACAGTATACTAGCACAGAACAGGACAATATTTGAATAGTATCAACTGAGTATATTACGTTGAGGTTATGTATTCTTGATAGTACACATAGCTTCACATCAGATTGTAGGTCAGGGTTAGAACCAACTGAGGGACGTGAGTCGTTCCTTTTTCTCAGAAAGTGTCGGTCGGGTACGGTTTTCTTGACTTGAAAAGTACAATTATGGCCAGTGCACATGATACCAAGCTCCAAGCAAGGTATAGCCATTATTTCCCCCCGGGCAAAGTCAGCAGGTGACTGTTACCGTCCCACTGAAGACAACAACTGTGCACCCAGGAGAAACGAATGTCCTCCCTGGCCGGGAATCGAACCCAGGCATTCCGCGAGACATGTGGTAAGCGGGTAGACCGCACGGAGCACGGAGAGCACGTTCAACCCCTTAACATGTCGACCTACGTCCAGCATGCATATAAGGACCATGAATGACATGCACCAACCATCCTACACATATGCGGCCGTGCACCCCCCCCCCCCCCCTCCCCCCGTCTCCCCACCTGTCTCTCCATTATTTTACTGGCCTCTCATCAACGTTACGCGATATTCAATCACCAGCTTTATTAATCAAAATATATCAACCCTGTTGCTGAATACAATTTGTTCATAGGCCCATTGCGTAATGATGTCATGCGTACGCGACCAACCTGGAAAGTGCCGAGTTGTGGGCAGAAGCAAATCTCGGCCTTGTATTTGTAACGTCAGCTTCTGCAAGGAACACTTTTCGTAGTCTTTTGTTTGTCGGAGATGGAGGCGCAGGCTGTGAAGCTCTCCGAGGACGATGTGCCTGGAGCATCGTTAGGTCGGAATACTGATGGCTCTCAACGCTTGGCAAGTCAACTTTCGTGAAAGAATTGAAGCGTTGGCTAGCTTGCCGTAATGCTCGTCGATCGGGAACGAAACCTGAATTGCTGATAGTGCTAAGCTGCTGATGGTGCTGTCCCTGCTGAAGTTGATGACGAATGGGAGAATGATGAAAGGGAGGATGACGAGGAAGATGGTGATTCATGCACAGCCAAGTACAGCTCGTTCCGTGGAATAGACAAAGGGTTCAGGTTCTTCAAGTCAGGCCACATCCAGAAGATCCACTTCAATTCACTGCCTATCTTTCCACAACTCTGTTTTGTACGCTGCGTCGTCCTGCCCTCTTTCCGTAAGGACAGGAAATGCAACGTTCGGATATGCTGCACTGCTGGCGGTCACATGTCCCTACGGTTCTCACTGCCTACTGCACATGCCCTGCTGGGTTAGCTGGTTCCTGTAACCACATAGCGGGCCTATTATATGCATTGAAGGACTTTGTAAGGCATGTTGGCTAAAGCTACTTGAACCTTCTCCTGTCCCAAGCTCAGATGACTCGGAATGTGACGAGGGCAGCAGCAGTGAGTCAGACAATGAGCGCCAGATGGGTGTACCAGAGTCTTCTTGTGAGGCACCTGTGCCTATGGCCGGTATTGATCCGGAATCACCTGCTGATTTTTATGAACACCGTTTTGCTGTGTCCGTGCCCGTGCAGCTGAAATTGCAAGGGAGACGAAGGGACAGTCAACTAACCTCTCCTGGTACAATGAGCGGCGACTAAGAGTGACTTCAACACTTTTTAAGAGCATTGCAAGCTGACGAAGTGATGATTTCTCCACCATTATCAACAGGAAATTGGCTCCACCGCAGCATCCTACAGCGGCTATGAAGTATGGCTTAGCGCATGAACGTCATGCTGTCAAAGCCTACATCACACGTGCACAGACTTCGGAAGTTCCTGTTGTCGTCGAATCCTGTGGCCTTTTCATCCATCCAACCAAACCATGGCTTAGTGCTTCGCCTGATGGTCTCGTCATGGTCAATGGCAAACTGCAGCGTGTGGTGGAGATCAAGTGTCCTTTCAACATGCGGAATGGTATGTCGCTTCGTGAGTTTCCTGGACAGCGGACTTCATGCTTGACGGATGTTGATGGCAATTTGGTCCTCAAGCGCACGCACACCTACTACTACCAAGTTCAAACGCAGATGTATGTTTCCGGTGTGGAGGCTGCCGACTTTGTCATATGGTTTCCAGATGGTCTGTTTGTGGAAACTGTCGCTGCTGATCATTCCCTTGTGAAGGAGTTTCTGCCCGGACTGGAGAAATTTTATTTCTCGCATTACCTTCCGGCCGTTCATGCTGCTCTAATGTGATGTTGTTCTTAACCCTTTGGAGTCCGTAACTTTTTTGCTTCCGCAGAATTTGTGGCAGTCACGAAAATGCGCACTCCATTTCAAACATAACTTTGGTTCTACTTCACCGATTTTGAAGATCTTGGGCTCGTTGGAAAGCTCTTGATGAGAGAAATACAATGCGCCCAAACTCGCCAAGAGCACTTTTCATTGTCCGCCACAACGCGCCCCAAACGCAAGTCCAGCTCCAGATCTGAGACGAAATCGGTCTCCTGTAGCCATTTCACTGAATCTGGCTCGGAACTGTTCAATGTTTTTCGAGTAGAAGCTTACCTTGCCGTGACTTCGCGCCATGCCGGTCCTGGCATGAAGCTGGGAAAATCCCTTTTTTTCACGCACTGCTGACTCGCAGCACGCAGCGCAGAAAATTCGAAATGTTTGATCGCTCGCCGCTCACTCAAACGTTATCGGATCTGTTCGAGGCGATAGCTGAGCGTTTTCTCTTCCATCTAGACCCTTCGATTGTTGAATTTGGTCAAGATTTGACCGAGAACCGAAAGTTTGACTGCGCCCACATCCATACAAAATGCCCATGGTTCGAAATCGAACCATGGACTCCAAAGGGTTAATGTCAACACTGGACTTCTTTGGAACTTTCTTTTCCTAGTTACTTCACCATAGCACTCTTTGAGAACTCACAATCTTCTTTCAAAATTCTTGTTTTTCCATTCAGTCATAAAAATTAATACACTGTATCCTTGGAGTACTGAACACGATTAGTAGGCGTCTGAGTACTGGCGAGTTTAAGGAATGGCTTATTGGATGGGCCAACAGGTAGCATTAGTAAAAGGAATGGCAGCTTAGAACACCGTAGGTGACGAAATACAATAATGATCAAATAATAGGGTGTGGGGTGGTGCCAAAACAAGAAAGAACAGAGTGATCACAACGCTCTCAACACAGCAAATAGAAAGAATAATGTGCACAGTGCTAAGCTGCACCTAAATAATAAAGTTTCTGGGAACACCACCGTTATCTGTGATAATAATAAAAATAAAATGTTCGCTTATTTACATTATTATGTACATTGTTAAACAGGACAGGGCGATTTATGAATGAAGGTGTGAAAATTGTATTGACATCGAGACCATATCAGGTAGCAACCAATGTGGGTTGGTAATAATGCACAAAACACACGCTGAGAAGACAGCTTGCTCAAGAATATCAAATAAATTGTTGTCAATGACACCATCCAGAAGACGATATTGCATGCTTACTTTGCCCACAACTCGGCACTTTGCCACAGCACGCGATTACATCACGTCTCCCAAATATGGGATTACGCAATGAGCTTATGCACGCGCTAACCCATACATCTAGTCTGATCACTGCTAGCCATGAAATTTCCACATCATACTAATCTCACTATTATTATTGTCTCTTATTGGCCACAGGCCATCGCGACAATAAAGATTTTAAACTAAGATGTTCCGACATCGGCAGTACGACTCTTTAGCGTTAACGTGGGGATGTGTGTGTGTGGGAGGGTGGAGGGGGGGGGGGGGGGTGCAAAAGTAGACATTCAAGATTGTGTGTGTGGAGGGGCAAAGTAGACAGTCAAGAATTCTTTTTTTAGGATTCTTGACTGTTGTGAACCCTCTGGTTCTCTAAAGTATCAGGAACGAACGACCCCACACGGCACGAGGACAACTATTTATTCTCAACAGTATATTTCACTTCCATCGACTAATAACAATGAACAATGAATGAACAACTGAAACAACTGAATAACTAACACTAAAACCACCAGGTAGTTATAGCGTGAAAATGACAGCGTATATGAGAAAAGCATTCACATACAACATACAACTACAGCGCACTCAGCAAACCGCACATAGCGCATGTAGCGTATACTACGTCGTAAACATCAACGGTACGGCGGAGTCGGAATACAACTGCATTGGAACGAACACAATGTCACAAGCGAGAAGGCCTTTCACTCTCAAGAACTTGTGGTTTCACAACATTCTCCCCACCAAAGGGCTTCTCACCGCCGTACAACAACTCACAAGTCAAACGATTTGGGGCTTACTACGCGTCATCTTCAGCTGCGGTGGTGGCCATGGTAGAATATCACTAATGCCCACCAATTCAGAAAACTCGACATCGCGAAGCTTGCCGCTGTGGACTGTCGCACACGACACTGTCACCGATCCACTTCGACATGGGGCAGACGCTGGACCAGACAACACACAACCGATAATGTCATAAAGCTCGACGATGTGGGCTGTGACACATGACACGGTCACCGGCTGACTGTTACGACTTGGTGCAGACGCTGGACCAGATAATACATTACCTATCTCTGTGTTCCACACCGTCTCACCATTAACTTCCTTCTTGCTGTGCAGTACCGCATTGATATAGTCTGCACCAATCAGCATATGTATTTCGTCTGATGTCCCTTGTTGAGGCTTGTCACTCAGCTCTACTCCCCAACTGTGCCACTGCGCAATGGTCTGCGGACTTGCGCACTTCAGGTCCAGGTCTAGCGTTGGTTTCACGAATGCGCGTACCCGAATGCTAGCGGAGCTACCCTGGATCGTGATGGCGTACTTATCCATGCGCTGTTGGGTTGGTTCCGCGCCGAACGGCTTCACCTCTACATTTTCAACCCCAAAGTGTTCTGCATCGATTGCTGACACCAACGCTGCAGTCACGAATGACGCCTCAGCACCCGAGTCCAGGAACACGCGAAGCTTCGCGTTTCGAGTTCTTCCCTCAACTCGTGCCACTCCGGTCATCAGCCGCACACTTGGCGAGTGTAGACAGCACGATCCAACATTCTTCTCCGTTACTATCTCAGTCGGTTTCTCCCGGCTGTAACCTGCTCTATCCAACACATCATGTATTAGCAGGTGGTGTTTCCTCTGGCATTTCGTGCATCTCGCGCCTGACCGACATTCTCTGGCCATATGGCCATACTTAAGGCAGTTCCAGCAGAGTCTCTCTCACTGCAGAAAACCCTTTCTCCCTCCCTGTGGCAGCGACTTTAGCTGCTTCTCTGCATCTGCGACCGATATCGCCATGCACTGTGCTGACGCCGTGGGCCTTGGCACGGATCGTTCTACTGGCTTCCTGGCAGTATCACCCTGTCGTCCGTGCGCGACCTGGTAAGACGCGCCGTGCTCCTGTACCTGGCGCAGTGACATCCCGTAGCACTGCCGTTCGACCAGGTACGTCTTCATCTCAGGTCCGCATTGCTCCAAGATTACCTGCTTTGCCATTGCTTGCAGCACCGGGGACATTTTTCCTATATCGGCGCTATACTTGGTGTCCACCTCGCCATCTTCTGTCATAGCGAGTGCGGCCCACACCTCTACCTCTCGGCAAACACGGACAACGTATTGATGAAATGACTCATCTGACCGCTGCTTGCCTGTCATCAATGTCTTCCACGCTTTATCCGGAGTCTTTCCGAGCGAGGCAAGCAACTCTGTCCTCGAACAGGTCAAGATACCGCTCCAATGGCTGCGTTCCATCATATGAGGGGATTTTCATCAACGGTTGACGCCCACCGCTGTGACTGGGAGATTCCTCTGTACCTCCCATCGCGGCTTTACCCTCACCCTCATGCGCATTGGCGATGCGCTCGTTAATCTCCTCTAGTGTTTTGGCAAACTCGGTGCGGAGCGCCTCCAACATTTGGCGACAAATGTTGTGAACCCTCTGGTTCTCTAAAGTATCAGGAACGAAGGACCCCACACGGCACGAGGACAACTATTTATTCTGAACAATATCTTTCACTTCCATCGACTAATAATAATGAACAACTGAACTGAATGAACAACTGAAACTAACTGAATAACTAACACTAAAACCACTAGGTAGTTATAGCGTGAAAATAACAGCATATATAAGAAAAGCATTCACATACAACATACAACTACAGCGCACTCAGCAAACCGCACATAGCGCATGTAGCGTATACTACGTCGTAAACATCAACTTCATCATCTACATCAGCGTCGATGCCTGCACTTAAAGTGAGAGAGTGGGAAAGTACTCGACTACTCTCTTGTTGCAGTATGGTTTGCGAGATTTCCAGACCGTTCAGAATGTACAGTACATTGGCAAAGAAGAACACGATGAAAATTAACAAACACCAACTATACAACACCAGTAGGGAAACAACAGAGTAGGCTTTCCCCAAATCGGTCCGGTTTTTCCGCCTATTCGGCTTTTCGCTTAGCTCAAAAATACATCAGATTTGGGCACAAAATCAGCTAATTGTTCGAAAATCGGATGCAAAATTGGATTATATTGGATAATCGGCTAAAATAATTGTTGGCATATTGGCTTCAAATTTGGTGAGATTGGCTTCAAAATTGGTGAGATATTGGAAATACAGCTCTGCTAGATGGAGCACTTAGGGTTCCCTGTAACAAGACGGCAACGTCTGTAGGGCCTCCCTATCAACATAATAAATTCTACTACTACTACTACAACTTGCCACAACTTTCCGCTGTAATGTGGTACTTTACGCTGTAGTGTGGTATTTTACTGATAACAATCTTCCTAATGACTACTGTTTGTTTGAGAGGAGGTCAAAGGACACGCCACAGGACCTCAACACGCTAGTACCGTAAAGTCCGCTGCAAACGCCCACCCCACTTTTCCAAGATCTGCTGGCCTATACTCACTGACCCCATGCACTTTCACCCCTACTGTACAAAAGTGCATCTCACACCGTAGCGCGAAGAGCGCTTTGCTACGGTAAACTATGTCCATGTTTCGAGTTTCAAAATGTTTTTGGGCACTATTTACGAGCTAGCCCCTAGTGATCTTATGATGTTGGTTGTTTTATTTCGCAAATCCAAACGGCTGTTACTTCGGAATAACCAGGTAGCGAAAAACAGGCTATTGCAGGAACCAAATACACTTCTGACGGTGTTTCAAGCCATCATTTCCAAATCACGCAAAGCGCAAGGCAAGGGTTTTTCTCGAGCACTTCACAGTTTTCAACAAGTCAGCAGCAACTTTGTAGGTGTAGCTTCTGTGACATCCCACCTGTTCAACTTGCACCTGCAATACTGCGACGGGTCAAGTCGTTGAATGACCCTTCGTCAAAACAATCACCGTTCCATTCTGAAAGTGCGACATCGTGGCACTGCAGAAATGTCATGAGTTGAAAACCAGATGGATTCTATTGCATTACTTCATGGAGAACGAACTAATAATCATTGTATGAAAGGAAATCTCGACCGAAGTTGTTTTCTTTGCAGCAA
Organism: Sycon ciliatum; assembly: GCF_964019385.1. Classification (NCBI taxonomy): domain Eukaryota; kingdom Metazoa; phylum Porifera; class Calcarea; order Leucosolenida; family Sycettidae; genus Sycon; species Sycon ciliatum. Next base: position 29,236,106 of record NC_088645.1, read on the forward strand.
GATAATGACAATCGCTTTTGCAGAGCCTCTTGGTAAGATATAGGCAATTTGTAGGCATTATAGCCGTTCTCGTACGCATTCCACCTTCATGCCAGTTTTCTACAACTATATTGACCTGAAAAAGACGAAAATAGTATGGACCAGCTGGGGTGGGCATTTGCAGCGAAGTGGGCGTTTGCAGCGAAGTGGGCGTTTGCAGCGAAGTGGGCGTATGCAGCGAAGTGGGCGTATGCAGCGAAGTGGGCGTTTGCAGCGAAGTGGGCGTTTGCAGCGAAGTGGGCGTTTGCAGCGAAGTGGGCGTTTGCAGCGAAGTGGGCGTTTGCAGCGAAGTGGGCGTTTGCAGCGAAGTGGGCGTTTGCAGCGAAGTGGGCGTTTGCAGCGAAGTGGGCGTTTGCAGCGAAGTGGGCGTTTGCAGCGAAGTGGGCGTTTGCAGCGAAGTGGGCGTTTGCAGCGAAGTGGGCGTTTGCAGCGAAGTGGGCGTTTGCAGCGAAGTGGGCGTTTGCAGCGAAGTGGGCGTTCGCAGCGAAGTGGGCGTTTGCAGCGAAGTGGGAGTTTTCAGCGAAGTGGGAGTTTTCAGCGAAGTGGGAGTTTTCAGCGAAGTGGGAGTTTTCAGCGAAGTGGGAGTTTTCAGCGAAGTGGGAGTTTTCAGCGAAGTGGGAGTTTTCAGCGAAGTGGGAGTTTTCAGCGAAGTGGGAGTTTTCAGCGAAGTGGGAGTTTTCAGCGAAGTGGGAGTTTTCAGCGAAGTTGGCGTTTTCAGCGAAGTGGGAGTTTTCAGCGAAGTTGGCGTTTTCAGCGAAGTGGGCGTTTTCAGCGAAGTGGGAGTTTTCAGCGAAGTTGGCGTTTTCAGCGAAGTGGGAGTTTTCAGCGAAGTTGGCGTTTTCAGCGAAGTGGGCGTTTGCAGCGAAGTGGGCGTTTGCAGCGAAGTGGGCGTTTGCAGCGAAGTGGGCGTTTGCAGCAAAGTGGGCGTTTGCAGCGAAGTGGGAGTTTTCAGCGAAGTGGGAGTTTTCAGCGAAGTGGGCATTTGCAGCAAAGTGGGCGTTTGCAGCGAAATGGGCGTTTGCAGCGAAGTGGGCGTTTTCAGCGAAGTGGCCATTTGCAGCAAAGTGGGCGTTTGCAGCAAAGTGGGCGTTTGCAGCAGCAAAGTGGGCGTTTGCAGCGAAGTGGGTGTTTGCAGCGAAGTGGGCGTTTTCAGCGAAGTGGGCGTTTTCAGCGAAGTGGGCGTTTGCAGCGAAGTGGGCGTTTGCAGCGAAGTGGGCGTTTGCAGCGAAGTGGGCGTTTTCAGCGAAGTGGGCGTTTTCAGCGAAGTGGGCGTTTGCAGCGAAGTGGGCGTTTGCAGCGAAGTGGGCGTTTGCAGCGAAGTGGGAGTTTTCAGCGAAGTGGGAGTTTTCAGCGAAGTGGGAGTTTTCAGCGAAGTGGGAGTTTTCAGCGAAGTGGGAGTTTTCAGCGAAGTGGGAGTTTTCAGCGAAGTGGGAGTTTTCAGCGAAGTGGGAGTTTTCAGCGAAGTGGGAGTTTTCAGCGAAGTGGGAGTTTTCAGCGAAGTGGGAGTTTTCAGCGAAGTGGGAGTTTTCAGCGAAGTTGGCGTTTTCAGCGAAGTGGGAGTTTTCAGCGAAGTTGGCGTTTTCAGCGAAGTGGGCGTTTTCAGCGAAGTGGGAGTTTTCAGCGAAGTTGGCGTTTTCAGCGAAGTGGGAGTTTTCAGCGAAGTTGGCGTTTTCAGCGAAGTTGGCGTTTTCAGCGAAGTTGGCGTTTTCAGCGAAGTGGGCGTTTTCAGCGGACTGTACGGTGGTACAAGTAGTGAAGTAGAGAGCTGGAGCGGTCATGCTTGCAGCAACATCATTTGTTCGTAAACGAACTTTGCAACAACATAATTTTGGTAGATTTTCGGCGATTCTCAAAGGAACCCTCCAAAATCGGCGAAAAGCTACGCAATTTATCGTTAATGTCGTTTTCGGCGAATTTTTCAGCCGGCCGATTTCGGGAAAGCCTACACCAGAGTCATCACGGCCCAGACCAGAGCCATTACGCCTCCTCCATTGCCTTGGCAACGGCATGTGTAGACGTTCCGCAACAGCGGCTGGAGTAGTAACGCTTTTCAAGTCTGCAAAACGATGCAAACTTGCCATGTGTGACCGCGGCCAAAGCAGGCTTTGTTTCAGCAGTGCTGTCGTCCGTGAGACTATTAGTGTAGTATCCCTGCCCGACCAATACGGAAGTAGTACGGAACTAATACGGAGCTTTGCCTGATGTATATTTAGTGTATCTCCGTATGTAAGCGTACGGCGTCTGCTGCATTAAAGCGGCTGCGCATTTCTGTTTTAATTAGATTAGATTAGATAGCAATGAAAGCTAACTCGAAGAAGAAGTAGTCAACCTCTAGGTGTGCACCGGAGAGAAAATTATTTATTTGCTGCTTCTTCTTTCACTAATAATTATATCCCAGGTGTGTACCTGAGAGAAGAGAAGAATAAAACGAACTCTTGTTGATTTCACCGCGCCTACCACTCGGCTACCCATTACATTGGTGGCAGCGGTGTATTTTTAAATAAAACAACGTGATTCGACCCTAGACCCCCATGGCTCAACCTGCTACAGCTCCCTGCGACGAATCAAGATGAGAATCATGTTTCTTGCCTTCCTGAGCTTGGCCCTGCTTATTAGCTTGCACCACAGTCAGGGTGCTAGCGTGGATCGCCCTTCTTTCCGCACGGCACACACTGGAGACTCCGATGGCGATTCCAAGCGACCCGCTACCTACATGTATACTACCGGTGGTGATGGCGAAGCTGATGAGGATGACAACAGGCAGGCTGCTGCCCAAGACAAGGAGGGTATTCCCCAAGACCAGCAGCGTTTGATTTTCGCCGGCACGCAGTCGGAAACAGGAGCCCACTCTTCACTTGGTACTTCGCCTCCGTGGTGGGATGCAGATTTTCGTCAACACTCTTCCTGGCTAGACCATCACTCTTTACGTCGCGCAAAGCGATGCTATCGACAATGTGAAGACCACGGTTCAAGACGGGGAGGGAGGTCATTTGTCTGACGCCGAGCTAGCCGCTCTGAGTGACCGGCTCAACCAAGATGAAGATAAAACCTGGCTCGCCCTCCGTCATAGCTCCAGCCGCCGCCGCCGTGGTTACTAACGCTGATTCCAGGTATGGCATTTTCTTTCCTGTCTTCCTTCAGTCTCCCTGTTCTTTTCAGTCTTCCTTTATGCGAGTGTGTGAATCCAGTTTAGGCGTCTAATCATGGTGAGCCACGGTTTACCCAGCTAACGTGGGACAATGTGTGTGACAACGCCCCTTATAGTTATAGTGAATTCAGTTCGGTTTTTGAACTGCGATGTTCCTGGCGGGTTGTGCCAGCGTTGTGCAGCAAGAGTGCTGTGGATTTTCAGGTTCTATTTGGAGGACAGTTCTTTCCCCTTTTGACCCCGTGAGATCGTGTGAACCTGGTGTGCTTTTACTTCTATGTTATGATTTGTTATCAGTTCATTTCTTCTGTCTACTCTAAACGTTATCATTTCAGATATAATTTGCCATCTTCCGGTTGACGCTGTGTTCATAACTCTTCACTAATTTTTTGAAAATCACGAGGGCGTGATTATCTGTAGGAAGGGAGGGTGTAGTATCCCTGCCCGACCAATACGGAAGTAGTACGGAACTAATACGGAGCTTTGCCTGATGTATATTTAGTGTATCTCCGTATGTAAGCGTACGGCGTCTGCTGCATTAAAGCGGCTGCGCATTTCTGTTTTAATTAGATTAGATTAGATAGCAACGAAAGCTAACTCGAAGAAGAAGTAGTCAACCTCTAGGTGAGCACCGGAGAGAAAGTTATTTATTTTGCCGCTTCTTCTTTCACTAATAATTATATCTCAGGTGTGTACCTGAGAGAAGTAGAATAAAAGTAATTCTTGTTGATTTCACCGCGCCTACCACTCGGCTACCATTACATTAGTACAAGTAGCCTGTTTTTTGTGACAGCTGACAAGCAGCAGAGGTGTGTCAACAGCGTGGAGAGTTCCCCTGCACTCAGTCTCAGGGATTCATTCAGCTCATTCATGATCACTTCAGATCAGCTGACTCTCAGGCAGGTCTGGATCGGTGCACAGGTGCAGTGCACCAAGCTTACCTTTATACTACAGTTTTTCGTAAATGTTGGACTTCTAGCTTTTGAAAATAAGTGGGTTGATCTTCGGGAATTTTTAATGTATTTTTCATATAATATAATTAAAATAGAAGAAATCACAAGGAATGTTATGGAATATTCACAACATTGTGCCACATATACTTATGGCATTTGGGTCTTTGTACCTACCCTGGGGGTCTGGCATTTTTTCCTCTTTTCAGGCAGTTCACTTCCTATAACTGTTGACCTTGAATTTTAAGGTTATCCCATTCCAATTTTAATTATGTAATACTCTTCCATTTTCACTTATGTAATACTTTCCCAATTAAGCTTCTGAAGTCTATTTCTCCAGAAAGCAAGCCTAACTGCCGCGTGGAAGAACGCCCAGGTTCAGGGGCGTACATAGGGCGGTTCCCGGGATGCCCGGGAACCAGTAAAAAAACTTCGATATGGCCTTTTGCGGTACGGAGCATTTTTTTGATCCAGGCCCAGCGCTCGCAGTGCACTACTAGTAGTAGTAGTACTAGTGCAAGTGCGCTGCATGCCTAGAGTCCGCCTGACGCCTTGACGGTCCGAGGACGATGACTGTAGTGTAGCCCAGGTGTGAAAGTGGTAACAGCGTACTGGGTTCAACAAAGTCTCTAGGTACATGTACATCGCCGGATTCCTCGATCTCAGAGTCAAATTTTCCTTTGCAGTTTGTTTTGACAAAGTTGGTCGTGTTTTGGACGATGCTTTCGCTCTGTGGAAAAGAAAAATGAAGCGTCGACATCCAGAGGGCCAGAGCTCTATTCAGAGCTATTTTGAGCAGCAGGCAAAGCATGAAGCCAGTGCTAGTGGCGAAGGTCAAGCGATAGATGAGAATGCAGACGCACCTGACTTGCAAGCGAAGTCTGCATGCAACGAGCAGCGCTGCGGAAGAAATTGCCGGCGAAGCTGTAGAGCGACCGTTGTTGGAAGCTGCTGGATCATCCAAAACTTACTTCAGGGAGATGGGAGTGTGTTGGAAGGGATATTCTGAACGTCGACGTCCACAGTGGAATCCAGTCCCCCGAAATTTGCCGGACACGGAAAAGATTTCCGTTATCGATAATCATTGTGCGCCACCGAAGGCGAAGGATTTCATTTCCTGTGCGTGTCCAGACGGATGGCAAACAGCGCCACTTTCAACTATCCTTGTTATTAGAGGAGTTACCCTGGGTAGTCTTTTGACCGGCGTGCAATGGTGACTTCTGCTTGCCCTGTGTGATGTTTGCTCCAGATGACGTTTCGAAACTTAGGCAGCTTTCAAAACTGCATGCAATCGTCATGCTGAACAAAACATCCATAAAAGGTAAAATCAAAAGTGCATAGCAATGACATCGTCCAGCAGCTTGTGGATGTTAATTTCACCCAGTCTGAAGAGAATATGCAGAAACTCCATGGGATACGAAAAACAGCACTTCAATTGTGTGGAATGTTGGTTCATCAGTTGGCATGGGAACCACTCCTGGAGGCGAGCGGCGTACGCCCCTGCAGGTTAGTATGTCACCAAGGACAGCATACCAAGGACAGCATAGCAATGTATTCCCTTCTGACGAGTAGGTTGTGTACTTAGTAAAAAAAAATACACAGTGACTCAACTGTGCATCGACTGTAGTACATGAAAATATGAACAGTCTAGTCTACCACGCTGAACCACAGTTCTTTGGCAACCAACAGTGCTGTAATACTCCCCCCCCCCCCCCCCCCCACCGTCCATATGCATGATATGTGACAGGAGCGTCACAGGGCGGTTTGGAGTGGTACGACCGGGGTGGGGGGTGTCCCCCGGAGAAAAAAAGTTAGGATTTTTCGGCAAACAGGGCACGTTTTGGCACTCTACAGCCGCAAAGGAGGCTTCCCTATAGCATTAGACAACCCCACTCCAGCTAAAAAAAAAGCTTCTCAAGGATTTTTTGGTATTTTCTATACATACTCATAGGTGACCAAGGCAAAAATGAAGCTATTGCTCTCGAAAAAATCGTAAAATCCGAAGTACAGTCCTAGCGCCAGCCGCTGTGCAAAAACGTATGTCATGTCCTGCGAAAGTGCGCCGCGCCGCATGCACTATGTACACGGCCGGCCCGCGGACAGTCGCGAAGTAATGTATTATGCTAGTTGCATTTAGAGAAAGAAAAAGATCCTTTTTTCTGTTCGTTGGGATTGAAAGATCTGCCAGTGGACCGGGAGAGCTACAACACTGGAGGCAGAAGGAAGGGCTTGCGGAATCTTCTCTGTCTTCGTGGCAACCGGACTTTAGTTTGCGAGAGGCTTTCGTCCTGTCGTCGCGGACGCAATTCTTGTTGCTGCTACCAGAAAATTCGGAGAACGAAACGATCGTATGTCGTTTGGTGAAGCGGGTCGTGTCGGTGAACAGCTGCAGAATGTACTGCCACCGTAGAGCAGCAGTCCAAACACTTTTCAACTTCGGAGAATGAAGCGCTTCCCTAATTCGTTGACAAGCGCAGCGTTCGCGGGTGTAGATGTAATGCATTTTCGCATAAGCTTGCAGTAGATCGTCAGGAGCCAGAGGTAGGTCTACTAGGTAGGTGTCATTGTGGAAAGAATAATAATTATAATCATGATTGTTGTTGTAGCTGACAAGTAACACGTTAGTTGTAGTGTCTCTTGACCGTGCTGATCGCCATTGCAACATGATAGATCTTGGAAAAAATTTAGTTCTGGACCCAGTGATCGCCGCCATCACTGTTTCCGTCAAGTTTGCAGTGAATGGGTCCGTGAGGAATCCATCATCTGGTTGTCTCTACCCGTGACTCCAACCGCCTATCGCAATGGATAGGCTCCTGGAGTCTTGGGGTGCTAGCTGATAGGCATCAAGTCTGATAATTGTATGCTCCTTGCAATGAAAATTGTGGTGTTTTGTACAGGTCTGAAGATCCTTGAATTTTTTTATTGCTATTTTTGGATGAATTGGGTGGACCATCCTGGACGAAAAGTGGTAAGACCATGGTCGTCGTGGTCGTACCGTGTGTGACGCCCCTGTGTGATTTTATCGTACACGGTTCAGTACCGCGAAATTTGAAATTTGAAAAGGCTCCAAAAAGATCGCTCAACCTGGGTTCATAACACACAATGTACTGTTGCAAGTGGAGTAAAATGGCCTGGATTTTCATGGTTTTTCCCAATTCAGTGCCTTTGGGGCAGAACCTGGCCGAAATCCTATTCTTGTTATGGCGTTTTCTTTGGAAAAATTGACTTCAGAAACATAATTGGAAGAGGATTCAATAGGAGACTGCAGGACAATTCTTACTAAAGCTCAAAGTTTGACGCATTTTTATGGCCAAAAGCTAGAAGGCCATCTGAAGGGTTGCGCAACGCCCAGAGTGTACTTGAGTGACTCGACTGGATTTTACTGAGAGTACAGTCAAATGTCACTTATCCGACCACTTCGGGAATCAGGCATGTTGGATAACTGAATATGTTGGATAACTGATATCATTATTTATGTGCATATAAGGCTGGATTTCACTGATTTATGTACACAATACCCAAATATATTCATGCATATTCATGAATTGCTCCATGTACAGATACATGTTAGCATACTTGACCACATCTACTTCAAGTAATTGCATATTACACCGTATAATGAACAACAAAAAAATTTTAAAAGAATTTTACTCTTGAGAGTCATAAAATTACCACTCCCGGGGTTGTCGGATAACCAACGTGCTCGGATAACTGGCGACCGGATAAGTGACATTCGACTGTACATCTGAAGGGCTGCGCAATGCCAGGCGTGTACTTGAGTGACTCGACTGGATTTTACTGAGCATGAACTGTAGCTGCTCTCCAAGCATACAATAATCCTGAGACACCTGTGCTGCACCAACAATTATTACTTCCATATCTCTTGTACCATCATCCATCAATGCGACGGACCCCACGATAGGCGGTCAGCCTTTGGGTCATCCTAATAAAGTTATTACTATTATTATTATTATTTAAAAATTCGACGAGGAGACAATAATTTTAATTTTTTTTCGCATTCATAAGCCGAATTTGTGTGTCCAGAAAGATAGTGTTATTACCCTAAAATTGTTCAAATAGTGTTCTGTTGTGTAGTGTGGCAACGTTGTTGCCACTTGTGCCTAAATGTGTTTTGTCACCTTCTTGTTTATTAGTGCAATTAGGAGTATAATCGATGCAGACATGGCCAGACAACAACGAGTTCATGGAATTTTTAAGGATTTTTATGTTATTCAAAATCGATTTTCGTGTTCCGCTCATCAGTGAATATCTTGTTTATTATTGTTATTATTATCATTCGTTCTCACTTTTTTGTTTTTATTGCTGATACACACTTGTCACGCTTAGTTCTTACTTGTATACCCTTGTTTTCTGCACACTTTTGTGAGAAATCGCACCTCGATATTCCAGTGCTGTCATTGTTACGTGTCACCCTACCTTGATTGCTATATTATTTCCTTTGTTCTCATTGTGTTCTTTAGTACAACGGTGATTCCTGAAGAGTGTTGTACGAAAACTTGTTCGAATCATCTTTTTTTCCATTGCTCTTTTTCTTCTTACATGTATTTTTCCTTACCCTTTAGGTGGTTTCTTGCATCGTCTCCATCGCTTACATTGTTAATAAAGTAGTCCACATGTCGCTTCAGCTCGTCCTACTTATTGCCATATTAAAATTATTATTTGAAACTCGGATGTTGAGCCATAAATAAATGTGGAAGAGAAAAAGACATATGGATACGAGTTAAGAGTAACTCTCCATCACTGTAACATGATACTATATACAGTCAGAAAGTGCAATAACTAGGCACAAAACTGACAGAGTACTGAAACATTCGACGTACTGGTCTCGTCATCGTCCAGTATCCATCGACATTCTTTGTTCCGTTGGGACTGTAGCTTTTGCTCGTTTTCGTTGCGCTTGCCTTCCCCTCTTTGGTCTTTTCCATAACCTTGAACCTTCCAAGTTGGAAGGCTGTCGGTTAGCGCTACGGAGATGTGTTGAAGCTAGGTGTCAGGACGTCGAATGTTTCAGTACTCTGTCAGTTTTGTGCCTAGTTATTGCACTTTCTGACTGTATATAGTATCATGTTACAGTGATGGAGAGTTACTCTTAACTCGTATCCATATGTCTTTTTCTCTTCCAAAATTATTATTTTGACTGGTTTGAGGGAAAGAGACATTATTATTATTATTATTATTATAAAGACTGAAGAAGTCTGAAGAAAATGTTGAACAGTCTCTGCTGGGATGACGACTACACCATAGCTCAGTGGTTAGAGCATCGCTAGCTACAAGCGAGGGTCCCTGGTTCGAGTTCTGGTGGTGACAGTCAATTTTTTCTTCAGACTTTTCCCGTTTGTCTCTTTCCCTCAAACTAGTGAAGATTATAAAGACTCGCAGTATAATTATGCTTACTGAGCTCTTACCGTATGAAACAGCGAGAGGTTGTCGATACTTCAGACTTCCTCTTGTTGATCCATCCTCCCTGCCCTGCTGCTGGTACGCTGAATTCATCCGCAAGGCCAGCAGGACCCACATTCAACTGAAGTGTACTCCACTCCATCATTCCTGCTTCAAGTTAGTTGCCAGCCGAGCTTTTCAAGTGAAATCCTTCAGGCTGTGAAGGGTCATCTCCCTTCCTAGTTTATCATGGTTTACAGTTTGGCTCTTTTTGTTCCGGTCGTTGCCAAAAGCTGCAACAAAAACTCCAGAACTGTCCATCATGTTTGTCACGGATAGCTGGAAACGAACTGATGTTGAAAACGACGTGATTGCGCCAGCTCGACGTGAGTCTAGCTAGCTACATAATTGTAGCAACGTAGGTACCTAGCCTAGGTACAAAGGTGACGCCGGGTCGAAGCTTTTGCGTGGCATGACCATGGTGATGCACCGAAAAGTCCTTCGCCAAAAAAGCACCATGAAAAAGGCATGAGCACAGCACTCGTTGACGTTGATCTACTCAGCAGCATGGACAAGCTACAAGTACAACAGTACAAGTTCAACTACAAGCTCAGCTAGCTATAGCTGCATGCATGCACTGGTGTTGTCATAGCCACTAACATGGTGGCGCTACTTTTTTTTGGGGTCAGGAAATAATTTTTGGGTCATTTCTTCTGAGAAAGGTTTGCTCCCCACACCGGAGCTCGCGCTATTCCGCCGACTTTACTTGACACTTGACTGACTCACGACTGCCACCCAGAGCACACGAGAAGTCCATCGAACCTTCGACTCGGCAAACCTGCAAGAAAGCACCACTCCCTGCTCAATACACAGTGTTTTTTACAAATCATCGCCGAAGTCGCAACCACTACTTCGTACTGTTGTGCCCAGCGCGGGCTTGCGACTAGTTGGTTTGGAGGTGACAGCGTTGCGAATGACCGAGGGTCCTCGACGTCTGGCTCACCGTCCAGGAGCGACACTGACTCACGCTGCTATCTGGTGTTCACGAGGTGTTTATCGCGCTGGAAGCGGAGCGTCTCTGTAAGTTTGTATCCCTGGTGATGTTTGTGCCTGGAGAGCACTATATAAGTGGTGCTCTTCAGGCACAATCTTCCTCAGCCTACTCAAGCTCAACTGATGAGGGGTGAATTCCCCGAAACACTGTGTATTGAGCAGGGAGTGGTGCTTTCTTGCAGGTTTGCCGAGTCGAAGGTTCGATGGACTTCTCGTGTGCTCTGGGTGGCAGTCGTGAGTCAGTCAAGTGTCAAGTAAAGTCGGCGGAATAGCGCGAGCTCCGGTGTGGGGAGCAAACCTTTCTTACAAATCATCGCCGAAGTCGCAACCACTACTTCGTACTGTTGTGCCCAGCGCGGGCTTGCGACTAGTTGGTTTGGAGGTGACAGCGTTGCGAATGACCGAGGGTCCTCGACGTCTGTCTCACCGTCCAGGAGCGACACTGACTCACGCTGCTATCTGGTGTTCACGAGGTGTTTATCGCGCTGGAAGCGGAGCGTCTCTGTAAGTTTGTATCCCTGGTGATGTTTGTGCCTGGAGAGCACTATATAAGTGGTGCTCTTCAGGCACAATCTTCCTCAGCCTACTCAAGCTCAACTGATGAGGGGTGAATTCCCCGAAACACTGTGTATTGAGCAGGGAGTGGTGCTTTCTTGCAGGTTTGCCGAGTCGAAGGTTCGATGGACTTCTCGTGTGCTCTGGGTGGCAGTCGTGAGTCAGTCAAGTGTCAAGTAAAGTCGGCGGAATAGCGCGAGCTCCGGTGTGGGGAGCAAACCTTTCTTACAAATCATCGCCGAAGTCGCAACCACTACTTCGTACTATTTCTTCTGAGCCAAACATTAAAGGGGAAGTTAAGGCAAAAATTAAAATTTCACCAGTTGTAGTCTTCGGGGTGCTGAGTCGAATGGTCTTGGTCCGAGAAAGCTGAGACGCTCCCTTCCTACTTGAATCCCAATCGAACTCGCGCACTTCCACCGAAACTGGGTGACTGCGCCTACTAGATGGGGATTTGTATGCAAAATGTCACTAAAAGCGCCGTTTCGTTCTTATAAAAGCACGGATGACCGCGATTGGTCCATATGTTGTAGTCTTTTGGACGCTGAGTCGACTGGTTTTGGTCCGAAAAGGCTGCGATGCAGCGTTCCTGCTTTATTCCCAATCGAACATGGTTGAACAAGCGGTCACGTGCTCCTGCGTACACCAGTCAGCTGGTCACCGTGCCTGCAGGGTACAACTTACTAGCCTGTTTGACCTTTTTTGGGTGCAGTCCTGTCACTCGAGTTGAACTCGAGTTGAACCTTGGTGTGAAAGTTGTCGCCTGCTGGCGTGGTGACCAGGTGATGGGGCTGTTAAGTGATGACGTCACAGTTCCTTCGATACGCATAGCAACGATCCCACTGAAGACAAACAAAAGTAGCGTCGTCTCCACCGAACCAGTTGTCAGTGGCAACATATAGGAATCGTGTACATTTCTTCGTTTCTTCTTTGCTGTTTTCAGTGAGTGTTTTGTTTTCTCTTTGTCCTTGATCTCGACGGCGTTGTCGTGCTCATTACCTTACTGAGACTTCTCTTGTGACTGTAGCCAGTGTCACGGAGGATTTTATTGGCGTGACGAGGTAGATCGCCGAGATCGAGCGTGAAAAACGCTCTGCATTAGTAGCTCCTGTAGAATGTCTTCTGGGATGGCGTATCCATGGTCAACAAAGCCAAGGTGCAAGACAGCATAAGAGATCGTGTAAACGATGTGAACTCCAAAAGGTAAGCTCCTGAACAAGTGGAACGATATGTGTATTTACAAACTCTCTCTACATCCATCAATTGCCGCTATGCATTGCATTTTGTCTTCGCAGATAATCTGGACAAATAAATTATATTGTAACTGGAGAGTGCAATCGTGCTTGGGACCCATCCCAATGTCATCACATGGCTGTGGTGACTAGTGTATACTTGGGAGAGATTTTCCTCAACTGAGACGGAGTGTAGCTGGATGGATTATGAGAAATGCGAAGATGTGGAGTAAGTTGTGTCGAAGAAATGTGTAGTAAAATAAAATTTACTTTACACTCAAACATACACTGTACATGTACCGTAAAATCCCGCCAGAGCGCCCCGTCTCTCCCATCCGCCCCTCCCTGACTTCTTGTCAGGGACGTGATTGATTGTATCCTCGTATGACTCTGTCGCAGTCTGTGATGCCGTACTGTACTGCAGACGCGTGCTCGACCCCGTTGGAAATGTACGCAACAGTGCCCACCCTCTTGACCAGGGATCGCACAAACCCTGCGTTTTGTCGGGTCTGTACGACTCCTGGCTCTTGACCTTTGGTCGGTGTACGAGATGCACAAACAGTTTTCGTAGGGTGAGTACTTTTTCATGTAGCACTGAATGCGGCAAGTAGGACTCGCCCATCCGCCCCTCCCCACCTGAAGCGTCGAGGAGGTAGGGGCGCTCTGGCGGGATTTTACGGTACATGTAACATCATGATCAGTAATGATTCCATCTTCATATCTCCGCAACAGGTATGCCATACGCACCGAATACATGGTGTGTGTGCACCCGCACGCGTACATGCACACACTCTCATGCGTGGCCGAGTTGGCCGGATGAACAGACCACGCATTTGCACGAGGTGTCCGTCATGTCATTGGAGTGCTGTACTTTATGACTTTAATCCAAAATAGTATATCTTGCCCCTGTCAAATGGAGTTTGTGTCTATGCTCAGCGGGTATCGGGCCATGACGCCACACTGCAGTCAGCGCTGGAATTAAAATAGCACTTCATGGATTATTTTAACTAATTTCCTTTGCGTTTACTTTGTTGAGCCCGTGGTTTCATTTCTGTGTTCTGTTATGGTTGGCCTCTGGAAATAATCGGAGTGGATGTCATTTTGTCATATGCGTGTGCCTTGTGCAACAGGTTCAAGGCTAGATGCACTTCACATTCGGCGTGCGATCTCGGCGTCTGGGACCTGACAACGTCTTGGTTGGATGGGTAATCAAGGATGATACTACTCGGCACACCAATGTACATGTCAATGTAATTTTTACTTTTTCAGAGCTGCACTATTTACGTCTTGATGCTTACTTCGGTGCTAGCGTGTTTCCCCGGATTATTTCTATCATCATGCGTGTTCTTGGGCTGAGCGAGCACATGCACGAGTGTGCAGCTATAGCCCTGTGTATCTTTGGTGACACTTTGTTCTGCAATGCATGTACCTTGTAACAGTATGTGCTTGCACTGCTTTGTGTGGCCTGCGTATTTCAGGACTATTCAGTGCATTAGACCCAGGTTGGTTTGGTTGCCGGATGATCTCTTGTTGCAACGCTCTGTGTTTTGTATTCATCAATTTTTGGGCTTCAGAATTGAGCTGGCGTGTGGTTCCCAATATGAAAACATCATGCTGGTGCTCTGTGTGGCGATTATCGACTGTCCGAGCAGTCACGATTCATTACCAGAACGGTCAATACTGTAGTCTCTTCACGTGTTTGTCTTTTTGTGTTTCGCCGGGGGAATTAGCGGTGACGTTGCACATAGAACGGCAATGTTGCATCACTGCACGACCCTGCCTCTGCATCTGACTTCATTTCCCCAGGATCTGGTGCAGATACACCAGACAGTCACTTCCTGTAAACACGCAAACAGCAAAAGAAGAGATCCCGCAAATCAGGAAAAACCATTGTGGAAAATATCGAGTAGATCATACACCATTCAATAATCTGGAGTAATTACAGTGAGACAAACACTTCAAACAGTGCTCTCTCTCTCTCTCTCTCTCTCTCTCTCTCTCTCTCTCTCTCTCTCTCTCCATCCTTCCAAAATACCCTGTAACAATTCCCTAGAATTATTTTATTATTTTTATATTCTCAGGACATCATTCTGAACAACTTCTTCCATGGGTCTACAATCACCACGGAGGGCGAGAATATATCTAAGTCATGCAGTTTACGGGAGGTGCGGGCTGTCATGGATATAGAAGCTGATATTGTGCCAGCGTGAGGGCAGAGACAGAAAGAAGACACTGATTTCTTGAACAACTCACCTACATATAATCGAATCCATAGGGAGCGCTCGTACTTTGATCCATCAGGACGCGAAGAATCTTCAAAGCACTCTCAAACACGGAGTTTTACGGTGGGCAGCCAATTTCACAGCCATTATGAAGGCCCTCGACGACTACAGGAGATTTGTAGAGGAAAGAACAAGGAGTAAAGAGCGACAACAATCGCTTGAAGAAAAAGCAAACAAAAACTGCTCTCTCTCCAGTCATTTAGATGCTGTTGCCTTTGACAACTGGTTCCATCCAGAGGACGCGACTTTTGTTTGTCCCCAGTGCTCTCCGTTGCTATGCGTATCGAAGGGGCCGTGACGTCACACTTAACAGCCCCATTTGGGCACCCAGGACTAGCACGTGACCACTTGTTCAACCATGTTCGATTAGGAATACAGGAGGAAGGCTGCATCGCAGCCTTTTCGGACCAAAACCAGTCGACTCAGCGTCCAAAAGACTACAACATATGGGCCAATCGCGGTCATCCGTGCTTTTATAAGAACGAAACGGCGCCACTGGACTTGCCACTGGACTTGCCACTGGACTTGCCACTGGACTTGCCACTGGACTTGCCACTGGACTTGCCACTGGAGCCCGGACCGTTCGTCCAGTGCTTGGAACATGCGTCCCCGATTGGTACCTAATCGTGAACGAGAGTCAGGTTTAGGAAACACCCAACCTGAACGTGCTCAGTCTCTACTCTTTGTTAGTCGTGAGTATATTGTGTGCAGTCATGCAGCCAGTCATATTGCCACACTGATTAGGTGTATTGGCTGGTGAAGCATCCCGGCGGGGAGTATGACTCAACGCCTGCTATTCAACAGTGCAGTGAAGTCTGAATGCAATGCATGGAGCACTGGACCATTGGACCGGATACATGTCCATCTACCCGATGACCAGCGTGTGCAGAACACAGTAGATGTGTCCACTTGGTCGCAATCTGCTATCGTCTGCGGCTCCGGCATTCACACTGATTAGCTGTATTGGCTGGTATTGTAACAATGCATGATGTTGAACACCGGGTTGCTCATGACTGTGCTCAGTTTAATTAGGTTCATAGCTAGTACATAGTACTCCCTCTAAATACATACCGTCCTGCTGCCATCTACTCCCATTCACTACCTACATGTATTCCTCGACTCAAGAAGTCACGTCCACAACCTGCAGTACTGTAAAACCGGAAAGTATAACGAGTCGCAATGTCTAGCGTTTTAATTACCAATTTGTCCCTTATTTGAAGAAACGTTATCGTGAACCCGGTTTGACATGTCTGTGTAAAGATGTGCAAACAGCCATGCATGTTCTTTCCGTCTTACAAACATCGTTACACTTTCTGCACGGTATCATGCCAAAATTACCAAAAAAAGGTTAATTTTGTTTTGAGACTTTACTTCTACCTGCAAACCCCAGAAACGGTCCTTCACTGTGATTCAAATTCAAATTTTCATTAAACTTTCCAGTTTTACAGTACACAAAAGATATAATTTGGAAATCTTATGACAGCTTTGCAACAAATGCACTGCGCCTTGCTAGCGCTGAAGCAGGCAAGAAAGGGCAATGCATCGAATAGAAGAAACAGCAACTTCCCTCGTAGTATCATAGTCACAGCAGATCAATACAAAGTCAATCACTAAAAAGAAAAGAAAAAAGGAGTGCTGCTCGAGGCGAAAGGGAACCGAAACTGGGGACTGGTCAAAATTGGCCACAAAACATAGTGTGAGTACATACCATACAGTTATGTATATTTTAAAGGAAGCATACAGCTTGCTAAACTAGCTAAGGCAACTTGCCACCAAGAACCTAGGGATACTATCTCTACAAGTGTGAAGGAAAAAAAACCGAAAGAGCTAAATAAAAACATAGGGCACGCAATCACATGCTGCGACGCTCAAATATTCACAACAAAATTAGGGAGGATTGCAAGCAGCAAACACAGAGTGGACAGGAAAGCATTGTGAAAGGGTGTTGGTAAGCAGGTGTGTGTATGTGTGGGCGCACGTGTATGTGTTAGTGCACGTGTATGTGAGTGCGAACACATGCGCGCGCGCGCATGTGTGTGTGTGTGTGTGTGAGCGGGAACGCATGTGTATGTGATTGAGTGGCAGTGGGTGTACATGCGATGGTGAGCATGCATGGGAGCGCATGTGTGGGTGTGCATGCGTGGATGTGGATGTACATGCGTGGATATGCATGTGTGGATGTGCATGTGTGGATGTGCATGCGTGGATGTGCATGCATGGGTGTGCATGTGTGGGTGTGCATGCATGGGAGCGCATCCGTGGATGGGCATGCATGGGAGCGCATGTGTGGGTGTGCATGCGTGGATGTGGATGTACATGTGTGGATGTGCATGTGTGGATGTGCACGTGTGGATGTGCATGCGTGGATTTTTATTTTCATTTTTTTTTTTTTTTTTTTTACGAAGTCCACTATGCTGTGCATGCGTGGATGTGCCTGTGTGGGTGTGCATGTGTGGTTGTGCGTGCGTGTGTGGGCCGATAGTGACAGACACACCTGAGCGCGTTAGCTGGAAGAACCGTGGCATAGTTTCAGATAGGCTTGCCCGGGGCTCTGGAGTACAGGAAGATGGAGAGGAAGAGAGAAAAAAACAGGGAAAGACAGACACAAT
>NC_088645.1:29253573-29316073 GCF_964019385.1 Sycon ciliatum
TCCACATCCACGCATGCACAACCACGCATGCACACCCACACATGCGCTCCCATGCATTCACACCCTCGCATGTGCACCCACGCCCACTCAATCACACATGATTGATTCACGACCAGACATACAGACACACGTGCGCCCACACATACACAAACCTGCTTACCAACACTCTTCACAATGCTTTCCTGTCCACTCTGTGTTTCCTGCGTGCAATCCTCCCTAATTTTGTTGTGCATATTTGAGCGTCGTGGCATGTGATTGCGTGCCCTATGTTTTTATTTTATTTTAGCTCTTTCTGTTTTTTTTCCTTCACACTTGTAGAGATAGTATCCCTAGTTTCTTGGTGGCAAGTTGCCTTAGCTAGTTTAGCAAGCTGTATGCTTCCTTTAAAATATACATAACTGTATGGTATGTACTCACATCATGTTTTGTGGCCGATTTTGACCAGTCCCCAGTTTCGGTTCCCTTTCGCCTCGAGCAGCACTCCCTTTTTCTTTTTAGTGATTGACTTTGTATTGATCTGCTGTGACTATGATACTACGAGGGAAGTTGCTGTTTCTTCTATTCGGTGCATTGCCCTTTCTTGCCTGCTTCAGCGCTAGCAAGGCGCAGTGCATTTGTTGCAAAGCTGTCATCAGATTTCCAAATTATATCTGTTGTGTACTGTAAAACTGGAAAGTTAAATGAAAATTTGAATTTGAATCACAGTGAAGGACCGTTTCTGGGGTTTGCAGGTAGAAGTAAAGTCTCCAAAAAAGTTTAATATTTTTGTAATTTTGGCATGATACCGTGCAGAAAGTTTAACGATGTTTGTAAGACGGAAAGAACATGCATGGCTGTTTGTGCTTCTTTACACAGACATCTCGCCGGTCATCGGGTGGATGGACGTGTTTGCGGTCCAATGGTCCAGTGCCCCATGCATTGCATTCAGACTTCACTGCACTGTTGAATAGCAGGCGTTGAGTCATACTCCCCGCCGGGAGACTTCACCACACAAGACACCTAATCAGTGTGGCAATATGACTGGCTGCATGTTCACACAATATACTCACGACTAACAAAGAGTAGAGACAGAGCACGTTCAGGTTGGGTGTTTCCTAAACCTGACTCTCGTTCACGATTACCAACCGGGGACGCATGTTCCAAGCAATGGACAGACGGTCCGGGCTCCAGTGGCAAGTCCAGTGGCAAGTCCAGTGGCAAGTCCAGTGGCAAGTCCAGTGGCAAGTCCAGTGGTAAGTCCAATGGCAAGTCCAGTGGCAAGTCCAGTGGCAAGTCCAGAGGCAAGTCCAGTGGCAAGTCCAGTGGCAAGTCCAGTGGCAAGTCCAGTGGCAAGTCCAGTGGCAAGTCCAGTGCCAAGTCCAGTGCCAAGTCCAGTAGCAAGTCCAGTGGCAAGTCCAGTGGCAAGTCCAGTGGTTGCAATGTGAGTTTTTACTATAATAATTATTCACGTACCTACAGCTAGAAAATAATAATGAAAGACGGTGATACAGTGACTAGGGAAGTGAGACAACTCGTGAACAAGTGCCTCAATCAGACGCAGCAGTTATGCTGTACTCGTGCACGTATGGCCACGTCGGCTCACAAGGCGGTGAAAACAAACGCATGGTTCACGCTCGCCACGGGACTACATGAGACGACACCAGCAGCTCACATACATGTAACATCAAGAGTAGAATTATGTTATGTACTGGTGATCATGTACTCTTGGTGATATGCATGCCAGGCTATGCTCTTCAGCAAACAGTTTCGCATGATCTCTACACTGGAGTTCCTGTGTGTAGGCTCCAGGCAGAGGCATGGCACAGGGCTGTATCAGTTCCTAATAGTATTGCCTCGACTGTGTCCTATGACACTCCGTCGTGACTGCACTGCAGCATGTGATGACTGCACGGTCAACGTGAACTACTTCTTTCTCTGGTAAAACTCCAGTCCACCACCAGCAGCAACATGACCTGGCGCTACACGTAGTACGATACTCAGACGGATGTCCACTGCACAACTACTTCGTCAACTACTAACAGCAGACCCCGATGTCTTGTGCATCATGGTTACACACGACCAGCACCGTCACTGAACCTGGGCCGTGAATCGACGTTTCATCTTCACGATAGGCAACACACCTGGACATTCCCTTTCATAGATGATCAGCGGCTTAGACACCAGATTCACGACCACGCTGCTTACAACGACAGATCTTCACTCTTCAAGGTTCAAGGGATTACGAGCGTACTGGGATCTCGTCATTCATCCTACGCTTTGAAAGACACTGTGATCCAAAGTAGAATGGCCACACGCAAGCTGTGCTTGAAACTGACAGTGAAGCTGGGACAGCCTAATGTCTAAGTAGATCTACTACTAGTAATTAGCTTGCACGAGATAAATGCCGCTTGGCGAGATAGAGAGAGAAGAAAGAAATTTCAGCAGGAATCGAACATAATGTATGTAATCAAGCACGCTCAGAAGGTCCTGATGGCTGAATCTTGCCCAAGCCTGCAGCCCAAGGTCCGTAGGCCCGAGGGCTGCAGGCAAGGGCAAGATTCAGCCATCATGACAGACTGAGCGTGCTTGATTTGATTTCTTATAGTCCGTGAGCCAAATCTCAGAATCGGCCGTTTTAGCATCGACCGTTGCACCCAGAGAGGGACAAATCGTCCTTCGGCACACCGCTTCACGATGGTATCCTGAAGCGATTTCCACTTGTTGGACAGGTCGAAACTGATCCAGGGAGGTCACAGAAGACGCCAAACATCCAACTTTGCTCACTGACAGCAGCGGCCATTTTCGCCTTCTTCGCTTGATATTTTTGCGCTTGTTCACGGATTCTCATTTTTTGAAGCCATGAGCAGATACCACGAGTGCACATAACGCGGAAACCAGTGCACAAAACTAGATTCGAATTTTTTTGCCGCTGAGAATTATGAATCGGGATGCAAACTGCATGCAGCAAAGTCACTACTGTTTGTAGTTAAAGGGGCACTCCGGCTTCATTTTCGACGCCGAGTTTTCGATGGCAAGACGAAGGTAGGTGAAAGAGAAGACCCCTCGAACAAGAACGAGTCTCCAGAAGCGATCGAGTCGAGCGGGAAGACGACTTTAGAATTTCGCCGAGCGAGCGCTGATGACGTAATGAGGGATTAGCTTGCCGGTGGAAATGCACCTACGCACATACATTTCACATACTTTTTGGCAAATTTTCAATCGAAGAGGAGGTTGTTTTCTATGTTCTCCCAACGTTGTGAGCGATCCCGTCTTCTATACCCTTCCAGGCATCCTGAGGGTCCTCCAGAGGAGAATTTATCTCCAGCAAAGCGTTGTTGATCCGCTAAATTCGTCTCGAGACATATTCACCCAGTACTGATAAATGTAGAATGTTGAATCTGTGATAATTGTTGACGATGGAGAGAGAGGCTAATAGCCGCTGTCGCAGGGAGAGTGAAGCTGCTGGAAGTAACAACGGGGAGCCCGTTACTGGCGTTAGCATCACATGAGCACCCAGACTTCAAAGCAGCTTGACCAAATCGGGTGCTGACTATTTCCCTCGTTGTGTATCGTGAATAGTACACCAACATGAATTACTACACGTATGCTAGTGAGTTTTCTTGTTTTTCACGGTTCGTACACTAGTACCCATGGCATGGCATGCTATGGCCTAGAGGTCTCCTTAGCAAATTCCTATTCCCTGGCGTTTTCTAAATTTCCGTGTAGTACTGAATGCGCGATCACTGTATTCCGATTTGGGTAGATGTGGGTAAAAAAATTCTATTTTCCAAATAGAGCGTTGGTGGAGAAATGTTTGCCCAAATACAACAAAATTGATTCTAAAGTTCTACAACTTGTACTAAAATCCAGTCGAAGTAAAAATGATTCTTCATGACAGTTGGGGTCAATGAAATCTGATCCAGGCATCAAGAATGGTGACGCCTGCCACCCCAAGAACGAATGCCCATTTGGTGGGGGATATCATAGTACTCGAAGCGGTGCGCGTTTCAGTGTGGCATTAGGAAGTTTTACATGATCTCTGGTCAATACAACATACGATAGCCATCATGAATTGCAGGCCTCGAACGCAACTCAGACCAGAATTGGCAGTTCCCTAAGTTAGATGCTTTATAATTCCATGCCCCCAGCTGTAGTTATAGAGGTTTTTGCACATTATAATTATAGTCGATAGGTTCATACTGATGACCACAAACAACGGCAGTTCAAACTTCAAATTGTTCATGAGCTGAGAGATTTCTCTCCACTATTTCTGTTGTGCACGCAGGTCTGTCCAATATGCATTGACCGCAGTGGGTATGGTTTCTGCTCTGAGAAGGGAATCGCTGGAGCCACAGTCCAGCTAAACAGGCTTGCAAGAAAGAGAGAGGAGCCATCTTGTCAAGGCTGATACCTGATGTGTACCGACAGAATTCTCACGAGATACCTCACAGACTACGTCTGGTGTATACTTCATAGTACTCCTTCGAGTACTGTCTAGAATCAAGTCGACGGAAACAACTCTGACTTCAAACGAGCCGTCGATTAGACAACCAAAGCCTTCTCTTATATAATTGATCACTCTGACAACTCATGACCTATTCCTAACGATTGCCACCGCTTATAAAGGTGTGGAGTGCTGTTTGGAATGTGCTCACAATCTCAATAATTCAGTGCTCTAATTATTCGAACAATGTGTTGGAAATTATTCCATTTTTCCTTCCATAAATGTTGTATCCACGGATAATCCACAGTGTTGCAAAGTTTCAGAGTTCTCAGGGTATCAAGCAAATTATTCCAAATACAGTGAAATTGTTAGTGGACATTATAGCGTTACTTGTAGTTCCCTGGTCCTTTTCTTTGCTGTAAATTAATCATTGGCTCTCTATCTGAGTCCAACAGTGAAATTGTTAGTTCATATTGAGTGGGTATATGGGAGGGGGAGGGGGTGAAAATATTTCTATACAAGGGACCTGCGACTGTAATGACATAGAAAAATAGCTGGCAAATATGTAGAAAACAGAAATGCATGTTCCCATCATTGTGCATGGACGGGCGCAGCAGGCCGAAGCTATCAGCCAGAACAGGACTATTTTACAATCACCTACAGATATTTGCGCTACTCCAGTATTCTCCGTGAGCTGCCCCATTCCACAATGGTTCATGCCGCCATTATCTCTGGTATACCGGTAGTATCCATGTGCATAATTCCAAGACCATGTCGGATTCTTCTGTAATTTTTTGCCGCAGCAAAAGTACATAGCAATGCTTGACTCGGTTACTGGGGCTGTGAAACTTCCCATCACAAATGAACTTCAATTTCTCTTCTGTTACAAGTATATGTACAGTACTGCCCATGACTTGGCCATGCTTCATCCACAGCTGGGCGAAGAATGTGGCGTTGAATTCCATAGCACACCTTCTTGGTGCCGTGCAGAAGTATGTTGAGAGAAGTGAACATATTTTTTTTACTGAAAGACAACAGCCACTGAAGAGGATAGCAGCAGGCTTGGGTGAATTTCCTGCAGGTACACGTTGTTTGTAGGTCCACTGGTCGGTCTCCATATCGTCAAGTTCAGAAATCACCTGTACTTCACATCTTGTGGAAGGGATCCTGATCGAATAGTTTCCTGATCATAAAATTCACTAAAACGGCGAGACAAATAGTCTGTATTCCCCGATTCCGTCAAGCTGCTTTGAAGTCTGGGTGCTCATGTGATGCTAATGGGCTCCCCGTTGTTACTTCCAGCAGCTTCACTCTCCCTGCGACAGCGGCTATCAGCCTCTCTCTCCATCGTCAACAAAATATCACAGATTCAACATTCTACATTTTATCAGTACTGGGTGAATATGTCTCGAGACGAATTTAGCGGATCAATAACGCTTTGCTGGAGATAAATTCTCCTCTGGAGGACCCTCAGGATACCTGGAAGGGTATAGAAGACGGGATCGCTCACAACGTTGGGAGAACATAGAAAACAACCTCCTCTTCGATTGAAAATTGGCCAAGAAGTATGTGAAATGTATGTGCGTAGGTGCATTTCCACCGGCAAGCTAATCCCTCATTACGTCATCAGCGCTCGCTCGGCGAAATTCTAAAGTCGTCTTCCCGCTCGACTCGATCGCTTCTGGAGACTCGTTCTTGTTCGAGGGGTCTTCTCTTTCACCTACCTTCGTCTTGCCATCGAAAACTCGGCGTCGAAAATGAAGCCGGAGTGCCCATTTAAAGGGGAAGTATACCCTAAAATCAAATTTTCACCAGTT
Source organism: Sycon ciliatum (assembly GCF_964019385.1). Lineage (NCBI taxonomy): Eukaryota > Metazoa > Porifera > Calcarea > Leucosolenida > Sycettidae > Sycon > Sycon ciliatum. Next base: position 29,259,814 of record NC_088645.1, read on the forward strand.
GTAGTCTTCGGGGTGCTGAGTCGAATGGTCTTGGGCCGAGGAAGCTGAGACGCTCCCTTCCTACTTGAATCCCAATCGAACTCGCGCACTTCCACCGAAACTGGGTGACTGCGCCCTACTAGATGGGGATTTGTATGCAAAATGTCACTAAAAGCGCCATTTCGTTCTTATAAAAGCACGGATGACCGCGATTGGCCCATATGTTGTAGTCTTTTGGACGCTGAGTCGACTGGTTTTGGTCCGAAAAGGCTGCGATGCAGCGTTCTGTGGGATAATGAGGTAACAAACCGGGAGTTCTAGACGGTTTCACGACCTCAGACCACTAAATTCGAGAGGAGAAAAAGCATTGTTATTCTGGAAGGAGTTCTTGAGTAACTGAAAGGGAAAAACTAGGACCGAGAGAGAAAACCCTAAAAGAGGAGAGAAGAAAATGGCAACCGTAAAAGGGATGATGCGCTACGGTACAACGTTACCGTAAAATGCGTAGTAGTACCAGCGGTTGACACTTTGGGCAACTCGCTAGTACGGCGTGCAATGCAAATAAGGCAACGATAAAATATAATGAGAAAAGCAGTGGAAAACAATAAATTTGATTGCCGGGGTCCTGTGACTGAGTGGAGACGCCACATTACTCCCCCACCAGTGAACAAGTCATACAGCAAAAACTGAGCGGTGAACGGGACAAACAAAAGAGGAAACATAGTGAAAAAACAAGAAACAGGAAAGAACACGCGAAAGCTGGCAAACGCAAAAAAAACCAAAAAAAAAACAAGGCAATTCAGCGCCAGCGATGAGGCGGAAATCACACAAATGCGGGCTTGAGGCGGTCAATGGAGACCGTGTCTGAGCGACCATTGACCTTAACAGTGAAGTATTTCTCAGAGCGAGACAGCACAGGAAACGGCCCATCGTATGGCAACTGTAGCGACTTGCGGACACTGTCCCGACGGATAAAGACGTGCGAGGCCGAAGACAATTCCATTGGTACGAAGACCGGCACAGGATTGCTGCGCTGACTGGTTGGAACGGGACGAAGAGTGGATAAAGCGCTACGCAACTGCTGGATTAATGTGGCCGGTGACATGGGAGCGGTCGGAGGTGCCGCATCCAGGAATTGGCCTGGAAGACGTAGGGAAGAGCCGTAAACCATTTCTGCCACAGAACACTCGAGGTCAGACTTGACAGAGGTACGGATACCAAGCAGGACGAAGGGCAGGTCATTGAACCACTCAGATGGGGCTTGGGTGCCGGAGCGCGCCATCAGGGCACTCTTGAGGTGGCGGTGAAAACGCTCCACTAGGCCGTTGGTAGCCGGGTGATAGGATGTAGTACGCTGGCGAGTGGACCCAAGAAGCTGCTTGAGCTCTTGCCAGAGGGACGATTCAAACTGGGCACCGCGGTCGCTGATGATAGTGACAGGGACACCAAATCGGGCGATCCAATGCAACAGGAAAGCCCGGGCGACTGTTGGAGTCCTGCTGTCCGGTATTGGCAATGCCTCTGGCCACCGAGTGTAGCGGTCAATACACGTAAGCAAGTATGTGCAACCGGAGCATGATGGTAGAGGGCCAACGAGATCAATGTGGACGACCGAGAACCGTTCGCCAGGAGTCAAGAACCGGGAAGGGCTAGATTTGGTGTGACGGTGAACTTTGGCTTGCTGACAAGCTAAGCAACGGCGGGTGAAGTCGCGGACATCCTTGCGTATACCAGGCCAGAAATAGCTATCAGTGAGGAGACGTACTGATGAGCGAGTACCAGGGTGAGCAAGGTTGTGCAAATGGTGGAAGACAGCTTCACGGAGAGATGCAGGTACATACGGACGGAAAGAACCGGTAGAGATGTCACCATGCAGATACGTATCAGGGCTGACGTAGCGACACGACCATTGAATAGAAGTGCCAGGAGATGGGGCAGATCGGAGCTTCACCAAGTCTAGGTCAGATTGCTGAGCATTGGCGAGGGTAGCAAGGTCGATAGCAGGCACCACTGTACAGACGTCAGAGGGCCGAGATAATGCATCTGCAACAGGGCTGGCAGCACCACTGACATGTCGGATGTCGGTGGTAAATTCAGAGATGAAGGCCAAATGACGTAATTCCCTCGGGCTGTAGGTTGAAGAATTTGAGGAGAAAGAGAAACAGAGTGGCTTGTGGTCAGTGAATACGTGAAAACCACGACCCTCTAGCTGGTGCCGGAAATGCTTGATGGCCATATAGATAGCTAACAATTCCCGGCCGAACGTACTGTAGCGGGTCTCCGCTGGCTTCAGGACTTTGGAAAAGTAGGCCAGGGGCTGTGGATCGCTGCCCACGCTTTGGTGTAATACAGCACCAACGGCATGATCAGAGGCATCCACCATGAGGCCGAGCTCTGCGTCCGGCAGTGGATGATGGAGCTGAGTGGTGGCAGCCAAAGCAGACTTGGCCTCGGCAAATGCATGCATAGCGTTGGCATCGAACACCACAGGAGACAACTTGCCCTTCGGACGGCCTTGGAGGAGAGTGGTCAAAGGTAACAGCAGGGTAGCACACTGAGGAATAAACCGGCGGTAGAAGTTTACCATTCCCAAGAAACGCTTGAGCTGTGCCATGGTTTGAGGGACCTTGAATGCAGCGATATCGCGGACTTTCTCTGGCCGAGGGTGGAGGCCGTCAGAGTCGATGATGTGGCCGAGGAACTCAAGACGAGAAACACCGAAAACGCACTTGTCGACATTGACAACCAAACCGTGAGCGGCGAGGCGCTGAAGCACTTGCTCAACGTGCTGCTGATGTTCTTCATCAGTCTCACTAGCCACCAAACCATCGTCAATGTAGGCATAGGCAAATGGGAGTCCACGGAGAGCTTCATCGATGAGGCGCTGGAACGTCTGGGCAGCGTTTCGAAGGCCAAAAGGCATCCGAAGAAACTCAAATGACCCGAATGGCGTCGTGATGGCCGTTTTCGGGATGTCGTCTGGAGCCACGGGAATCTGGTAATAGGCTTTCTTCAGATCAATCTTGGAGAATATGGTCTTGCCATGCAGAGATGCTGCAAAGTCATGCAGGTGTGGCACCGGGTAGCGATCAGGGATAGTTGCAGCATTCAGAGCCCGATAGTCCCCGCAGGGCCGCCAGTCACCAGAACTCTTGGGCACCATGTGCAGAGCCGAAGACCATGGGCTAGATGAGGGCCGGATAATGCCGAGTTGCAACATATGTTCGAACTCTTGCTTAGCGACTGTGAGACGGTCAGGCGCTAACCGACGAACCTTAGCATGTACCGGGGGACCACGGGTCACAATGTGATGGACCACAGAGTGACGGACCGGTAGCTCAGCATTGCAAGAGCCGACAACTGACGGATAGCGGGCAAGCAATGTAGCATAAGGACAAGCGGTAGGGGTGGGCAGCAGAGAAAGCGGTGCAAGAGACGAGATGCTAGATCGGAAGAGAATGGTGTTGAGGGAGGTGGTGCCATCATACAAACACTCGGCCGACACATTGACGGACAACCCAAAGCGTTTGAGGAAGTCGATACCGATGATTGGCACCGAGACACTGGCAATGATGAACACCCATTGGAAACGGCGGCGCAAACCAAGGTCGAGAGTGACAGAGCGCTCACCATAAGTCCGGATAGATGTCTGGTTTGCAGCCTGGAGAGGCGGGCCCAGTGGGCGCTGCTGGTCCTCAGCGGAGGGCGGAATACAACTCACGGAAGCGCCAGTGTCAATCAGAAAACGCTGTCCCGAGAGTCGGTTGAGGACGAACATCAGACTGCCAGAACCACCGGTCGCCATCAGTGGCTGGCGGATCCGTTTCCCGACGCGCAGGTGCAGGGGGATGTACACTTGGTGGCCTTAGCTCCAAATCTGGCATGATACCAGCACAGGCCAGATTCCCGTCGTGAGAAGCTCTGCGCACGGGAACGGGGTTCGGACAGAGAGTTGGAACGGCTACGTGAAAGCTGGGAAACGGCAGCGCTCAGCTCCGACACCTGGCTGACCAATGAGGCAATAGTGGACTGGAGGTCTTGAGATTGCACGGTGGTGGAGTGTCCAGCAGGTTGTACAGCACATGTGGCTGGCATAGATTGATAGCCTGTGGGAACAGCGGCGATGGGTGGTTGGGTGGCCATCTCAATAATGTTGTCGGCCAACTTAGCTTGCTGCTCTAATGGCAGATCTCTGGCAGACGCAAGGACCATCCGTACGTTAGATGGTAGCCGTTGGAGAAACAGTTCCCGTAGTAAGTCACTATCCAGGGGTGTATCGCTCTGGAGGCGTTGCATACTCCGGAGTAACTGTGTCGGCTTGCGGTCGCCCAACTGCTCATCCGTAAGAAGCTGGCGAATCCGCTTCTGTGCACTGGCACTCAGGCGAGCTATCAACTGCGCCCGGAGGTGCGTGTAGGGCTCGACGGTTGGTGGCCTCAACAAAATGTCGCGAACCTCATGCGCATACTCTTGCGATAAAGATGAGATTACATAATTGAACTTGGTAAGCTCAGCAGATATGCCACGAGTGGCAAACTGGGCCTCTACCTGGGCGAACCAGAGGTTGGGGTCCGTAGGCCAGAAAGGTGGTAGCTTTATACTGACTGCACTGACCTCTGCGGGTCTGCTGAGTGAAGTACTACCAGTATCCGGTGCTGCAGAACTGTTACTACTGCCATTGGCACTGCTACTGCCACTGCCACTGCTACTGCTACTACTGCTGCCACTATTGCTGCCACTGCTGCTGCTACTGCTGCCGCCACTGCTACTGCCACTGCTACTGCTACTGCCACTGCTACTGCCACTGGTGTTATCCACACCAGCCTGGGCGGACGCATCAACGTCACCGGGACTACTATCCATTGTGTAAGGAGTACGTGTTACACTGCAACACCAATGCCAATGGACCGTTGAGACAAGAAACACACCGAGCGTCAACTCGAGGAGTGTGCGGTGAGCTAGCGATGGATGTGCTACTTCGTTCGGGGTCACCAATGTGGGATAATGAGGTAACAAACCGGGAGTTCTAGACGGTTTCACGACCTCAGACCACTAAATTCGAGAGGAGAAAAAGCATTGTTATTCTGGAAGGAGTTCTTGAGTAACTGAAAGGGAAAAACTAGGACCGAGAGAGAAAACCCTAAAAGAGGAGAGAAGAAAATGGCAACCGTAAAAGGGATGATGTGCTACGGTACAACGTTACCGTAAAATGCGTAGTAGTACCAGCGGTTGACACTTTGGGCAACTCGTTAGTACGGCGTGCAATGCAAATAAGGCAACGATAAAATATAATGAGAAAAGCAGTGGAAAACAATAAATTTGATTGCCGGGGTCCTGTGTTTGAGTGGAGACGCCACATTTCCTCCTTTATTCCCAATCGAACATGGTTGAACAAGCGGTCACGTGCTCCTGCGTACACCAGTCACCTGGTCACCGTGCCTGCAGGGTACAACTTACTAGCCTGTTTGACCTTTTTTGGGTGCAGTCCTGTCACTCGAGTTGAACTCGAGTTGAACCTTGGTGTGAAAGTTGTCGCCTGCTGGCGCGGTGACCAGGTGATTTGGGCACCCAGGAGCACGTGACCGCTTGTTCAACCATGTTCGATTGGGAATAAAGGAGGAACGCTGCATCGCAGCCTTTTCGGACCAAAACCAGTCGACTCAGCGTCCAAAAGACTACAACATATGGACCAATCGCGGTCATCCGTGCTTTTATAAGAACGAAACGGCGCTTTTAGTGACATTTTGCATACAAATCCCCATCTAGTAGGCGCAGTCACCCAGTTTCGGTGGAAGTGCGCGAGTTCGATTGGGATTCAAGTAGGAAGGGAGCGTCTCAGCTTTCTCGGACCAAGACCATTCGACTCAGCACCCCGAAGACTACAACTGGTGAAATTTTAATTTTTGCCTTAACTTCCCCTTTAATGTTTGGCTCAGAAGAAATAGTACGAAGTAGTGGTTGCGACTTCGGCGATGATTTGTAAGAAAGGTTTGCTCCCCACACCGGAGCTCGCGCTATTCCGCCGACTTTACTTGACACTTGACTGACTCACGACTGCCACCCAGAGCACACGAGAAGTCCATCGAACCTTCGACTCGGCAAACCTGCAAGAAAGCACCACTCCCTGCTCAATACACAGTGTTTCGGGGAATTCACCCCTCATCAGTTGAGCTTGAGTAGGCTGAGGAAGATTGTGCCTGAAGAGCACCACTTATATAGTGCTCTCCAGGCACAAACATCACCAGGGATACAAACTTACAGAGACGCTCCGCTTCCAGCGCGATAAACACCTCGTGAACACCAGATAGCAGCGTGAGTCAGTGTCGCTCCTGGACGGTGAGACAGACGTCGAGGACCCTCGGTCATTCGCAACGCTGTCACCTCCAAACCAACTAGTCACAAGCCCGCGCTGGGCACAACAGTACGAAGTAGTGGTTGCGACTTCGGCGATGATTTGTAAGAAAGGTTTGCTCCCCACACCGGACCTCGCGCTATTCCGCCGACTTTACTTGACACTTGACTGACTCACGACTGCCACCCAGAGCACACGAGAAGTCCATCGAACCTTCGACTCGGCAAACCTGCAAGAAAGCACCACTCCCTGCTCAATACACAGTGTTTCGGGGAATTCACCCCTCATCAGTTGAGCTTGTGTAGGCTGAGGAAGATTGTGCCTGAAGAGCACCACTTATATAGTGCTCTCCAGGCACAAACATCACCAGGGATACAAACTTACAGAGACGCTCCGCTTCCAGCGCGATAAACACCTCGTGAACACCAGATAGCAGCGTGAGTCAGTGTCGCTCCTGGACGGTGAGACAGACGTCGAGGACCCTCGGTCATTCGCAACGCTGTCACCTCCAAACCAACTAGTCGCAAGCCCGCGCTGGGCACAACAGTACGAAGTAGTGGTTGCGACTTCGGCGATGATTTGTAAGAAAGGTTTGCTCCCCACACCGGAGCTCGCGCTATTCCGCCGACTTTACTTGACACTTGACTGACTCACGACTGCCACCCAGAGCACACGAGAAGTCCATCGAACCTTCGACTCGGCAAACCTGCAAGAAAGCACCACTCCCTGCTCAATACACAGTGTTTCGGGGAATTCACTCCTCATCAGTTGAGCTTGAGTAGGCTGAGGAAGATTGTGCCTGAAGAGCACCACTTATATAGTGCTCTCCAGGCACAAACATCACCAGGGATACAAACTTACAGAGACGCTCCGCTTCCAGCGCGATAAACACCTCGTGAACACCAGATAGCAGCGTGAGTCAGTGTCGCTCCTGGACGGTGAGACAGACGTCGAGGACCCTCGGTCATTCGCAACGCTGTCACCTCCAAACCAACTAGTCGCAAGCCCGCGCTGGGCACAACAGTACGAAGTAGTGGTTGCGACTTCGGCGATGATTTGTAAGAAAGGTTTGCTCCCCACACCGGACCTCGCGCTATTCCGCCGACTTTACTTGACACTTGACTGACTCACGACTGCCACCCAGAGCACACGAGAAGTCCATCGAACCTTCCACTCGGCAAACCTGCAAGAAAGCACCACTCCCTGCTCGATACACAGTGTTTCGGGGAATTCACCCCTCATCAGTTGAGCTTGAGTAGGCTGAGGAAGATTGTGCCTGAAGAGCACCACTTATATAGTGCTCTCCAGGCTCAAACATCACCAGGGATACAAACTTACAGAGACGCTCCGCTTCCAGCGCGATAAACACCTCGTGAACACCAGATAGCAGCGTGAGTCAGTGTCGCTCCTGGACGGTGAGACAGACGTCGAGGACCCTCGGTCATTCGCAACGCTGTCACCTCCAAACCAACTAGTCGCAAGCCCGCGCTGGGCACAACAGTACGAAGTAGTGGTTGCGACTTCGGCGATGATTTGTAAGAAAGGTTTGCTCCCCACACCGGACCTCGCGCTATTCCGCCGACTTTACTTGACACTTGACTGACTCACGACTGCCACCCAGAGCACACGAGAAGTCCATCGAACCTTCGACTCGGCAAACCTGCAAGAAAGCACCACTCCCTGCTCGATACACAGTGTTTCGGGGAATTCACCCCTCATCAGTTGAGCTTGAGTAGGCTGAGGAAGATTGTGCCTGAAGAGCACCACTTATATAGTGCTCTCCAGGCACAAACATCACCAGGGATACAAACTTACAGAGACGCTCCGCTCCCAGCGCGATAAACACCTCGTGAACACCAGATAGCAGCGTGAGTCAGTGTCGCTCCTGGACGGTGAGACAGACGTCGAGGACCCTCGGTCATTCGCAACGCTGTCACCTCCAAACCAACTAGTCGCAAGCCCGCGCTGGGCACAACAGTACGAAGTAGTGGTTGCGACTTCGGCGATGATTTGTAAGAAACACTGTGTATTGAGCAGGGAGTGGTGCTTTCTTGCAGGTTTGCCGAGTCGAAGGTTCGATGGACTTCTCGTGTGCTCTGGGTGGCAGTCGTGAGTCAGTCAAGTGTCAAGTAAAGTCGGCGGAATAGCGCGAGCTCCGGTGTGGGGAGCAAACCTTTCTCAGAAGAAATGACCCAAAAATTATTTCCTGACCCCAAAAAAAAGTAGCGCCACCATGTTAGTGGCTATGACAACACCAGTGCATGCATGCAGCTATAGCTAGCTGAGCTTGTAGTTGAACTTGTACTGTTGTAGCTTGTCCGTGCTGCTGAGTAGATCTACGAGTGCTGTGCTCATGCCTTTTTCAATTTCATGGTGCTTTGTTTGGCTAAGGACTTTTCGGTGCATCACCCATGGTCATGCCACGCAAAAGCTTCGACCCGGCGTCACCTTTGTACCTAGGCTAGGTACCTACATTGCTACAATTATGTAGCTAGCTAGACTCACGTCGAGCTGGCGCAATCACGTCGTTTTCAACATCAGTTCGTTTCCAGCTATCCGTGAAAAACATGATGGACAGTTCTGGAGTTTTGTTGCAGCTTTTGGCAACGACGGGAACAAAAAGAGCAAAACTGTAAACCATGGTAAACAAAGAAGGGAGATGACCCTTCACAGCCTGAAGGATTTCACTTGAAAAACTCGGCTGACAACTAACTTGAAGCAGGAATGGTGGAGTGGAGTACACTTCAGTTGAATGTGGTTCCTGCTGGCCTTGCGGATGAATTCAGCGTACCAGCAGCAGGGCAGGGAGGATGGATCAACAAGAGGAAGTCTGAAGTATCGACAGCCTCTCACTGTTTCATACGGTAAGAGCTCAGTAAGCATAATTATACTGCGAGTCTTTATGGAAGTAATAATTGTTGGTAGGACGTGTGCCTAATGTTTTGATTGATTGCAATCGCCTGCCCACAGCTAAACTAAGCTAAGTCTGATGGTAGGTGCACGTGCAGTGTCGACGTGCAGCACAGGTGTCTCAGGATTATTGTATGCTTGGAGAGCAGCTACAGTTCATGCTCAGTAAAATCCAGTCGAGTCACTCAAGTACACGCCTGGCATTGCGCAGCCCTTTAGATGTACAGTCGAATGTCACTTATCCGGTCGCCAGTTATCCGAGCACGTTGGTTATCCGACAACCCCGGGAGTGGTAATTTTATGACTCTCAAGAGTAAAATTCTTTAAAAAACATTTTGTGGTTCATTATACGGTGTAATATGCATTTACTTGAAGTAGATGTGGTCAAGTATGCTAACATGTATGTGTACATGGAGCAATTCATGAATATGCATGATATATTTGGGTATTGTGTACATAAATCAGTGAAATCCAGCCATATATGCACATAAATAATGATATCAGTTATCCAACATATTCAGTTATCCAACATGCCTGATTCCCAAAGTGGTCGGATAAGTGACATTCGACTGTACTCTCAGTAAAATCCAGTCGAGTCACTCAAGTACACTCTGGGCGTTGCGCAGCCCTTCAGATGGCCTTCTAGCTTTTGGCCATAAACGCGTCAAACTTTGAGCTTTTGCAAGAATTGTCCTGCAGTCTCCTATGGAATGCGAAGAACTGTGGTTCAGCCTGGTAGACTAGACTGTTCATATTTTCATGTACTTGTATACTTTATTTATAGTGGAAATCAAAACAGGCAAAATGCCTAATAACATTGGACCCACTGTGAATAACATGTTAAAGGATATTGTGGAGAAAAAAAAAAAAAAAAAAAAAAACTAGTCTATGCACAGTTGAGCCAACGTGTATACATTGCTATGCTGTCCTTGGTGACATTCTAACCTGGGTGTTCTTACACACTCCGTTCCTCAGTGTCCCACAGTACTATACGGCTTGGAATTGATGATGTCAAAAGTCAAAATCTAACGATAAATACTGACTTTTGGATCCACTCTGCCTATGGTATAGTATAGGGTGTAGTGGGTGTACCCCTCATGTAGCATGTACACGTAGCTGTGACCTCTTCTCTAGCAGGAGTGAGTACCTGACCAGGAGAGACCGTGACCTCTTCTCTAGCAGGAGTGCGTACCTGACCAGGATAGAGACCGTGACCTCTTCTCTAGCAGGAGTGAGTACCTGACCAGGAGAGACCGTGACCTCTTCTCTAGCAGGAGTGAGTACCTGACCAGAAGAGACCAGGTCAGTGACTATCGGTGGATGCGTGAGTAAGATGTAAAGGAAAACCACCCAAACATGACTGGTAGTACTTGTGTTGAAACGAGCGTATCTATAACTAACGAGCGAGCTATGGAGCGAGTTAACATTCAGATGCTTTGAACTTCCAGTGCCGACTAAGCATGACTTTCGCTCAAACGGCGATTCACTAGAAGCACTGACTGAAATGTTATGTGCATGCTGTAACGTATACAGTGCTCGTTAGTGCAAACGAGCTCGACGCACAAACGAGCCGAGTTTCTGGCGAGCGAGCTAACGAGTGCCTGGTGAGATCCTTTCAACACTAAATGGTTCCATACGATAATCGAATCCAAGTTGATCCAAATGTCATCGCTGTCATGGCGCTGGCGTAGCATTGCACTGATGGGCTCCACCCGTGAATAGCTCCTCCCCCCCCCCCGGAATTGGTGATTTTTCGAGATTTTAGTGCCACGAAATTTGGAAGGAAACTTGAAAAAGGCCAGTCCAAAAGGTATCTCAACTGGGTTAAAATCGCATAATGTGCTGTTGCAAATTTTGTGAAACGGCCTGGATTTTCATGGTTTTCCCAATTCACTACTTTTGGCCCGATATCCCGTTCTTGCTAAGGCTTGCTTTCTGGAGAAATAGACGTCAGAAGCTTAATTGGAAAAGTATTACATACCGTAAAGTCGCGGATAAAAGCCGGGTTTGCAGACAAGCACATCGCGGATAGAAGACTGAAAATCAAACGGGTCAAATGCATAAAAACATGTCGCGCGTAGAAGCCTGGCTTCTATGCAAGCGCGGATCGAGTAAGGTCAAGAGTGCATGCGCGATGCACAGTGCATAGTATAACTGCAAACGTACCGGTAGCCAGTAGTAGATATACGCATGTCACGCGTAGAAGCCTGGCTTCTATGTGCACACAAGCCTGGCAAAAATATCAGTGGTGCATATAAGCATGGTTTGCATACAAGCATGGTTTGCATTAAAGCCTGATGCAGAAAGCGGCTTATGTGCTTATAAGCCCGGCTTTTATCCGCAACTTTACGGTAAGTGAAAATGAAAGAGAATTACATAATTAAAATTGGAATGGGATAAACTTAAAAATCAAGGTCTATAGTTATGGGTAGCAACAAAGACCCAAGTGTCATCAGTATGTATTGCTTTTTTTGTATTTAAAGCGTCGGCGTGGAGAAAGCAACTTTATTAGTGCAATAAAGAGTATAATAGATGCAGACATGGCCAGACAACAACGAGTTCATGGATTTTAAAGGATTATTATGTTATTCAAAATCGATTTTTAAGTTATATATTTTAGCACTATGTTTGACACCTATTATGTAATGCTGTAGCACTTCCCTTTTTTGTTCACACTTTTAATTATGCTGTTACGAGAGAGCTTGGAAGCTCAGGGCCCTACGCTATGCTTTTCTGCCTTGATGACCTAGACAAAAAAAGCATAGGGATGTTATAAATTCTTTAAAAAAATTCTTTTTTTAAGACATAACCTGGGATTCGAACCCGCACTATCGCGCGCCCTGCATGCATCCCCCGATACACTTCGCATACATACTAATTCTTCCAAGTTGCTTCACTTTATGATCTTGCATTTGAAAGCCCTATTTGAATGTGCATTGTGGCCAGCCGTCTTTGATGGTACGTACGGTACGGGATAGGTATGGGACACGTACGATCGAGGGTAAATCGACACCGTCTACGGCCTTGATGACGGCAAAAAAAGCATAGGGATGTTATAAATTTTTCATTTCTCCTATTATTTTTTCAGGAATATACTCGGATTCGAACCCGCACTATCGCCCTACATGCATTCCCCCATATACTTGGCATTCATACCCATTCTTCCAAGTTGCTTCACGTTATGATCTTGCGCTTGAAAGCCCTATTTGAATATTGCGGCCAGCTGTATATGTGGCCAGCTGTGTTTGATGGTACGGTACGGTACGGGACAGACACGGGATAGCGCCAGGCGTGACACAAACAAACACACAAATACCAAATTAAAGCTGTGTGGACCCTGGCTAGCGCCAGACGTTACTGAAGTAACGTCTTCTGCATAGCTACGGGAATAAAATGTTCTTTTTTGTACACAGTACCCTCAGTTCCGATACTATTCACTGATGAGCGGAACACGAAAATCGATTTTGAATAACATAAAAATCATTTAAAATCCAAAAACTCGTTGTGGTCTGGCCATGTCTGTATCTATTATACTCTTTTTTTGTATTGCTTTTATTTTACATTGCAAGTCAAACGGGCAATGTGTGGCACATGTTGTGAATATTCCAAAAAAGTCCTTGTGATTTCTTCTATTTTAATTCCATAAGAAAATTCCTTAAAAAATCCCTGAAAAATCCCCGAAGATCAACCCACATACATGTATGTCCAAAAGTTAGAAATCCAATTTTTTTTTTGAAAAAACTGTAGTTAAAAGGTGAGCTTGATGCACTGCACCTGTGCACCCATCCAGGCCTGCCTGAGAGTCAGCTGATCTGAAGTGATCATGAATGAGCTGAATGAGTCCGTGAGACTGAGTGCAGGGGAACTCTCCGCGCTGTTGACACACCTCTGCTGCTTGTCAGCTGTCACAGAAAACAGCCGACTTGTACTAATAGTCCCAAGGACGACAGAACTGCTGAAAGGAAGCCTGCTTTGGTCGCGGTCACACATGGCAAGTTTGCATCGTTTTGCAGAGTTGAAAAGCTTGAATACTGCAGTCGCTCTTGCGGAACGCACGATGTATCGATCGATTGCACATGCCGTTGCCAAGGCAATGGAGGAGGCGTAATGGCTCTGGTCTGGTATGTGATGGCTGTGGTGTTCCACTACTGGTGTTGTTTAGTTTCCGTTTGGTAATTTTCATCGTGTTCTTCTTTGCCAATGTACTGTACATTCTGAACGGTCTGGAAATCTCGCAAACGATACTGCAACAAGAGAGTAGTTGAGTACTTTCCCACTCCCTCGCTTTAAGTGCAGGCATCCACGCTGAGGTAGATGATGGAGAAGGCAACAAAGAACTATACTACTCCCTAGTTGCTGTCCTATAGTCCATTTCAAAAAAATAGCAATCAGGTTTTGGTCTTAAAAAGTATGAAGATAAGGGAAATTTGGACAACAAAGTACATAGAATGGCTTGTTAGGACACGGCAAATTGTTCTGTGAAGGTTTCGGAACAATTGGACCAGCCGTTAAGGAGTTAGAATTTCTGCCAGGTTTCCGGCCTTTCCCCATGGTTTACAATTTGCCCTGGATGTCAGTATTGATTTTTTATCAAAACCCACGATTTATCCTTTCCTTTTTGGTCTTGTGGTTATGAATGCTGCCTGCTGACCATGAAGTTGTGAGTTCAAATCCCAAACTATCTTCAAGTCATACTTTGTTTTCATTGTTTTGGTGATCACGCTGGTACAAAAAGTACAAGCCAAAGAAGGTGGCTGCGCCAAACGACTTGGTGTTGTTGGAGCTCGCGTTTCCTGCCGAACTTACTGACACTTGACTGGTTCACGCCATGTGAACACACCCACAACACTGAAACGGTGTGAGTGAACACGGAAGTCATTGCGCTGTAGCTACGTGTTGTTGAATACAACGCCACATCGATCGATCGATTTCTCTTTGAGAATTATTTTAGTATTTCAAGATCGCCAATTTATTTGAATTTAGGAGTCAACGCCGTCTTCTATCAGCTTTCACAGGCGTCTGCTTTTCTCAAAATGTCGCCGAAGTCACACGGATAGCTTTGCCAAGTCATGGCGTTGGGAATGAGTCTGTGTCGATGTCGTTTTCGTCACATCGTGAGAGTAAATTGCATCGCAGCTCAAAGAAATTGGGCACGAAACGAATTGGGACCCATCCCGCTCGTCAACATTTACCACACTTTCGACATGTCCTCTCTGACTCCATATCGATACGAGCAAGAGTACATAACCCCCACTACTCTTGATACGAGAAAGAACTCGTTTGTTGTAAACCAGACGTACATGTACCAACGTGAGTGAGTTGTCATTTTTCATGCTTTCGCGCGGATTATTTCTTCGAGTTCACAGTGAGTTTTCCAGCCAGCTCTCGAGCGCGCATACGGTAAGACGGCAAACTCCCCGGGAGATCGCCAGGATTGCTAATCTTTTTGAAACAGACTGTAGTGTTGCGTACTCTGCACGGTGACTTCATGTGCACCAACTAATCACATGGCGTCCTTTCATGCGGTGACTTCATGTGCACCAACTAATGACATGGCGTCCTTTCATGCAGTTTACCGCACGGATTTATAAAGTCGGACATATTCCGATTTATTTGCATCAATCGCACAAAATTAGGTACAATTCTCTTGTAAACCCTGTTAGTTTGAGAAATTAGACAAACATCGAACAAATTTTAGCCGCGACGAGGATCGGGAGGAATCCATACTGACCATAGCTACTACCATCATGTCGACCGAGTGAAGATCGAAAAATGATGGAGTGGAGAGAAGAAGACCTGAACTAGAGTGCCTGAGAGACTATGTAGTGTCACATGAGCTTTGTTAGGAAGGCTCTCCTTTTTGAATGGAGAAGCTCAACCGTCGCTGATTTGCATCGCCGTTTTCAAGCGCTGATCTGCAGTAGGAATGCTTTTGTAAATTATTCGTAGTTGTGGACGTGGATGGATTCAGCGCTCTGTTCTCTCAGCAAGCCAACTCCAACACGAAGGACTTCCATGAGCGAAACAACGTGCTCCTTGAGCAAGTGCAGCTCGGGGTAATATGGCCAATGCCACGGGAGACCACCTCGTGCCTGCATAACGCCAAGAATTGATGGCAAGAAATCTTTGATGAGCGCCTTCAACTTCAAGGACGCAATATATCTCCTCAGCAGTAACTGCAGCGCTCTTGCTGAAAATATCACTGCAAGCACTAGGCATGATTTAGTGAAGAGCTACTTGTACTAGCTATTGGAGATTTGGTGTTGGCTTCCAGGGCTGGGTGTATCTGCTCCATCATGGTAACTGGTGCGTTTGTCAAGGCAGTGCAGTTTCTGCTGCTGTTTCACAAGCCATATGCGCACATGCGCAGCGAGTAGAAATTTGTTGTATGATAGCTGAGGATCACCAGCCTTCATGGACAAACCTATATTGGGACTGGTTGCTGAACAGTGCGCACCTAAATTTCTCATCAAGCTCTCTTGCTCAGCTTATGACGAACACTATATACCCCGTCAGGCGAAATAGCACGTCATAGTACATTTGAGATCAGCGGGAAGAAGATGACGACGTCCACTAATTTAGTATCTGTGCACACGAATCTGCTGTGTGTGTGACTCTGTGTGTCAGCTATGATATCATCTTCTGTGGTTCCATGCCTAGCATGTACGTCTGAACCATCTGCAAAGTTTGAATGACGTAGGTTGAGCGGTCGCTCCGCGAAACATACTTTTTGAAATTCTCTTCATAGTATATCTTCCACCATTGAAATTTCGAATTTCTTCAAGAAAAGTGCTGAGAGGGGTGGTTTGCAACCTCGATATGGCTTGTTCCAGGCATGCTTTGGAGCCATCTTCTGTTGAATTAGTGGCGGGGATCTGCCCTGCAACTGCTACAACAAAAAATGATTCGATCTGAGAAAGGGTGAGACCGCGAATCTCGGTTGAATATTGAGTATTTCAAGCCTTTTCACGACGAAGATGGAGTTCTTTTTGGAGATGGACGTCGCGGCAAAGGACATGGTGTCCGACTTCTGGCATCTGGTGAAGCCAGGGATCATTTGTCCAGTCAGGTCGGCAGCCTAACCGTCGGTAAGCTTGTGTTTGGATCCCGTTCTGCTCGAGGTGGTAGATCACAAACAATTTGATATCGCACAAATTGATCTCAGCATCGTGCGTACGGTATTTTATATTCAGAAAATCGCAAAGTGTCTCTGTGTTGCCGTCCTATGCCACGAGAAACTCCAATCAGGCTCCTATGTCCTCTGCCTTCATGATTGAATGTCCACTTCGTTTGAACAACAAACACAACAATCGAGGACGGCTTTGCAATGAAAAATACAGCTATACTGGAGCTGAAAAAAAGAAGAAAAAAACGTGCTCAGGATGAGACTCGAGTACACGCATACTCTCCCAGCAGGTGAAACGCAAATTTCTGTGAAAAATGCGTGTCGCCGACTGACCAGTAATTTCGCCTGACGCACTGCTTTGGGCTTGCAGCCCCGCCTCCCGACCGTAGACCGATCGAAAGGCTGTCACGGTCCTGTGACCATCGGCGTACAGTTGACGCTGATGAGGCATCGGATAAAGTGCTGGCGTCAGCAATTCTTTGGTATACCTGGAATCTACATCTACACCTGGTTTTGACTTCCAGCCATCCTTCGTTAGTTATGCTTGTGACTATCATGCCAGCAAGTCGATCAGCAGCATCACCTCGCATCTTTGATGGTGAGGCCTGCAAAGCGTCACCGACCAGTGACGATGCTCGAATAGGGCACCCTACCAGAGCTGGCGCAGTGTATGGTGCAGTCCTTCATGAATCCATAAACTATGCTGCCTGCCAGGAGTCATCGTCTACATCGACGACATCCTAGTGTTTGGCACCAATCAAGCAGAACACGATGCATGGCTAGAAGCAGTCAAGCAGCGACTGCGAGCAGCTAACCTCCAACTCAACTGGACCAAGTGCCGACTGAACCAGGATCGTGTGAAGTATCTGGGACATTGGCTAAGTGCGCCCGGCTTGTCCCCAGATGATGACAAGTTACAAGCCATCCAGGAGCTGGCCCCTCCGGAATCTATCTCTGATGTGCGACGGTTCCTGGGGATGGCTACGTACCTTGGAAAGTTCATTCCGAACTTGGCCCAGATCACGGCTTCTCAGCGCAGGCTAGCAAAGCGTGATCCCTTCAGTGTGGATGATGAAGTCCTGCAGGCATTCACCTCAGCAAAGGCTGGTATAGCGTCAGCTTTGCAAGCGTTGGCATTCTTTCAACCAGCATTGGACGTCCCTACTGCTATCAACTGTGATGCATCGCCAGACGGTTTGGGAGCAGTTGCGAAAAAGGCGCTGACGCCTGTTGGGAATTCCCTAGTAAAAGAAGAATAAATAATAATAATAATAATAATAATAATAATAAAGTCCTGTGGCAGAAGAATACCAGTGGCTGTTGGGTACCAGTGACATGTGCCAGTCGCTCTCTTTCAGATGTTGAGTCACGCTATTCTCAGCTGGAACGAGAGATGCTGGGAGTGGTATTCGGCCTGACTCGCTTTCGGCAGTATGTACTAGGCCGAGAAGTGCAAGTGTTTACGGATCACAAGCCGCTTATTTCTATCGTCCAGAAGCCGTTCGACGAAGTGCCACCGAGGCTTCAGAGATGGCTGTTCGCATTGATGCCCTGTCGCTACAGCTTGGTGTTCGTCCCTGGTCAGCAGATGGTTTGTGCTGACACCCTCTCTCGAGCTCCTCTACCTGATCGCACAGTTTCACCTGCAGAGGCACGTTCAATGGCGGAATTCGTTAGTCTCATTATTGAGGCTTGTCCGGTTCGTTCCAAGGATATTCGCCAGGCCACGGACTCTGATCCGACACTGAGCAGCGTCCGATAAAGAGTGGGCACATCAGTTTGGTCAGGGTGCATCCAAACGGAAGAGCCTTACTTCCTACTACGCCATCAGCTGACAGTCATTGACGGGATTGTCATGCTAGACAATCGCTACGTCATTCCAGAAGAGCTCCGCCCAGCGGTGCTGCGACTAGCACATGATGGTCATCCAGGCATCGATGCATTCCGGGATACCCTTCGCGAACGGGTTTGGTGGCCAGGTCTCATGAAGGATGCCAATCTGTTTGCAGAGAAATGCTCTGAATGCTGGCGTAAACGCTCCAATCCAGCGCAACAGCTCCTGCCTACACAGATAGAAGGTGTCTGGCAGAAACTGGTCATTGATCTTGTTACCATTGAGGGAGCCACGTTCCTGTCTGCTATTGATTATGGTTCCTGCTTGCCAGAGCTTCTACCACTGTCCAATACTACGACAACGGTTGTGATCGACAAGCTGATGGAGTTGTTCGCACGGTTTGGTCTGCCTTCAACACTCGTCTCGGATTGGGGCCCACAGTTTGCATCCACGGAGATGTCCAAGTTTCTCGCTCAGTTGGGTGTTGAGCATTGCAAGTCTATAGCCCCCGGTATGCCCGCTCTAACGGTATGGTGGAGCGTCTACATCGTCTGGTGAAAGAACGAGTTGCCAGTCTGAGACCTCATCTACCGCTACACCGCCGCATCACTCAAGTCTTGTTCGACATTCGCAATTCGCGGCACCGGATGCTAGGTACATCGCCGAGCGAAGCGTTGTTCAGCAGAGTCATTCGGACACGGGTTTCAGCATCCATCACCCCACAGATCGTCAACCCATCTGAGCAGATCAAGGCGAAAGCAGCAATGGTTGAAGGTCATGACTCGCGCCGAGGTGTCCGCAAGTTATCCCATTTGCCATCAGGTACGCGAGTAGTGCTCCATGATGGGTATAGCGACCCTCGAAAAGAATGGAAGGTAGTAGAGCAGTATGGTCGTCAGGTTGGGGTCACTGATGGGTCACGCATACTGCTCCGGAACCGTCAGCATGTCACCTAGTTTGTAGCACCAGCAGCAGCAGCAGCAGCAGCGGAGAAAGCACCCATGAGTGAACCTCCAGCACAGTCAGAGAGGGAGCATGTGCCAGAGCCAGTGTGTGCTCCAGCACGGCCAGTGTCCGACCCAACAAGCCTTCCGTCAGCGAGCAGCGCAACATCCAGGCCCGAAGCTCCGGTAACTGCGCTCACATTGCCGTTGTCTCCTGCAGCTTCACCTGAGACGACAGCACCACCTGCAACACCGGCCTGTATGTCACTGTCACCGCCAACATCTCGTCCAAGTGTATTCCGCGAGGGCGTACAGACCAGAGCTGGCCGTCAGATCAAGCTTACAGAGAAAGCACCTGAAGCTGACATCTGAGTCGCCGGGTCATGCATTACCAAATGAGTGGCTTCAATCGCTACCAGATTGGCGTTGTTTAGAATCTTCTAACTACCTTGTGAATATTTAGATGTTTTCTTTATTTTTTCCCCTTATTGGTCGAGTTTGCATTGTAACTCAAACTCATGGTGTTTTTGCCTCAAGTTTGAGTCTGATTATTTCTAATAGTTGCAACACTTCCCGTCTCTCTTTTACTCCAACACATGTACATACATTCCTCTGCAAGCTGCAGGATACGGATGCAAGTGTTTTTGTTTTCCTTTTTCTCTTTCTTCTTTTTTTTTCTTTTTGAGGGAAGGGGGGTAATGTAGATATCGTACATGCAGTTGTATGTAGTACTATGTACGCACGTGCAGGCATGCACGTGCTTGTACCGCTTTATGTATAGCACGAGAGAGATGACATGGCGCACTTCTGATAGAGAACTAGAGAAGATCTGTTTAGCACAATGGCTGTCTTGTGAGTGACTGAATAGATGTCTACAGGCGGGGGGGGGGGGGGGACTACACAGTCAAGACTCCGAAATGTGCTTGGGGAAAAAGTACACACTCGAGACATCATAAGGTGGGGGAGGGGGGGGGGAGGACACAGTCAAGAATCCTAAAAAATGAATTCTTGGCTGTCTACTTTCCCCCTCCACACACACAATCTTGAATGTCTACTTTTGCACCCGCCCTCCCCTCCACTCTCCCCCTCCAACTCCCCTCCACCCCCCCCCCCCCCACCCTCCCACACACACACACTTCCCCACGTTAACGCTAAAGAATCGTACTGCCGATGTCGGAACATCTTAGTTTCAAATCTTTATTCTCGCAATGGCCTGTGGCCAATAAGGGATAATTCACGTAGCTATGCAGAAGACGTTACTTCAGTAACGTCTGGAGCTAGCCAGGGTCCACACAGCTTTAATTTGGTATTTGTGTGTTTGTTTGTTTGTGTGTTTGTGTCACGCCTGGCGGTATCCCGGATCTGTCCCGTACCGTACCGTACCATCAAACACAGCTGGCCACATACAGCTGGCCGCAATATTCAAATAGGGCTTTCAAACGCAAGATCATAACGTGAAGCAACTTGGAAGAATGGGTATGAATGCGAAGTGTATTGGGGCATTCATTTTAGGCGATAGTGCGGGTTCGAATCCCAGGATATGCCTGAAAAAAAAATAGGAGAATTGAAAAATTTATAACATCCCTATACTTTTTTTGCCGTCATCAAGGCGGTATACGGTGTCGTATTACCCTCGATCGTACCTGTCCCGTACCTATCCCGCACCGTACCGTACCATCAAAGACGGCTGGCCACAGTGCATATTCAAATAGGGCTTTCAAATGCAAGATCAGAACGTGAAGCAACTTGGAAGAATTAGTATGTATGCGAAGTGTATCGGGGATGCATGCAGGGCGCGCGATAGTGCGGGTTCGAATCCCAGGTTATGTCTTAAAAAAAAGGAATTTTTTAAAGAATTTATAACATCCCTATGCTTTTTTTTGTCTAGGTCATCAAGGCAAAAAAGCATAGCGTAGGGCCCTGAGCTTCCAAGCTCTCTCGTAATTATTGTGAGACACACCGCATATGTGTAGGATGGCTGGTACATGTCATTCATGGTCATTATATGCATGTTGGACATAGGTCGACATGTTAAGGGTGTTATGAACTGCTGTATTAGGTGCCTTATGGCTCTTGTGTCACAATGTATGTATGTGTACACGCTCACCCATGCGCGCGCCTCTGCTTTATGTGTACACCTCTCATGCTGTGCATGTGTCTAGCCACGTGCTTAGCTGCGCTGCATACATGTTGTCCCTGCCCTTTTGGCACGTGTGTGCCCCTTTTGGCATGTTGGTGCGGACCGCGCGCGGACTGCGCCGGTTGGAGATTATCGTACCTGTTCTTGTTGTTGTGCGCATGCTTGCATGCTTATCGTGCGCATCCTGGTTGTTTTGGGTGCCTTCTTCCTGAGACTCTCCTTGGAACAACAATGATAATCTGTCCTCTGAGTGTGGCGTACGTGTAATGTATGAATAAGAGAGTAATCGGAAGGGCTATCGTGCGAGGGAACTAAAACCCCCCGACGACAATTGGCGCCCAGCTAGTGGCATCGTTCCCCACGACCCTGAGATCGTTTTCGTTTTCGCCGTGGCTTCAAATCTTGCCTTCTCCACGCGTCCTCGCCATGGCTCCGCTTTGCTCCATCTGCTCAACCCTGTCCTCGGAGCTCCTACTCAGGTGAGCATGCTTTGTCTGCCCTGCGTAATGTTTGGTACCTTGTACGTAGTTCTCCTGGTACTAGTCTTCGATTTGGGATTTTCAAAATAATTGTTTCGCTTCGTGGCATTGAAGTCCCGGGTTGTTCTCTTGTGTACAAGTACCTCGTTCGAGCCTCGCTCCTGTTAGTACATGATTGTGGCCCACGTTGTGTGTGCGGTGTTTTGAACCAGTGTACATTGTCGCCCTCCGGCCTCTGGCTGTTCGAGGGGTCGTGTGCACTGTGTTTCACACCTTCTGACTTGAAAGTTCTGTTGTCCGTTCTGTCGTGCATGCTCATCGTGTTGCTTGGTACGTCATCATGGTAGTCAGCATTGGTAGCTTTGCTCGTGTTTGCTTACTCGCCCTGTGTTGTGCACTGGTGCACGTCGTTTCGGTGTCGTCGGACTGCTCCGATCCTGCGTCGTCCGATTTGTTTCAGTTTGGTAGATGTCCCCATCGATTTACTCGATGTGGTGGCACTCCGTCGTTTCCAGTTTCAAGTACAAGTGCTTTCTTTTTCGTTTTACTAGTAAT
This sequence comes from Sycon ciliatum, assembly GCF_964019385.1. NCBI lineage: Eukaryota > Metazoa > Porifera > Calcarea > Leucosolenida > Sycettidae > Sycon > Sycon ciliatum. The sequence continues at coordinate 29,282,133 of NC_088645.1, forward strand.
CATGTTTTGTGTCGAGCGTTTTAGTGCTCCGCCTGGTTGTCCCGCGCATGTGGAATGGCTGACGCCCAGTGGTGTAACATGCTTCTGAGATTCTCGTTGACGGTCCGGGTGGCAATATTTCTGTGAGCGTGTTGTTTGGTATTTGTGTTTTGGCACGTGGGTCTCTTCATTTCACCTAGGGGGGCGTCCGATCATGGTGAGCCACGGTCTGCCTGGTGGGCTGGTGGGATCCAGCGCTTATTTGTATCGGTTCGCCTTGCGGGTGTTCGGTTTCCGTGTTTTGCTGGCTGGCCTTTGTGCGTCCCAGTAGGGTTCAGGACGGTGTTTTTTTGTGTCTCGTGAGCGGATGTGTTTCACGCGTGATATTCAGGTTCAATCCCTGTGGGTTTTTTCAGGTTAGAGACCTGTGGTTTTTTCAGGTTAGAGGCCTGTGGTTATTCAGGGTAGCGCCCTGTGGTTTTTCTATGTTAATTTTTGTTTGCGTATTGGTGACCGATTTGTTTGTGTGCTATCTGGTGTCCTCATGGCTAGACTGCCCCTGTATCCGTAGGCGTGTTCAATGTTGCTGTTCTGCCATTCCTTCTTGTGGTTTTTCTTGTCTGAATTTTGGCTCCTAGTATTGCTGAGATGTTTGCGTCAGTCCGTGTTTCTTTCTTTCTGTGTGTGTCTCTGTGAGTTTTCGTAGCCCCATCGGCTGCGCGATGGTTTTCCGGACAACTCCTGTGCTGTCAGATGACTGGTCACCCGGTTCAGCTGCCGCGGTCTTCCCAGTAGCGTCGGTTTGCCTTGGCTTCGCACCAGGGCGAGCTGGTTGTTTTCCGGGGGCCCACGCCTGAAAGATGGCGGTTCCCTCTATGGGTGGGCCCAGTCTGTTTTCTTTCCACCCCTTTGCTTTGGCTTTTCCCCCGTTGTCCGGAGTTACTAATGTATCCTACTGTTTTGGCCCTGCATATCTGCATGTGTATGTTGTTCACATTTGATTTCTTTTTCTCCTGTCTTTCTTCTCGTTTTGTTTTCTTCTCTCCCATCCTCAGGAGAGGATGCATTTTTTTTCATGTGGAAGTATGTTGTCCCTGCCCTTTTGGCACGTGTGTGCCCCTTTTGGCACGTTGGTGCGGACCGCGCGCGGACTGCGCCGGTTGGAGATTATCGTACATGTTCTTGTTGTTGTGCGCATGCTTGCATGCTTATCGTGCGCATTCTGGTTGTTTTGGGTGCCTTCTTCCTGAGACTCTCCTTGGAACAACAATGATAATCTGTCCTCTGAGTGTGGCGTCCGTGTGATGAATGAATAAGAGAGTAGTCGGAAGGGCTATCGTGCGAGGGAATAACCCCCCCCCCGACGACACACACACACACCACACACCACACACACCACAAACACCACACACACCACACACACACCACACAAACACCACACACACCACACAAACACCACACACACCACACACACACCACACACACACCACACACACCACACACACACCACACACACACCACGGACACCACACACACACACCACACACACACGACACACACCACACACACCGCACACCACACACACGACACACACCACACACACCGCACACAACACACACCACACACACCACACACACCATACACACCACATACACCACACACACACCACACACACCACACACACCACACACACACCACACACACTGTTGTCCCTGCCCTTTTGGCACGTGTGTGCCCCTTTTGGCACGTTGGTGCGGACCGCGCGCGGACTGCGCCGGTTGGAGATTATCGTACATGTACTTGTTGTTGTGCGCATGCTTGCATGCTTATCGTGCGCATTCTGGTTGTTTTTGGGTGCCTTCTTCCTGAGACTCTCCTTGGAGTAAGACGAAAACAATCTGTCCTCTGAGTGTGGCGTGCGTGTGATGTATAAGAGAGTAATCGGAAGGGCGATCGTGCGAGGGATTAAAACCCCCCGACGACACACACCATACACACACCACACACACCACACACACACCACACACCACGCACACCACACACCACGCACACACACACCACACACCACACACACCACACACACACCACACACACACCACACACACACCACGCACACACCACGCACACACCACGCACACTACACACACACACACACCACACACACCACACACACACCACACACACCACACACACCACACACCACACACACACCACACACACCGCATACACCACACACACACCACACACACCACATACACACACCACACACCACACACCACACACACAACACACAGTGACACACCACACACCACACACACCACACGCACCACACACACACCACACACATACCACACACACCACACACACCACATACATCACACACCACACACACCACACACACCACACACCACACACACCACACACCACACACACACCACACACACCAAACACCACACACACACCACACACACACCACACACACACCACACACACCACACACACACCACACACACCACACACACCACACACACACCACACACACCACACACACACCACACACCACACACACCACATACACCACACATCACACACCACACACACCACATACACCACACACACCACACACACACCACACATACCACACACACACCACACACCACATACACCACACACACACCACACACACCACACACACACCACACACACCACACACCACACACAAACCACACACGCACCACACCACACACGCACCACACCACACACATCACACACACACACACACCACACACACCACACACACCACACACCACACACACACCACACACACACCACACACACACACCACACACCACACACACCACACACACACCACACACACCACACACACACCACACACACCACACACACACCACACACTACACACTACACATACCACACACACCACACACACCACACACACCACACACCACGCACACCACACACACCACACACACCACACACACCACACACACCACACACACCACACACACACCACACACACCACACACACACCACACACCACACACACCACACCAGGGGCGGATCCAGACCCCAAAGCTGAGGGGTGCGAGGATGAAACTTACATTATTTTCTTTTGCAGTAGTAAACCAAAGACATAGTATGTTATGTGTGTTACTGTATAATATCATAATTACACATAGCACCAAGATGAGTAGTATGATTAGTTACACATTGAATGTCAAAATTTACAAGTAATTTACGACTGCTACCGGTATGATTCTCAGTCAGACACAGATTATGCTATGTACATGCTATATACACAATGTCAACTCTAGTCAGAATTCAGGGCGGCTGTTCAGTTCCTCACTCCGCATCCTGGAGAATGTTGGTCATCATCATCTTCCGTGGGTGCTTGAGGGCGAACATGTCGACGATGTCAGTGACATCAACAGCCAAGTCGTAGCGGATGTGGAGTAGAGCTAGCCCGGTTAGTCTACTCTGTCCCATTGTACTCCTGAGGTAGGTCTTTTAAGGAGACGCAGGGCCGACACGCTTCGCTCACACTCGCAAGACGTGATCGGCATCACAGCTAGAATGGCTAGTGTGGCGAAGATGTTGGGGAAAGTGTGCTTGCAACACTGTTGGAGCGCGGCTTGAACAGTGGAGGGCAGAGAGTCTTCACCCACGCGGCTCCACTTCACCCACCAGTTGTCGAGCTCCGACGTAATAGATCAAGGTACTGGCATGTCTTCGCTGTACTGGTCGATGAAGCGTTTCAGGGAGGCCTTCCAATCTGTTGTCTTCTTCATGACAGCCGGGACTGCCACAAGACCAGACGCTGCTGCGCTCTGGGCATCGGAGAAGCGAGCGTGGAGTTCTTGAAGAAGGCAATCAAGTAGAGGCGTGGTGATGGTGATGCGGAAGTGGTCCTCTGCTGATGCACCTGGTACGGTAGGGTTGGCCCGATGGACTGATCTCCCACATGCGCGAGGTGCCTTCAACTCGATGCCAGCATCATCAGCAACCTTCTGCACAGCTTCGTACCACTCGCCCGCACGGAAACGGAGTCGGAACAAGCAGTGAGAATTTGAAAGAAGCTAACACGACAACTGAAACATGCAACGTCAAAAGTAAAGAACTTCGAAGTGAGTTTGTTGCCGGTGAAAAAGTAACAGTTAGTTCCAAAAAAGTTCTATTCCAAATGTGCAGCCCTGGCGCGAGCACGTGTCCAGAACGATCACGTGATTGCACACAAATCATCCGCGGATCCGCGGCCGCGCAGCGAGCCTGGGCCCATGATGGGCCTGGCCTGCCCTTTTTTTTTTCTTCTTTTTTTTTTTTTGAAAAATCCTGACGGGTTCATTTGCACCCTTCGCACCCCCCTGGATCCGCCCCTGCACACACACCACACACACCACATACACCACACACACCACACACACACCACACACACCACACACACACCACACACACCACATACACCACACACACCACACACACACCACACACACCACACACCACACAAACACCACACACCACACCACACACCACACACCACACCACACACCACACACACCACACACCACACACACCACACACACCACACACACCACACACACCACACACACACCACACACACCACACACACCACACACCACACACACCACACACACACCACACACCACACACACCACAAACACCACACACACACCACACACCACACACCACACACACCACACACCACACACACCACACACACCACACGCACACCACACACACCACACACACACCAAACACACCACACACCACACACCACACACACCACACACACCACACACACACCACACACCACACACACCACAAACACCACACACCACACACCACACACACCACACACCACACACACCACACACCACACACACCACACACACAACACACACACCACACACACCACACACCACACACACCACACACACCACACACCACACACACCACACGCACACCACACACACCACACACACACCAAACACACCACACACCACACACCACACACACCACACACACCACACACACCACACACACCACACACCACTTGCTAGTCCTCTTCTGCGAGACCTCTTTACCTTGCGCGCCCATGGTGCTCGCACTGCAGCCACCACCCGTGGCCAAGTCTCTGCTGCTCTTGTTCTGCCCCCCGCTAACACCCGATATGGCTTTAGTGCAATTTCTTATTTGGGCGCTACCAGGTGGAATACACTTCCACCAGCTTACCGCATGTCTAGTTCACCAGCTGAATTTCGCTCATCCATCAAATTATACCTAGGGTTCCCTGTAAAAAGGCGCTGACGCCTGTTGGGAATTCCCTAGTAAAAGAAGAATAAAATTTAATAATAATAATAATAATACCACACACACCACACACCACACACACCACACACCACACACACCACACACACACCACACACACCATACACACCACACACACCACACACACACCACACACACACCACACACACACCACACACACCACACACACCACACACACACCACACACACCACACACACCACACACCATACACCACACACACCACACACACCACACACACCACACACACCACATACACCACACACACCACACACCACACACACACCACACACACCACACACACACCACACACCACACACACCACACACACCACATACACCACACACACCACACACACACCACACACACCACACACACACCACACACAACACACACCACACACCACACACCACACACACCACACACACCACACACACCACACACACACCACACACACACCACACACACACCACACACACACCACACACACCACACACACACACCACACACCACACACACCACACACACCACACACACCACATACACCACACACACCACACACACACCACACACACACCACACACACACCACATACACCACACACACCACACACACACCACACGCATCACACACCACACACACCACACACACCACACACACACCACACACCACACACACACCACACACCACACACACCACACACCACACACACCACACACCACACACACACCACACACACCACACACACACCACACACACCACACACACACCACACACCATGTCGCGAATTCGATAATACGTAACATTCGCGAATGCTAAAATAACTCAGTTTGAATGTTTCACGTAACTTTTCTCCTTTTTTTGTTATCGCCATATTTGCCATGGCGATGTGCAGTGCTGGAAGTTTTTTCATGCGCATGCTTGATCCTTTGGCGATCATTCTTTTGGCTTGCTGACAACACTCGAGGAGTTTCAGTTTTCTTATCCTAATGGTACGTCTGACGACGATCAAGTCCAATTGCACATCAGAGGCTCCGCTCCATGTAACACTGTAGTGGCCCTACATTTTTACTGCATAAATAACCAGTTTTCAAAGCTTTTTTTTTTTTCTTTCGTTCCTACACCATAACACGCATGCTCGGCCAGACCTTCCTCGGCCTTGTTTTTACTGCATTTTCTGCGTAGTTTGCATTGCATGCCTCTTCGAGTTTTTCCAAAATATCTCCACGATGGACGCTGTTTTGGATTTGCTGCATACCCTGGCGCAGCCAGAGGTACAATCTGCCATCGCGGCATCCGCCCACTCCCGCGGAAAACAAATAGGAGACACCGTTTCGGGGAACGGTATACAAATTTCCTCAAATTCCACACCCACGGGCGGATTAGAAACTGGTCGTGGCACCACCGCAGCCTCTGGCGGTCAAGAAATGGAGGAGGCTCGGAACTCTTCCAACAGGGAAGGGAACCAGGATGACTCTCGGGTAGACGGCGGGGAGCCTTTTCGTTTTGTCTCATTGGCCGAACGTCGTTCGGCAAGCCTCGGTTTTTCCACGGACCACCATTCCAGCAATGGCGGCCGGGGCCATATTAGGGGTGACGTCACTGACGTATCTGGGTCACGTGATTTACGTACAGATAGATCTAGATCATGCTCACGGGACAGATCTCCACCCCACTCACGATCTAATCGATCTCCCCCTCGTTATCGTTCTGCTTCATGTGAACGACGTACACGTACTCGCCATAGATCGGCTGGTGCTACACGTACACGTAGATCTAGATCTAGATCTCAATCTGCGGACAGATGTCGGTCAGGGTCACGCTCGGGTGCTACGCACGAGTCCCGCCTGAGTGCCCGGGGACGACATGGCCATGGGTCACCCAGACGGCGCGAGTCGCACCGTTTCACCAGGCACCGAGATAGTTCTGGCACTAGTTCTAGCTCTGGTACATCAGAATCTGACGATAGTGACTTCGACAGTCCTGGTGGCACATGTCCGTCATCCGACGACTCCGCTGCCCAAGAGCATCGCCGTGGTAGCGGCGCGGGCTTCGATCCTAAGGGGTAAGTGGACGACTCTGTATGGTCTCCCCCCTCGCACATGGCCTCGTACCTACGGGAGCACTGCCGTGGTTCCCTGTCCTTCGCTGAGCGTCGACGGGAGAGGAAACTGTGTCCCCGACCGGACGTGGAGGAAACGCGATGTCCACGCGTGGACCCGTTCTTGTCGGATGTCCAGGGCCTGGCCAATGCCAAGAGAGCGGATAGAATGCTGGCCAACATCCAACAAAAGGTTACGGACGTTTTCCGTCCCCTGGCCGCGCTCTGGGCTGCTATTGAGCAGGGCCGGCCGGTCCACGAACTGACCGAGCTGGTCCAGATGGTGATCGTCATGACGGGCGACGCCTCGAATGTATTGTCGGAGACACGCCGTCAGCGCCTCATGGCAGCGCTGCCAAAGAGATGCCCGAAGAGCCTGCTGCAGGGCTTGCGTCCTTCCGGTGATCTCCTCTTCGGTGATGGATTTTCCCGGGAGTATAAACGGAAGTGCCAGGAAATGGACGTATTCCAGCCACGGCCTTCTGGGCGGCGCCCGGGGACCGCACAGGACCGGTCGCAGCCTGCCCGTCCTGACCGTTTTTCTGGTCGTACCGTGTACCGGTCAGATCCAGGGCGGTTCCGCCCTTATGACAGGGCAGGACGGGGTCATGTCACCCGCCGGCCTGAGGAGCATTTCCGCCAGCCAGCAAAAAACGGCCGGGGCCAGCCCTTTCGCGGGCGCCCTCGAGGTCGTTGACGACCTCCCCCGTGCCTGGCTGCCTCACGGAAGCCCCTACCCCCCAGGTAGCGGGTCGATTGGAGCATTTTGCGGCAGCCTGGCGAGACCTAACGCAGGATGCGTGGGTGTTGAAGACCGTCTCAGGGTACTGCTTAGACCTCCACACCGTTCCTTGCCAGCGGTCCGCTCCGACAGAGATGTGGTTCCCTCCCGAAAAATGCGCCATCGTCCACCAGGAGATAGAGGATCTCCTATCCAAGGGTGCAATTCGACCGGTGAGCCCATCTCCCGGCCAGTTCGTGAGCCGGTTATTCACCGTACCCAAGAAGGGTACCACCGCCGAACGTCCAGTCATCGACCTCCGCCACCTGAACGAGCACGTGCGGTACGAGCACTTCCAGATGGGGGGTCTCCACCTTGTTCCCCTATCCGTCCGAGAGGGCAATTGGCTCACAAAGCTAGACCTCAAGGACGCGTACTTCACCGTGAATGTAACACTGTAGTGGCCCTACATTTTTACTGCATAAATAACCAGTTTTCAAAGCTTTTTTTTTTTTTTTCGTTCCTACACCATAACACGCATGCTCGGCCAGTCCTTCCTCGGCCTTGTTTGAACGCGTTAATGGCCAAGATAAAGCCCATGGGCACTCCCCGGTGCATAAGTAAATGGGATGGGCGGGAGGGACTACAGTGTTACATTTCGCTTAACCTCTTCATGCAATTATGATTATACATCAGAACAGAGTTCCTTGTATAATCGTCAATTGCACATCAGAGGCTCCGCTCCATGTAACACTGTAGATTTCAACGCCAAATCAGAGGTGAAGCGAACACCACAAGACCGGTGAGAGGGACCAACGCAGGCCATGAAAACCCCCAACCGGGCATGCAGCACACCATGCACACCACCAAATCAGTGAGGAACAGGGTAAACTGGTGCCACGGAAACTTGCCGCAGAAAGTGACAAAAGGCCTGTCCAGAACAAGAACACAGGCGTAATGGCAAAAGGAAGAATAAATGAGGAAAGCCGTGTACTATACACATGCACAGATAGAACGGCATTGAGAAAGCCAGGCACAGACAGCAATCGGATTACTGAGGTAGACACAAAGTCACAGACTCAGAACCTGGCCAGGCCACCATTGGTAGCGCTACGGCGCAAGCACGGAGCGGGAGAACTGCTGATGTGCCGATGGGGAAGAGCCGCTGGTCTCACCCTCCCACGGCTTGAAATAGAAGCGCTGGAACACGGATGCGCAGCTCCAGTCAGCACATTTCATGATGTCCACTGTCGACATACCTTTACGCTTCGCAGCAGACGTAGAAGCGGCACGAGTGGAATGGGCACCAAACAATGATGTGTCCACACCAGCCTTGGACATAACCTGCTTGATCCAACGAGCAATCGTTGCAGAGGTGACAGGGTGATGCGGACGCTTCGTGCAGAGGAACAGATGTGCAGAAGATGCCTGCCGCAGGTCGGCGGTCCGACGCAAGTACTCCCTGAAGCACTCCACAACACAGAGTGCAGGAGACACAGGAAAGGCAGCAAAGGTGACAGGTCGGGCTGGTTCCGAACCAGGGCGATGCTGCTTAGGGGGTGTGAGATAGTCAAACACCACGCCCTCGGCAGAGAAACGATGAGAGTTGAGGCTTAGCCGGTGGAGGTCCGAAGAGCGCCGAGCAGCAGTCAAGGCCATCATAATGGCCAACTTGCCAGACAAGACAGGGAGAGACAGGTCCGTGTTGGCAGGCAGTTTAGAGAGCCAAGAAGTGACAATACCCACATCCCAAGTATGTGAGTACCGCGGCTGCGGCGGACGCTCTAGGCAGATACCACGGAGCAAACGCACCACCAACGGGTGCTGGCCAATGGGTGTACCATCCAGCTCAGGCAGGGTAGCAGACATCGCTGACCGATAGACATTCAGGGTACTGTAGCTGCGGCCGTCCTCAAAGGAATCGGCCAGGAACTGGAGCACCATAGCTAAAGATGGGCGAACGGGATCCACTGACCGTTGACTGCACCAGCCCAGCCACTGCTCCCATGCCGATGCGTAAGCGGCATTGGTTGATGACCGCCAAGAGGAGGAGAGGAGTCGCACGACCTGTGGAGAAAGTCCTGCTGCATTGAAACGCTGCTGGAGATAGGCCATGCGGCGAGGCGCAGGTGGCGGGATAGTACCAGTGGGTGTGGATGGTCCGAGGGTGAGAGTAGCAGGCAGTCGAATGTGGGCAGAAGCATGGGAAAATCGACCAACAGCTGCAGCAAAGTCGCGTACCATGGCTGCGTATCCCATACTGGTGCGACCAGTATCATCCGGCAAGTATGGAGTGAGGCCACACGATAAAGCACCCTGTCCAGTAGGCAGAATGGTGGGAAGGCATACACCGCGTCCTGATGAGGGAGACTCCAATTCTGAGAGAACGCATCTAGAGCGAGAGCCTCCGGATCCGGCCTCCAAGCATAGAAGGCGGAAAGTTGCGTGTTCAGTCGAGATGCGAACAGATCTAGCACCAAAATCCAAGGAGCTGCCCTCTGAATCCTGCGAAACAGAGCAGGGTCCAGGCGCCAGTCGCCGGACTCGGAGAGGGAGCCCCGAGAAGGATGGTCTGCTGGGTTCTCCTCGCTCGGCACATATTCCGCCTGGAGGCGGATATCGTGTTGGACCGCCCATCTCCAGAGGTCGCAAGCGATCTGGGACAGGAGACGGGAATGCGTGCCGCCTAAGCGGTTGATGTAGCTGACGGCTGTCGTGTTGTCGATCAACAACTTGATGTGCAGAGGACGGTACGAGGCCCGGTGATGAAAGGCTTTCACCGCGAATGAGGCAGCGATCAATTCCAGAGCATTGATGTGGAGATTGGCCTCGGTAGGGGACCATTGACCCCCAGTACTCGTTGTGCCGCACACCGCTCCCCAGCCGAGCAGGGACGCATCGGAGAATATGGTGAGCTGAGCGGGAGGTTTGAGAATCGAGCGACCATTCCAAGTTTCTAGATCTGCTGCCCACCACGTCAGCTCCGTCCTGGCTTCCGGCGTCAGGCGTACCGTGGCAAGGTAGCTCTGATGGCGACGAAGGGCTGCAATCTTCAACTGCTGAAGGTGGCGGAATTGCAGTGGAGCCAGAAACATGCCTGGGGAGCACGCAACCATCCTGCCCAGGAGTGAGGCCAATGCGCGGATGGACAGGTAGGGCTGGGACAGGGCTCGGTGGCACTCCTGCTGGAGTTCCGCGCCTTGTCGATCGGCACAGACATCGTCATGGCCACAGAGTTCAACTGAAATCCTAGGAGCTCGAGCTGTTGCGTAGGCTCGGGAATGGACTTCTTCCGATTGATTACGAAACCCAGAGATTCTAGGAGTTGAATGGCCTGCTGCGTCTGCAGCACTGCGGCCGGCCGTGACTCGGCAATCAGGAGAAGGTCGTCGAGATACAGGATGAGACGAATGCCCTGACGACGAAGAACACTGATCGGGACCTTCATCAGCTTCGTGAATACCCGGGGGCGCTGAACAGGCCGAACGGTAGGCACTGAAACTCGTAGAGTTGGCCCTCCCAACTGAAGCGCAGGAGCCGGCGGTGCTGGGGACGGATCGGCACGGTGAAGTACGCGTCCTTGAGGTCTAGCTTTGTGAGCCAATTGCCCTCTCGGACGGATAGGGGAACAAGGTGGAGACCCTCCATCTGGAAGTGCTCGTACCGCACGTGCTCGTTCAGGTGGCGGAGGTCGATGACTGGACGTTCGGCGGTGGTACCCTTCTTGGGTACGGTGAATAACTGGCTCACGAACTGGCCGGGAGATGGGCTCACCGGTCGAATTGCACCCTTGGATAGGAGATCCTCTATCTCCTGGTGGACGATGGCGCATTTTTCGGGAGGGAACCACATCTCTGTCGGAGCGGGCCACTGGCAAGGAACGGTGTGGAGGTCTAAGCAGTACCCTGAGACGGTCTTCAACACCCACGCATCCTGCGTTAGGTCTCGCCAGGCTGCCGCAAAATGCTCCAATCGACCCGCTACCTGGGGGGTAGGGGCTTCCGTGAGGCAGCCAGGCACGGGGGAGGTCGTCAACGACCTCGAGGGCGCCCGCGAAAGGGCTGGCCCCGGCCGTTTTTTGCTGGCTGGCGGAAATGCTCCTCAGGCCGGCGGGTGACATGACCCCGTCCTGCCCTGTCGTAAGGGCGGAACCGCCCTGAATCTGACCGGTACACGGTGCGACCAGAAAAACGGTCAGGACGGGCAGGCTGCGACCGGTCCTGTGCGGTCCCTGGGCGCCGCCCAGAAGGCCGTGGCTGGCATACGTCCATTTCCTGGCACTTCCGTTTATACTCCCGGGAAAATCCATCACCGAAGAGGAGATCACCGGAAGGACGCAAGCCCTGCAGCAGGCTCTTCGGGCATCTCTTTGGCAGCGCTGCCATGAGGCGCTGACGGCGTGTCTCCGACAATACATTCGATGCGTCGCCCGTCATGGCGATCGCCATCTGGACCAGCTCGGTCAGTTCGTGGACCGGCCGGCCCTGCTCAATAGCAGCCCAGAGCGCGGCCAGGGGACGGAAAACGTCCGTAACCTTTTGTTGGATGTTGGCCAGCATTCTATCCGCTCTCTTGGCATTGGCCAGGCCCTGGACATCCGACAAGAACGGGTCCACGCGTGGACATCGCGTTTCCTCCACGTCCGGTCGGGGACACAGTTTCCGCACCCGTCGACGCTCAGCGAAGGACAGGGAACCACGGCAGTGCTCCCGTAGGTACGAGGCCATGTGCGAGGGGGGAGACCATACAGAGTCGTCCACTTACCCCTTAGGATCGAAGCCCGCGCCGCTACCACGGCGATGCTCGTGGGCAGCCAAGTCGTCGGATGACGGACATGCGCCACTAGGACTGTCGGAGTCACTGTCGTCAGATTCTGACGTACCAGAGCTAGAACTAGTGCCAGAACTATCTCGGTGCCTGGTGAAACGGTGCGACTCGCGCCGTCTGGGTGACCCATGGCCATGTCGTCCCCGGGCACTCAGGCGGGACTCGTGCGTAGCACCCGAGCGTGACACTGACCGACATCTGTCCGCATATTGAGATCTAGATCTAGATCTACGTGTACGTGTAGCACCAGCCGATCTATGGCGAGTAGATCTATGTGTATGTCGTTCACATGAAGCAGAACGATAACGAGGGGGAGACCGTGAGTGGGGTGGAGATCTGTCCCGTGAGCATGATCTAGATCTATCTGTACGTAAATCACGTGACCCAGATACGTCAGTGACGTCACCCCTAATATGGCCCCGGCCGCAATTGCTGGAATGGCGGTCCGTGGAAAAACCGAGGCTTGCCGAACGACGTTCGGCCAATGAGACAAAACGAAAAGGCTCCCCGCCATCTACCCGAGAGTCATCCTGGTTCCCTTCCCTGTTGGAAGAGTTCCGAGCCTCCTCCATTTCTTGACCGCCAGAGGCTGCGGTGGTGCCACGACCAGTTTCTAATCCGCCCGTGGGTGCGGAATTTGAGGAAATTTGTATACCGTTCCCCGAAACGGTGTCTCCTATTTGTTTTCCGCGGGAGTGGGCGGATGCCGCGATGGCAGATTGTACCTCTGGCTGCACCAGGGTATGCAGCAAATCCAAAACAGTGTCCATCGTGGAGAGTAGTAGTAGTAGTAGATTTTATTATTTTACTAGGGGAGTCCCAACAGGCGTTGCCTTTTTACTGGGAACCCTAGGTGAATTTTTACCATGTTTACATACAGAGTAAGAGACGGGGCCTGACGGCAGTCAGTGGGAAGAGCATTCCATCTGTCTGCCGCCAGGAAAGAAATAGAACGCATGCCATATTGCGTAGAAACAGGCGGAAGAACTAATGCGCGCTGTGCCTGGCCGCGCGTGCGAGCCTGGTGTCCAGGCACAGCAGCCCTAAGCTGGAACAAGGATTGGAGAAGGGGACTAGCAAGATGTGGGGTCAAGCAGCGGTACACGAAAACATAGAGTTTAAGATTTGTGCGCTGTTCAAAAGAATAGAGATGATATTTGCGGAGAACAATTTCAGTAGACATCATACGGTCAAACCCAAAAACTTTCTTCATTGCTATGTGACTGACAGTCACGATTTTATTGAACAGGGTGGCGCTGAGACAGTGCAGATAAGCGTTACTGGCATAGTCGAGAGTCGATTGCACAATGGATAAATAGAACGTCCTCTTCGCTTTAGGTGTTAGGTTTTTTCGGCCATGTCTGAAGGCGGCAATCTTGCCGAACACCGCACCGCAGACCTTCTCGACTTGCAGCTGGAAGGTGAGATGCTCGTCGATGAGTAGTCCGAGATACTTCACGGTGGCTTCAGGGGTGAGGAGCTTGCCTTTACAAACTAGGGGGATTGGTAGATGCGGCACAGGTTGGCGTGGGCGCCGAAGGACCAGGAACTGCGTCTTGTCAGGGTTCATGAGAAGTCCTCTAAGTTGTCATCTAGGTAGAGCTCCAGAGCGCTAAGGTCATCCTGAAGATTTCGCAGCATGACAGAGAGGTCCGTTCCAATGACGAAAAAGGCGATGTCGTCGGCATAGAGCTGAGAAATACTGTTCCGAACAATCTGTGGAACCTTGCGGATGTAGACGCAAAAGAGGAGGGGACCAAGGACGGACCCTTGCGGAACTCCCCTGGTGCAGGGCACAGTCCCACCACGCTCCCCATTGACCACGACTTGTTGACTTCTGGAGGGATATTTTGGAAAAACTCGAAGAGGCATGCAATGCAAACTACGCAGAAAATGCAGTAAAAACAAGGCCGAGGAAGGACTGGCCGAGCATGCGTGTTATGGTGTAGGAACGAAAGAAAAAAAAAAAAAGCTTTGAAAACTGGTTATTTATGCAGTAAAAATGTAGGGCCACTACATGTACAGTGTTACATGGAGCGGAGCCTCTGATGTGCAATCTGTCTGGGCCTGCTGCAGTTGATCGATGCCAGCAGATCTGTAGGCATTTTCTCTGTGTGTGCCACAATGTAGAGAACCTCATCTACGCGTAGAAATCTGGACCCAAAACATGCGCAGCCGTAAACTCGAAACTAGCTACTATCAACTACTCTCAGTTTAATGCTGACCTGAATGATATGCTCGAGGACTCATCCTCATTTTCAACATTGGACAGTCAAACTTGCCATCTGCTAACGTCTATCGCTGCTGTTACTGATACGCATGCTCCATCTAAACAAGTTAGACTACCCCTCTGTCCCAAACCTAAGCCTCAACCGTGGGCAACACCAGAGTTACGGAAACTGCTGCAGCGCAGAACTACTCTGCATCGAAGAGTCCTTTCGCAGCCTGGGAATATGGTTCTTAAGCAACAGTATCGTTCTGTCAGACGCGAGGGGACGCTTCTGAGTAGGAGACTGAAATCCCGTTTCCTGATGCACCAGTTCTCGGCACTCCGACGAAATCCTAGAGGTCAGTGGGCTCTTCTTAACAGTCTGTCTGGCAGGCGGAAAGTAAGAAATCAGCCAATTGCATCTCTCAGTAGTCTGACAGAGACATTTGCTAACGTAGTGCACGATCCAAGCCGGCCTGCTGACATATGTTTACGCCCAGCCACCCAACAGCCAACTACTGCTGCTCGACTGTCCCATTTTCGACCCGTAACTGTGGCGCACATCACCACACTGCTCAAAGCAACAAACACAAGTAAGTCACCTGGCTCTGACAATGTCTTACCAGCCGTACTGAAGCATGGTCGTGATTCCATAGCAGTTTCTCTCACTGATATTATCAATAAATCTCTGAGCACAGGGTGCGTACCAGATATTTTCAAGAATGCCACAGTCAGCCCAGTTTTCAAATCAGGCGATGCAGAAAGCTCTACTAATTACAGACCAGTCTCATTATTGCCCATATGCAGCAAGATATTAGAACGAGTTGTCTTGGAGCAGCTGATTGCATTCTTTAAGTTACACAACATCATGTACGTGCCTGACAATCAATTTGCCTACCGTACCAACAGCTCGTGTGAGGACTGCCTAGCGCTAGTGGTCGACGAATGGCTCCAAGCCCTTGATAACAACGAGTACTGCGGCATAGTGTTTGCAGATATGAGCAAAGCTTTTGACCGAGTTAAGCATCAAGAGCTCATTGACGAGTTGAAGATGCTTGGCATTGCTGACACTGCACTTGCTTGGTTTGCAAGCTACCTGACCAGACGCGTCCAGCGAGTAAGAGTAGGACAAGAGCTAGGTGGGGCCCGCCCTTGCACAAGAGGCGTCCCACAAGGCTCCGTGCTCGGCCCACTGCTATTTTGCATTTACACCCGTGATGCACCACAGTGCTTCCAACATGCATTGAATCAACTTTATGCCGATGATATCACACTCTATATCAGGCACAAGTCCATCCAGATCATCACAACCCAGCTGAGTGCTGACCTTGCCGCTCTGGATCGCTACCTAGATCAGAAGGGACTGGTGTTAAACCCTTCCAAGACTCAGTTTGTCCTGCTCAGGCGACCGGGCAAGGAGCTGCCACCTGGCACCGCAGTCAACTGCCGGGGCACTTCCATAGCCCCATCTGCTTACGCTCGGTACTTAGGAATACTGGTTGACGAACATCTGTCTTTCTCAACCCAAGTGGATGCAGTATGTGCAACTGTCAATAGGAAGGTCGGAGCATTTGTCCATGCAAAGCAGAATATCAGCATTTTTGGCAAACGACTTTTCTATTTATCGATCATTCAGTCCACATTTGAGTTTGGCAGCACTGCATATATTCATTGCTTATCACAAACCCTATATGACAAGCTTCTTACTGCCAGCCGCGTAGCATTAAAGAGAATATTTTCGTTGGATAGAATGACTCCCACCACTCTTCTATACAGTCATACTAACTTGTACGCCCTTGAGAAACGTCTCAACTTCAAAACCTATGTATTTGTTTACCGCTGCCTGAATGGACTTGCTAGTCCTCTTCTGCGAGACCGCTTTACCTTGCGCGCCCATGGTGCTCGCACTGCAGCCACCACCCGTGGCCAAGTCTCTGCTGCTCTTGTTCTGCCCCCCCGCTAACACCCGATATGGCTTTAGTGCAATTTCTTATTTGGGCGCTGCCAGGTGGAATACACTTCCACCGGCTTGCCGCATGTCTAGTTCACCAGCTGAATTTCGCTCATCCATCAAATTATACCTAGGGTTCCCTGTAAAAAGGCGCTGACGCCTGTTGGGAATTCCCTAGTAAAAGAAGGATAAATAATAATAATAACTCTTTGTAGACTCTATTTAGGGTACCCCGTAAGAAGACCTCGAGTCGGTGGGGACTGCACTATTAAAATATGAATAAATAATAATAAATGTAAAATAGAAAAGGACATATGGATACGAGTTTAGAGTAACTCTCCATCACTGTAACATGATACTATATACAGTCAGAAAGTGCAATAACTAGGCACAAAACTGACAGAGTACTGAGACATTCGACGTCCTGACACCTAACTTTAACACATCTCCGTAGCGCTAACCGACAGCCTTCCAACTTGGAAGGTTCAAGGTTATGGAAAAGACCAAAGAGGGGAAGGCAAGCGCAACGAAAACGAGCAAAAGCTACAGTCCCAACGGAACAAAGAATGTCGATTGTTACTGGACGATGACGAGACCAGTACGATATTTGACAAAGCGGTCTAACTACAATTCGAAGCAGCAAAGCAGCACACCACCCAACTTGGGTGGGTCATAAATATCAAGGATAAGTAAAGAAAGGGAAGCTTTGCGAAAACGAATTGTACAAGCCGAAAGCCAAACTCCTACAGTACTCCTCATGCATGACATTGTGATGGACTAGTTGACTACAAAACAAGTTGTTTCACACGACGTACGTTTCGCCGTATGGTTCGTGACGGCTCATCAGGTGTGCAATTTGAAACTCGGATGTTGAGCCATAAATAAATGTAAAATAGAAAAGGACATATGGATACGAGTTTAGAGTAACTCTCCATCACTGTAACATGATACTATATACAGTCAGAAAGTGCAATAACTAGGCACAAAACTGACAGAGTACTGAGACATTCGACGTCCTGACACCTAACTTTAACACATCTCCGTAGCGCTAACCGACAGCCTTCCAACTTGGAAGGTTCAAGGTTATGGAAAAGACCAAAGAGGGGAAGGCAAGCGCAACGAAAACGAGCAAAAGCTACAGTCCCAACGGAACAAAGAATGTCGATTGTTACTGGACGATGACGAGACCAGTACGATATTTGACAAAGCGGTCTAACTACAATTCGAAGCAGCAAAGCAGCACACCACCCAACTTGGGTGGGTCATAAATATCAAAGATAAGTAAAGAAAGGGAAGCTTTGCGAAAACGAATTGTACAAGCCGAAAGCCAAACTCCTACAGTACTCCTCATGCATGACATTGTGATGGACTAGTTGACTACAAAACAAGTTGTTTCACACGACGTACGTTTCGCCGTATGGTTCGTGACGGCTCATCAGGTGTGCAATTTGAAACTCGGATGTTGAGCCATAAATAAATGTAAAATAGAAAAGGACATATGGATACGAGTTTAGAGTAACTCTCCATCACTGTAACATGATACTATATACATATTGTAGTCAACTAGTCCATCACAATGTCATGCATGAGGAGTACTGTAGGAGTTTGGCTTTCGGCTTGTACAATTCGTTTTCGCAAAGCTTCCCTTTCTTTACTTATCTTTGATATTTATGACCCACCCAAGTTGGGTGGTGTGCTGCTTTGCTGCTTCGAATTGTAGTTAGACCGCTTTGTCAAATATCGTACTGGTCTCGTCATCGTCCAGTAACAATCGACATTCTTTGTTCCGTTGGGACTGTAGCTTTTGCTCGTTTTCGTTGCGCTTGCCTTCCCCTCTTTGGTCTTTTCCATAACCTTGAACCTTCCAAGTTGGAAGGCTGTCGGTTAGCGCTACGGAGATGTGTTAAAGTTAGGTGTCAGGACGTCGAATGTCTCAGTACTCTGTCAGTTTTGTGCCTAGTTATTGCACTTTCTGACTGTATATAGTATCATGTTACAGTGATGGAGAGTTACTCTAAACTCGTATCCATATGTCCTTTTCTATTTTACATTTATTTATGGCTCAACATCCGAGTTTCAAATTGCACACCTGATGAGCCGTCACGAACCATACGGCGAAACGTACGTCGTGTGAAACAACTTGTTTTGTAGTCAACTAGTCCATCACAATGTCATGCATGAGGAGTACTGTAGGAGTTTGGCTTTCGGCTTGTCCAATTCGTTTTCGCAAAGCTTCCCTTTCTTTACTTATCTTTGATATTTATGACCCACCCAAGTTGGGTGGTGTGCTGCTTTGCTGCTTCGAATTGTAGTTAGACCGCTTTGTCAAATATCGTACTGGTCTCGTCATCGTCCAGTAACAATCGACATTCTTTGTTCCGTTGGGACTGTAGCTTTTGCTCGTTTTCGTTGCGCTTGCCTTCCCCTCTTTGGTCTTTTCCATAACCTTGAACCTTCCAAGTTGGAAGGCTGTCGGTTAGCGCTACGGAGATGTGTTAAAGTTAGGTGTCAGGACGTCGAATGTCTCAGTACTCTGTCAGTTTTGTGCCTAGTTATTGCACTTTCTGACTGTATATAGTATCATGTTACAGTGATGGAGAGTTACTCTAAACTCGTATCCATATGTCCTTTTCTATTTTACATTTATTTATGGCTCAACATCCGAGTTTCAAATTGCACACCTGATGAGCCGTCACGAACCATACGGCGAAACGTACGTCGTGTGAAACAACTTGTTTTGTAGTCAACTAGTCCATCACAATGTCATGCATGAGGAGTACTGTAGGAGTTTGGCTTTCGGCTTGTACAATTCGTTTTCGCAAAGCTTCCCTTTCTTTACTTATCTTTGATATTTATGACCCACCCAAGTTGGGTGGTGTGCTGCTTTGCTGCTTCGAATTGTAGTTAGACCGCTTTGTCAAATATCGTACTGGTCTCGTCATCGTCCAGTAACAATCGACATTCTTTGTTCCGTTGGGACTGTAGCTTTTGCTCGTTTTCGTTGCGCTTGCCTTCCCCTCTTTGGTCTTTTCCATAACCTTGAACCTTCCAAGTTGGAAGGCTGTCGGTTAGCGCTACGGAGATGTGTTAAAGTTAGGTGTCAGGACGTCGAATGTCTCAGTACTCTGTCAGTTTTGTGCCTAGTTATTGCACTTTCTGACTGTATATAGTATCATGTTACAGTGATGGAGAGTTACTCTAAACTCGTATCCATATGTCCTTTTCTATTTTACATTTATTTATGGCTCAACATCCGAGTTTCAAATTGCACACCTGATGAGCCGTCACGAACCATACGGCGAAACGTACGTCGTGTGAAACAACTTGTTTTGTAGTCAACTAGTCCATCACAATGTCATGCATGAGGAGTACTGTAGGAGTTTGGCTTTCGGCTTGTACAATTCGTTTTCGCAAAGCTTCCCTTTCTTTACTTATCTTTGATATTTATGACCCACCCAAGTTGGGTGGTGTGCTGCTTTGCTGCTTCGAATTGTAGTTAGACCGCTTTGTCAAATATCGTACTGGTCTCGTCATCGTCCAGTAACAATCGACATTCTTTGTTCCGTTGGGACTGTAGCTTTTGCTCGTTTTCGTTGCGCTTGCCTTCCCCTCTTTGGTCTTTTCCATAACCTTGAACCTTCCAAGTTGGAAGGCTGTCGGTTAGCGCTACGGAGATGTGTTAAAGTTAGGTGTCAGGACGTCGAATGTCTCAGTACTCTGTCAGTTTTGTGCCTAGTTATTGCACTTTCTGACTGTATATAGTATCATGTTACAGTGATGGAGAGTTACTCTAAACTCGTATCCATATGTCCTTTTCTATTTTACATTTATTTATGGCTCAACATCCGAGTTTCAAATAATAATAATTTATACAAAAAAGAACGACCAAGGAACTCCAAGTTACGCCATTGTCCACTAACACCACCAGTTACTAAACAATCAGCTCGTGCGAAAACATTGCACGACACTGACCGACGGTATGTTATTTCTCTATGCTCTCGACCGATAGGCATTACCAGAAGCACTCTTAACCATATTTGGCGTGCAGCTCGTGTGCATGAGGGTAGATTTCGGCTCCGTTGTAAAATTTGTAGCGGACTTGACATTCGAGCAAAACTAAATCCACAGGGAACCCTTGATCAATATCGTAGCGCCATTGCAGGGCAATGCAGGCGCAAGGCATTGGCTTGTATCAAGAGTGCATAATTATAAAGAACCTGTTATTTTAGATGCAAAATGACTCACCCACTACGCCATGCCATAAAAGTCAAAGTCCACACAGAAATTTCAATATAAATCTACTTGTTCACCCTTCCTGCTGGCCTGGGCTGTTAGCATAGTATTTATTCCTTCATTTTTCCAAAATATACTTCAAATGTCATTAATTTTCATTTATTATTATTATTATTATTATTAAATATTTATGAAGCCTGTGGCTTTATAACTGAGACTGACTTTATAATCGAATATACCCCCCATGGCTTTAAAGGTGCGTACATACGGTACGAGCTCTTCTACATTCTTTTTTTGGTTGATGTTGTTCGCGCTGCGACGGAGTTAGTAGGGTCCGCAATCTCAGCATAACTTCCTACTACAGTACCTACTAGTCTGAGTGATGTCTTACACCCATGACTGTGTATGTACCGTTCGTTATACTCCATGTCCATACAAGTAACAGTTTTACTTGTGGATCTACACACAGGGAAATGCACGCATCATACATTCATAGGGCAGGTCAACAGCTACTATACATGTAGTTTGGAGCAGGGAGTAGTAAAATACCGGGTTTTTTTCAATTTGCAGATTGGCTACCTTGATGCAGAGATCAATAGGCTACATTGTTTGCTGGCAATAGACCTTATTCGATAACGTGACTTTTGGACTCGCCTCCAGGGATTTGTCATAAGCTAGGGCACGCGTACGAGAAACGAGTGGCAAGAAAGGCCCAGTTTGTACAAAAGAGTAGTAAAATACCGGTATTTATCTACTCCTATGTTCGCACACAGAGTCCACTGTGCACTGAGCGCAGATCTCTTGCCACTCCCTGGTTCCCGGGACCCCGGTTCACGTGATTGTGACGTTTATCGAATAAGGCCTGCACCGATGAGCTAATGGAGTCCGGTATTTTACTACGGTACCCCCTGACTGCGGTAAATTATTCTGCCCCTCTACTGTCTATTTTTGACATGTCCAGCTAGCTAGGGAGTACTAAAAAACGATTTTTAGTACTCCCTGGCCGGCCTGCATGCTCAGTACAGTACGTGTGCTGGGCAAGTCCAAGATCTGATCCAGTGCGCAATGCGCATGCCAAATATGCAAAAGAGCTGACGCATGTACAAACTGGGGTACCGAAAGCGTTGGTCCGACGTAGATCTACGCTGTGCACATGTGGTACGACCGAGTTCAAGAGTCCATTGTGAATGCGGAAAGCCAGTACGGTATGTGCTTATTGCTTGCGCAATATGGCTTACCGATATACCATGATATACGGTGCGCCGTGCAAATATGCACTACATTATCATGTGACAACGAAACTCAGGAACTTCACAAAATTGGTTCAAACACACCAAAGAAATCGGTCCAAACATCGGGCGAAACCGATATTAATCTGAAAAAAGTGCAGGAATTTGGCATGTTTCTCCGGATGGAATCCTGCAAACCTTGATTTCCGGAAGACGCAATGCAAAAGCTGGGCTACGCAAGGAGAAGAAAAGAGACCACTGACAACAACAGCGTCACTCTTATCTGTACCGGTTGTTAGAGCAAGTAGTTAGTTTCCCAATCCGTTGGTCCTGAATCTGTTGGTCTTGATTCTGTTGGTCTTCATTTCTCCAACGTGTGTGTGGTGAGTGCTGTTTTCCACGAAGTATCAAGTGCTGGCGATAGTTGTTCAGTCTCTAGCTAAGTCAGTCTCTCTACTCTGCTCGCAGACCTTTTTTGGATCTCTTTGCGGACTTTGGTCAACGTAGCCTCCGTCTTCCTCCCGGTGAGTTTCTGCTGCTGTGGTTAGTTTCCCTCTCATGATATATATCGTACTTGTGCTTCGTTTCAACACGCTATATTTTCTTTTGGCCCCATGGCTGTGTGAGCTATGATGCCGGTGTCATTCTTGTATTCCATATGACGTGTGTTGATGTGTTCTCGCTGTCTGCAAGAACTGTCGGCATGTATCTGGGTGTCAGGCAGAGGTTGTAGGCGCGCGGGTTCCTGGTCGGCTGGGGTCAGCGAGAATCGTCTAGCAAATTGTTAAAGGGACTCATTCTCCTCTCCATATTGCTCCTTGCAGTAGAGTATTGAATTGTGACATTAGGAGTGGAAATTGCTTACACATGTAAACTCCATGCGCCAAACACTACATTGTACCTGTATGAAACTCGTAATCACTTACTATCTATTAGAGTTGTATGTAGTATGCTCAGTTGACTTTCTTGCTTATTTCTTGTCACAAGATCAGCGCATTGTAGTCACTTGTAATCCAGGGCGTGATGCTGAGGGGGAAATCGTCTCGCCTCGAAGTGCTGTTGTTTAGCTCATAAGGACAAACTTTTGCTGCATCTCACGCAGGTTCACGTGGCTATTTCCCCGTATCACCAAGGTTTTTTTCTTCGGGTGCGCATTGCTGCTTGTTGTACAATAGACGAAACACGCACACGAATTTCTCTTCATCGCCTCGGTGATTCAGTTAAAGGGGCACTCCGGGAATATTTTCGGTGGTGTGTTCTCTTCATGGGGGCCTTATATGGCCCCCAAGGAATGGGGAATCGCGAAAACTAGGCCCAAAAAGTCGATATACGAAGCTAGGGAGGGCCAAGTTTGTCTCCTCTTTTGATGGTTTTGATGACGTCACGTGTGATTAGTATTCAAATTCTCTGCATTTGAAGATCTTAGTTGTTTGAATTTTCTGGTGATGAAGAACGATGTTTGGTCAACATTCCCAAGCTTCACAACTGCGACCATACTCTAAGGAACCTGAAGGACCTCCTGAGGTGCCACTGGTAGAAGCGCAGCCTGATGACGGCCAGGAAATTGGAGCGGACGACTTCACTGGTCGACAAGGAAATAACGATTGGTGTTCCTGCCAGAAATGTGGGGTGATGCAGAGGGCAGTCGATTACCTTCGCTGTCGAGAGAGCGCTGCAGCTGTTAGCATTGACAGCCCTTTGACGTGCGTTACACATCACCCCGACTTCGTGTCAGCTTGTCTAAAAAAACTGTTCTGACCATATGCCTCACGACATATAGAGAATTTCGGGATCCTCGTACGCGGACCAGTGAAGTCGTCCGCTCCAATCTCCTGGCCCTCATCAGGCTGCGCTTCTACCAGGGGCACCTCAGAGGGTCCTTCAGGTTCCTTAGAGTAGGTCCGCAGTTGTGAAGCTTGGGAATGTCGACCAAACATCGTTCTTCATCACCAGAAAATTCAAACAACTAAGATCTTCAAATGCAGAGAATTTGAATACTAATCACACGTGACGTCATCAAAACCATCAAAAGAGGAGACAAACTTGGCCCTCCCTGGCTTCATATATCGACTTTTTGGGTCTAGTTTTCGCGATTCCCCATTCCTTGGGGGCCATACAAGGCACCCATGAAGAGAACACACCACCGAAAATATTCCCGGAGTGCCCCTTTAAACGGGAACTAGGCCCAATAGTTCTTATGCACATTGTACAGATGTACGAAGTTCTGTACTATGGCCGTAGGTGTGTACGTACCCGGTTGGGTGTTCATTGTGTGCTATACATGCGCGTTTGACCCAGTTAGCCTCACAATTCATGGCAAACTATCACTTTTCAAGCCTTCTTCACTTTGGGATTGAACTAACGACTAGCTAGATCTCTGCCGGAAAAAGATTTCGTATGAAATGCCTTCATGGCCCATTTCATAGTGGAAATAGCAGTAAACACAATAGGGTCCTGCACATTCAACACCCAACCGGGTCTACGGGATTCTACAAGATTATACGGGATTTCGTGCATCTGTACAATGTGCGTAAGGCCTATAACATAAAGGCTTTCCATGCTTCACTTCGTTGTGAGATTGGTTTTACGGAGGTGCACACTCTGGTTTATGTACTCTTGCTTGAAATGTTTATAGACGATTTTTGCAGATTTCAAATCTTTACCAGTGGCAGTGGGGAAAAGCACGAGGAGAATTTGTGAGCTTGAGCACATAACAATGTGTTGTCAGTCTGCTGGCTGGTTTCGCTGCCTGTTTTCGTTGCTTGTCATGTACTCGTGTTTAACCCTCGAAGTGCCATTGAGCGGGAATCAATGTGTCATAACTCAGCTAGATCTCCACGGATCTTTACAAACGATGGCTCTGTGGAAAGATATCAAGGCCAGGTAAACAGCTAGAAAGCGAAGATGCAGCGAAAATTGTCTTCTTCGCTAGGATGTCTGATCGAAGTTCGTGCTCTGCATTTTCGTAGCATTTGCGCTTTCCCACGCGCTCGATCGAGCGCAGCACAGTCAACTTTCAGCGCGGATAAAGTTGACCTGAAAGCCACTGAGAATCTCGATGTTTTGATTGCCGTGAAAAAATAGATAACAGCGATGCTCATACTTCATGTTTTCTACTCGCGACAATTGTTTGTCCGTGTGGCGCACTTCAGGCTTCGCCCTGGCGACATCTATATTCCTTGACACAAAACGATGTGATTAGTAGATAGCCAAGGTCTTCCTGAACGCGTAGAGTGGTCGTTTGTAACTATTCTGTGTTTTAGAGGTGGAGATACGAAAATATTTGTACGCACTTAATCATTCTGGTCGCCTCAAGTCGCCCTTAGCAGTACAAGAGACCCAGTACAGTATAAAGCGGGATTCACAGAAGCTTTTTTGCGATGCGACACGCGATGCGACAGGTGCGAAACCGGGAAAACCCCAAATCGCAGCCATGTCGCACTCCACGCAACTGCCGGAACTGGGCCATCGCAGAAGTTGAGCTTGGCTCAACTTTTGCGATGCGATGCGACAAGCGATTTGGCGTACCATTTTGACCTTTTCTACAGCAAAGTTGTACAAAGGTTCAAGAGTTGCCTATAAATTTGTACAAGTTGTATCAAACCGCACGAATATCATGGTGACGTAGCCAAATCAGCAAGATGTCGCATCACTGACTTCTTCTGTGAATGGTATTTCGTGGGTTCGCATCGCACGCGTCCGTCGCAGATCGCGTCGCATCGCGTGTCTCATCGCAAAAAAGCTTCTGTGAATCCCGCTAACACTTTCAATGTTGTCACTCCTCAAGTCACCCTTAGCAGTACAAGAGACCCAGTACAGTATAACACTTTCTATGTTGTCACTCCTCAAGTCACCCTTAGCAGTAAAAGAGACCCAGTGCAGTTTAACACTTTCATTGTTGTCACTCCTCAAGTCACCCTTAGCAGTACAAGAGACCCAGTACAGTATAACACTTTCAATGTTGTCACTCCTCAAGTCACCCTTAGCAGTACAAGAGACCCAGTACAGCATAACACTGTCAATGTTGTCACGTGGTTATCAAGAGCGTTGCTGTTGTTTCAATCAGGCACCAGGGTTTTTTTGTTCTGCTTTCGGAAATAGGCTGTGTGCTTGGAGCGTGTGTTTGAGACACCCGTATTGTTAGTTTGTAAAGCGGAGGAAACGTTGTTGGCGCAGGCAAAGCTTTGAAACGTGGTGAAATGTGTTTTTGGACGTCTAACGTGTGCGTGGGTGCGGGTTTGCGTGTGTGTGTGTGGGGGGGGGGGGGGTGTGTAGCATTATAGTAATAATGCAGATTGATGGGTGCATGCAGCTGCTTCCTGCTGCCACTATGCTGCTATGATTGCTAGCGCTTTTACTGCATGCTCATGCTTTGCTGCTGGCTACAGTCACGTGCACTGTACATCACGGTAACCATGTCGGACAAATGTCTTGGTGCATGCTCACATGGTACTCTATGCGTCATGGCATTCTACAGTTGTGGCAAGAGAAATCCGAAACTTGGCATAAGGGACTGCACCATGCAGTCTGCAGCCCCTGCAGCCCTGAATACGTACAGTACATGTGTTACATACAACTTTATCTGTCTGATGACAAAACTCGTACTCATCACAGTCAAAGTTCAAAATGTGCTGGCAAAATGAATGGGGAGTGGATGGGGCTGTGTTTACATACCCCTTATGTGTACCATTTTTGTGTACTGTGTGTACCTAAGCTGTGACCTTTTGATCTGTTTGGGATGCATACGGCTCTATAGTACAAATTAGGTGCAGTGCATTACATCATTGATGTCCATTTGTGGCGCTGTCCCCTATGGCTAGTGTCGGATTTCACTTGCCACAACTGTACGTGTCATGCAACGTGACACTCAACGTGACATTCATGCATTCATGCGCCACGCTCAACGTAGGCGGCATGCGTCGTGGGCACTCAACGTGGCATGCTCAAGTTTGCCTACCGTAAAGTCGCGGATAAAAGCCGGGTTTGCATACAAGCACATCGCGGATAGAAGCCTGAAAATCAAACGGGTCAAATGCATATAAGCCTGTCGCGCGCAGTAGCCTGGCTTCTAATAAGTTCTATGCAAGCACGGATCGGGTAAGTCAAGAGTGCATGCGATATGTACAGTGCATAGTAAAACTGCCGCCATACCAGTAGTCAGTGGTACGCGTATCGCGCGCAGAAGATGTGCATACACGCCTGGCCAAAATATCAGTGGTGCATAAAAGCATGGTTTGCATACAAGCCTGGTTTGCATTAAAGCCCGATGCAGAAAGCGCCTTATGTGCTTATAAGCCCGGCTTTTATCCGCGACTTTACGATATACTGTAAAGTCCGAAGCAAACGCCCACCCCATTTTTTGCAAGATCTGCTGGCCTGTACGCGCTGAGACATGAACTTTTGGCCTGACCCTACGGGTATGTTACGGGACGGACTTGAAAGTTCACTTCACACCGTAGCGAAAAGTGACTACTGCTACGGTAAACTATGGCACAAAGCTAGAGCCGAGTAGAGGCTAGAGTTGGAAGCTCATAGCTCGATAGAGACTGCACTGTTGGACGTAGACTACGGCTCAACTGAAAGTGTCGCAATCCACTCGAGCGGTGTCAAAGCAAGTGACTTTCGATCTGTAAACGTTCATGGATAACTTTCTTGCTCCTCTTCAGTCACCATGAATAACCTTTGCCTTGCCTTTGTCTGTGAAGTTCGCAGTTACCGCCGGTCGGAGCTGCACAGAGCCTATATGTCCAGGGACAATTTTGTAGAATTCCGTCGGCCACCCGAAAACGAGAACGATTGTAATGCCCTTTCGGCTATGCAATCTGGAAGAGATTTTGCCTTCTTGCAACGTGAGATGGCTTTTTCGCCGTGCAGGCGGTGTCATTCTACAGCACTGCTTTGAACTCCACGTCGAACTTGTGGCGTCTTGGCATGGCGAAAAAACAATAGCTTTCAAGAACGACTCGGAAAGGATTGAATTCAGTTGGTCCTTTCTTGGCGAGGTTAGTGCATTTTTGTCTGCGGGAATTTGATTTTGAGCTATACTATAGCGAGAGTTCTTTTGCTTTAGTCTTTGCCATAGGCAGTTCGTAGGCTTTTCATGTCTACTCGTACGAAATCGAACTTTCTGTACACCATTCTTGTCCTCAAGACGACGTACCTGTGCCCTGCATTGCGAAAATAGTACAATCGAGCTGGGGTGGGCGTTTGCAGCGAAGTGGGCGTTTGCTTTGGACTTTACGGTATTATTCTATATTATTTCGATCCGTTCTGTGTGTGGATCACTCTTGTCAGATTGCTGCGTTTTACCCACCCACCTCCCATTTCTGATCTCTCATTTACTTTGATAAATTAAATAAACGGGTGTTGGCCATGCTCATTTCCGGCTACTGAGGGCCCTCGGTCTTCGCCCTCGGACGTGACTATCCTCTTGGCAAAGATCCTGCTCTCTCCGTAGTATCTCACTTCGCTGGCAAGCACCCTATGTACCGCAAGCTGCTGTATGTTGTAGTTAATGTGTGCGGGTGTGTGTTCGTGTGTGTGTGTGTGTTCGTGTGTACGTGTTCGTGTGTGTTTGTGTGCTGTTTGTGTGTGCTCTGTGCATGTGTGTGTGCTGTGTGTGTGCTGTGTGTGTGTGTTTGTGTGTGTGTATGTGTGTGTGTGTGTGTGTGTGTGCTCGCATGTGCGTGTGCTGTGTGTATGTGTGTGTTTGTGTAGCATTATAGTAATACCGTAAAGTCGCGGATAAAAGCCGGGCTTATAAGCATATAAGCCGCTTTCTGCATCAGGCTGCAATGCAAACCAGGCTTGTATGCAAACTATGCTTATATGCACCACTGATATTTTTGCCAGGCTTGTATGCACGTCGGCCGATCCAGGCTTGCATAGAAGCCAGGCTTCTACGCGCGACACGCGTAGATCTACCACTGACTACCGGTATGACGGCAGTTTTACTATGCACTGTACATAGCGCATGCACTCTTGACCTACCCCATTCGCGCTTGCATAGAAGCCAGGCTTCTACGCGCGACAGGTTTATCATTTGACCCGTTTGATTTTCAGGCTTCTATCCGCGATGTGCTTGTATGCAAACCCGGCTTTAATCCGCGACTTTACGGTAATGCAGATTAATGGGTGCACGCGGCTGCTTCGTGCTACCACTCAAACTATGCTGCTATGATTGCTAGCGCTTTTACTGCATGCTCATCCTTTGCTGCTGGCTACGGTCATGTGCACTGTTCATCACGGTAACCATGTCGGCCAAACATCTTGGTGTATGCTCACATGGTACTCTACGCGTCGTGGCATTCTACGTGTCATTCTACGTGATACTCAACGTGGCATTCATTCATGCGTGACGCTCAACGTAGGCGGCATGCGTCTCGGGCACTCCATGTGGCATACTAAAGTTTGCCTACATGTAGTTATATGTTTCGATCCGTTCTGTGTGTGGATCACTCTTGTCAGATCGTTGTGTTTCACCCACCCACCTCCCATTTCTCATCTCTCATATACTTTGATAAAGTAAATAAACGGGTATTTGCCATGCTCATTTCCGGCTGCTTAGGGCTCTCGGTCTTCGTCCCTCAGACGTGATTATCTTTTTGCCTCCGATAAAATCCTGCTCTCTCCGTAGCCTCTCACTTCGCTGGCCAGCACCCTCCGTACCACAAGCTACTGTGTGTTGTAGTTAATTGTGTATGTTTGTGTGTGTGCTCTGTGTGTGTGTGTGTGTGTGTGTGTGTGTGTGTGCTCTGTGTGTGTGTGTGCTCTGTGTGTGTGTGTGTGTGTGTGTGTGTGTGTGTGTGTGCTCTGTGTATGTTTGTGTGTGTGTGTGTGTGTGTGTGTGTGTGTGTGTGTGTGTGTGTGTGTGTGTGTGTGTGTGTGTGTTGGCCATGCTCATTTCCGGCTGCTCAGGGCTCTCGATCTTCGTCTCTCGAACAACGTGACTATCCTCTTGGTTCCGCCAAGATCCTGCCTAGTCTCGGTAGCCTCTCACTTTGCTCGCCAGCACCCTCCGTACCGCAAACTGCCGTATGTTCTAGATAATGTGTGTGTGTGTGTGTGTGTGTGTGTGTGTGTTTGTGTGTGTGTTTGTGTGCTGTGTGTGCGTGTCCTGCGTGCATGTGTGTATGCGCGAGTGTGTGTTCTGTGTGTGTGTAGATGTGTGCATGTTGTGTGTGTGTGCGTGTGTGTGTGTGCGTCGTCAGGCGAAATTACTGGTCAGTCGGCGACACACATTTTTCACAAAAAATTGCGTTTCACCTGCTGGGAGAGTATGCGTGTACTCGAGTCTCATCCTGAGCACGTTTTTTCTTCTTTTTTTCAGTTCCAGTATAGCTGTATTTTTCATTGCAAAGCCGTCCTCGATTGTTGTGTTCGTCGTTCAAACGAAGTGGACATTCACTCATGAAGGCAGAGGACATAGGAGCCTGATTGGAATTTCTCGTGGCATAGGACGGCCACACAGAGTCACTTTGGGATTTTCTGAATATAAAATACCGTACGCACGATGCTGAGATCAATTTGTGCGATATCAAATTGTTTGTGTGCTGGGAGAGTATGCGTGTACTCGAGTCTCATCCTGAGCATGTTTTTTCTTCTTTCTTTCAGTTCCAGTATAGCTGTATTTTTCATTGCAAAGCCGTCCTCGATTGTTGTGTTCGTCGTTCAAACGAAGTGGACATTCACTCATGAAGGCAGAGGACATAGGAGCCTGATTGGAATTTCTCGTGGCATAGGACGGCCACACAGAGTCACTTTGGGATTTTCTGAATATAAAATACCGTACGCACGATGCTGAGATCAATTTGTGCGATATCAAATTGTTTGTGATCTACCACATCGAGCAGAACGGGATCCAAACACAAGCTTACCGACGGTTAGGCTGCCGACCTGACTGGACAAATGATCCCTGGCTTCACCAGACGCCAGAAGTCGGATACCATGTCCTTTGCCGCGACGTCCATCTCCAAAAAGAACTCAGGTCCATCTTCGTCGTGAAAAGGCTTGAAATACTCAATATTAAACCGAGATTCGCGGTCTCACCCTTTCTCAGATCGAATCATTTTTTGTTGTAGCAGTTGCAGGGCAGATCCCCGCCACTACTTCAACAGGCGATGGCTCCAAAGCATGCCTGGAACAAGCCATGTCAAGGTTGCAAGCCACCCCTCTCAGCAAAAAATCGAAGAAATTCGAAATTTCAATGGTGGAAGGTATACTATGAAGAGAATTTCAAAAAGTATGTTTCGCGGAGCGATCGCTCAAACTACGTCATTCAAACTTTGCAGGATGGTTCAGACGTACATGCTAGGCATGGAACCACAGGCGATGATGCCATAGCTGACACACAGAGTAACACACACAGCAGATTCGTGTGCACAGATACTAAATTAGTGGACGTCGTCATCTTCTTCCCGCTGATCTCGAATGTACTATGACGTGCTATTTCGCCTGACGTGCTGCGTGTGTGTGCGTTTGTGTGTGTCGTGTACACATGGGTGTGTGTGGTGTGTGTGTGCGTGTGTGTGCGTGTGTTTGTGTAGCATTATAGTAATGTCTGCACGTGTGTGTGCTGTGGGCAGCATTATAGTAATAATGCAGATTAATGGGTGCACGCGGCTGCTTCCTGCTGCCAGTCAAACTATGCTGCTATGATTGGTAGCGCGTTTACTGCATGCTCATGCTTTGCTGCTGGCTACAGTCACGTGCACTGTACGTCACGGTAAAGTTGTCGGACAAACGTCTTGGTGCATGCTCACATGGTACTCTATGCGTCATGGCATTCTACGTGTCATGCAACGTGACACTCAACATGGCATTCATTCATTCATTCATGCGCGACGCTCAACGTAGTTGGCATGCGTCGTGGGCACTCAACGTGGCATGCTTAACCCTTTTACTGCTGGCCTAGTTTCCCCCTGCGGGCTAAGCTTTCAGCGCACTTGCCCTCATTTCAGACCCTGCATGCAAGTCGCCGAGCCAAATCTTTCGCCATGTTTGCATCTATTGATGTATATCCACGACCTATAGCTTGTTGGAAAGGCCTGAGCCAAGCGAAGACTCTCTGGCAGTTCTCAGCTCCATAGGCATGCTAAAGTTAGCATCACTTCTATGTGCTCTAGAAGAAGCCCTTACATGTCTCAGAATCGCTAAACAACTTCATAATAAATTTTCTTTCGCCATCTCTCTCAAACTAAACCAAACTTCACGATTCAAACTGCGCTGCAAAGCTGAGATCCAAGCGCTTTGTTTGATTCTCCACATGCATGTGCTGTAGCAAAGGGAAATCCTGTAAAAAAAAAAGCGAGTCGCGAGCAAAAAGTCTGAACTGATGGCCAGAAAGCGTATTTTTGATTTTTTTTGCAATTCTATTCGTCATCGCTCGCTCAAATCTAGTCCAATCGCAACGAACTTTATATCACTGGAAAGTTGAACTCAATACCTTTCCAACGGTACTGTAGAGGCAGAAAATTTCTTCGGTCAATACTTTCGTCCAACTCCAAAGAAAAGGAGTTCGTCCGGTTGAAAATTTCGTCCATAGATCATAAGAGTGTATAGAAACGCTGGACAAATCGATATTCGTCCTATATTTAATTTAGTCCAAAAGCTCCTTGGACGAAAAAGACGAAATTAAATTCCAGACGAATATTTCTGGTTATACAGTATATCGTTTTTGAAAATCGGCCGCCGTTGACACGAGTTACGACAGTTTGTACAGTGACATATGCACTTCGTACTATTGCGTGGACCGTGGAGCGAGATATCTCGTCATTCGCCGTTCAGGCACACTTTACAGAGCGAGATATCTCGTCATTTGCACTGAAAGGGTTAAGTTTGCCTAGTTTATTATATATTTTCGATCCGTTCTGTGTGTGGATCACTCTTGTCAGATCATTGCGTTTCACCCACCCACCTCCCATTTCTGATCTCTCATGTACTTTGATAAATTAAATAAACGGGTGTTGGCCATGCTCATTTCCGGCTACTGAGGGCCCTCAGTCTTCGTCCCGCGGACGTGACTATCCTCTTGGCTCCGCCAAGATTCTGCTCTCTCCGTTGTCTCTCACTTCGCTGGCCAGCACCGTCCGCACCGCATGCTGCTATATGTTGTAGTTACTGTGTGTGTGTGCGTGTTTGTGTTTGTTTGCTATTTGTGTGTGCTCTGTGCATGTGTGTGTGCTGTGTGTATGTGTATGAGTGTGTTTGTGTAGCATTATAGTAATAATGCAGATTAATGGGTGCACGCGGCTGCTTTGTGCTACCACTCAAACTATGCTGCTATGATTGCTAGCGCTTTTACTGCATGCTCATCCTTTGCTGCTGG
>NC_088645.1:29321073-29388573 GCF_964019385.1 Sycon ciliatum
GATTTTCAGGAACGAAATAGGGAGACGAGAAGGAAATGCAATATTATTAGAGAGGTTCCGGGGTACGATTTTCCTTGCCAGAATCCGTGTGGGCGCTACGGATTTTTTTTCAGGCTTGCTCCATACGATTTTTCGGCACGGAGAATCCGTGTGGACTGGCTTTCACACGAACCATGTTTCGTATGGAGATTTTGCGTCATCGGGTGCAGAAAGATTTTTCGCGTACAAATTTGGTACGAGAAACATGGATTTTCCGCGGGAAGTTTTGATTTCGGTACAAATTTTCAAAATATAAAGGCATAGCGCGGGAATGTCACGTGTTTGCGATCGTAACCTAGGCAATGACGGCAAACACATAAGTTCCGTACCCCGGAACTTTTTACTGCTCGAAAACGACGTATAAAAAATCTGTAGCGCCTCCACGGATTTTGGCACGAAAAGTCGTACTCCGGAACCTCCCTATTAC
This sequence comes from Sycon ciliatum, assembly GCF_964019385.1. NCBI lineage: Eukaryota > Metazoa > Porifera > Calcarea > Leucosolenida > Sycettidae > Sycon > Sycon ciliatum. Next base: position 29,321,540 of record NC_088645.1, read on the forward strand.
ATGTAGAATGGACGTTAGTTGCCGAATAGGTGATAGGATGCGTTAGCAAAAACATACTATGGAAGAGAGATCCCGTCGTCTCCAAAATAAGCGTGAACGGGCGAGTCAGCGCCGGTCACAAGAAACGTCGGAAGAGAGATTGGCAGAGTCAGCGCCGGTCCCAGGAAACGTCAGGACAGACATCCTGTCGACTCCAGAACGCCCGTGATCGGCAGAGTCAGCGCCGGTCCCAGGAAACGTCTGGACAGACATGCCGTCAACTCCAGAACGCCCGTGATCGGCAGAGTCAGCGCTGGTCCCCTAGCTATGCAGAAGACGTTACTTCAGTAACTCATTAAAAAGTTTTTGCAATACAATGATGTAGCTAATCAAAGGAAAAAACATTTCAATCAGTTCTAATAACATGCACGATGAGTTAGGCAACAAAGCATAGCGTATGGCCCTGAGCTTCTAAGCTCTCTCGTTTAGCCACCCACACTCGTAGCAAGTATTACCCCTTACTGGGGGCAGGGGTAACTGCAGTTGGATCCCAGGACGGATACCCTGATGCCGTCAATCCTTTTTCTGCACCTTGTCCTCACCCACTTACCGAGGTGTGGTGTACCCGTAAGTGAGATCATTCGCATGTCCACCCATACCGGGCCATAGTTTGGGGATTTGTGTGTGTTTAGGGGGGGGGGGGGGGAGAGGAGGGGAGTGTCGGCCGTTGGGCGGTTCAATAGCCAATTGAGTCCTCTTTCCAAGATCCCTTTTGAGTCTCTCTCCTCTAACCAAATTTGGCAGTGAGGGAAATACAAGTATAAGTGTGTGTGTGTGTGTGTGTGTGTGTGTGTGTGTGTCTGCGTGTGTGTGTGCATGTCGTTCTTCATGTTTTTTGATGGTTTTATACTTCCAGCCAGAGTATATTGAAACTCCGACAACAAACAAAATGGCGTCTCTAGGTACGTTTTATTACTTGTGTTAGGCCATCATTTTTTATATCTATGTTTCGCGTCGTCCGCCCGCATACGTTTTGATTTTTTTCGGAAAAAAACAAAACAACCATGCACAGTTAGTGTACGATCGTGCGAGTCATCAGTGTGGACTGGTTGCATACTAGCGAAGCTGGGATTCAGAAATGGCCTCGAGGCCAGCGTTGGTAAATCGTTTGTTCGGCATCTGCGAGCAGTATTCTATGAGCTTACAACAGAACGCATCGATCGCCTCAAGCTGAGAGGATGCGTCGTTCCGGAGCTCTTTGCACCGCTGCTGAAGGCTGAGTACAATAATCCAGCGAAGCAAGGGCACCAGCGGTTGCCTCCTCTGTCCAAAGTGAAGCAGATTTTGTGCTTCGATGTACGATTTTTCTTTCGAATGTACACCATGCACGAGCTATTGTGCTATGTACAGTTATACACCTCTGATGAGCCTTTTTTATTTTTTATTTTGCACTTTTTTATTTTTTTCCACCTCCCGCATATGATTCTGGAAGTTGAACTGACGCGAAACATAGATATAAAAAATGACGGCCTTATCTTCTGTGTAGGGGTGAAACGAGTATCTATTTTGACCAATCGATCACTCATTCATAATACTCGATTGAGTATCCGATTATTTCGAGTATTTTATCAAAACTCAAAAGCGCTAGATCTGTGAGTTCTTGACCGACTCGGAAGAAATTATCTGTAAACATAGAACAAAAGTCGCCAACGTCTTGTACAGAGTGTAAAGTACCGATTTTCATCCGTACTTCATAACTTACGTTAGGCCACACGTTTTTATATCTATGTTTCTCGTCACCCGCACGCATATGATTCAGGAGTCTGAAAAAAGACTGTGCTGCACTGACTGTGCATGTGGGGACCAGCACGCTCATGCACATGTACATAATGTGGCCTGGGCTGCGCGACACATGATGCGAGGTCGCCATTTTTGTGCGCAATCTAGCTGCACATTCACAGATTGTGACAGAAGCTCCCACCACATACTAGTTGCTGACTATGGATGCTATTTTGCATGGTGTATTGGTGGATTTTAGTGTGTCCAAAGGTGTAATGAACTTTTTTTATTTTTCGGTCATTTTTTAATTTCCACCTCACATACGTTTTTAGATTTCCAGGTGACGAGAAGCATAGAAATATAAACGTGTGGCCTTACTTGCCGTGGTGATCGCATCGTCCAAGTCATAAAATATTGACTCAGAGGCATGCATAATGTATGCATACCATGTACCAGTGGACGAATGGTACAACAAAAGCTTTTGAAAAATAGACTGTCAATTCTATAAAATAAAATAAATCGAGTGCAAAATTTCGAATACTCGCTCGTTTGAAATTTTCGAGCGATTACTCGAATATTCGAACTAATCGTTTCACCCCTACTTCTGTACCGTATTTCCCTGAACAGCCGCCGCGGCCTGTATTCAAAACTAGCAAAACGGGTGTGGCCCTGAAAAATAGTTTTACGTCGCAATGTGCGTGCTGTAGGCGTAGAGTTCACGTACGATGTGCACTGTTGAACCTTTGTTGTCCAGCTACACTGTAGGCTAGGGCATCTTCTTTTCTTTTCCTGTTGCGCTGGAAAGAATATCATGGCGAGAGAGCTTGAGGCTCGACTAGCAAGTTAGTTGCATGTTCAGCAGCAGCAGTCCCTCATGCCGACGAGGATAAAGTAGAGGGGCTTCAAGAAGACGTCGACGCTGAACATTTTGGATGCAATAATAAAAAGGACGCGCAAGTTTTGTTCTCTCCTGTTTGATTTCTCTCTTTCTGCGTTCGTTTCTTTCATAGCGTCAGTGTCCACTTTCTCCTAGACAAGTTCTCAGATCCGAGCTCTTGGTTTTCTAGATTTGACAATCCTCAGTGCGTCTTACATTTCATCCGTTTACTTGTTTCGCCTCCCATTTTCTTTTTTGGTGGTCGATAAAATAACTCGTCTTGCTCTTCGCTATGTTGTGAGAGATCATCATCATGGCGTGTTCGATTAATTCCCTTTAGATCGCCTTTGAGTCCTTTGTCCGAACAGAGAGCAGCACTAGCTGCATGTGAAGGAGTATGACATCGTAGCTGAAGGTCATCTCGTACCTGTGAAATTGCGTATAAATTGTGAACTGCTCTGCACTTGTGTACCAATAACCCTCAGTTCAAATAAACTGGCGGCGCTTACTCAAGGGCGGCTGGTAATCAAGGGGCGGCGGGTGTTCAAGGAAATACGGTACTATGTGTGAGCCTGATATACTGGTGCAGTTGCTACAGATGATGTGCCAAATATGCCTTTGGTATGAGTAGAGAGGTGTGCGATGCATGCTGAATAACATGACCAGTCCTGTGCAAAGACTGTGTTATGTACACAGATAGTAGGCTGCCTTGTATGGAGCAGAGAATGCATGGTTGAGATTAAGGCAAGCAGATACAGTGTTGAGAATAAAACCTCGTCATGCATTTCGCTTTTCAAGTTTTTTGTTTGACTATGATTTCGAACAGGATACAGACTCGAACAAAGAATGAAGTACATTTCCCGGAAAAGGACGAGGTTTTCTATTCTTAACTCTTTGAGAGGAAAGACCGTATTTTTATCGACTATTATCGGGCATGGGAGATTGATAAAATTCGAAATCTTCACACTATTGTGACTATTAAAGTCGAATGTCATTAGTTTGGAGAAACTGAAATATGAGCCTTGATCAGCAAAAAACAGACTTTTACGTCAGGCTTTTAAAATTGGGTTTTACTGTAAATTGTTCGTATGTACTGGGCGATCATGTATAGAAGTTTTTGTAGGGGATCGGACACGTTTTTTTGGTCAGTGTCGTGCAATGTTATTGTATGAGCTGATTGTAAGTAACTGGTGGTGTTAGTGGACATTATAGCGCAGGGCTGCCACACTTGGAGGGAGAAAAATCTGACGGGGGTTCGGGGTGTCCCCCGTTAAAATGTTTTAGGAAAATGGCTTGCTGTTGGGGCCCCAAAACACATTTTAACTGTCCATACACATGCAAGCACTCATGCATTTTACAGCTACGTGTACATGTACATGTACAATAGAGAGGTTCCGCATAACGTAATTACGTTAGTAAAAAACGTAGTCGATCTACGGAAAGTCTTACGTAAACTGCATGCGGATCTGGGTTCCGCCATACGGAGTTTTCAAATCACGTAGCTGCCCTTGGCAACTCCGAACGCGGCAGTGTACGACCAGATCAACCTGGGGAGAGAGTCATAAATTTGTACCCCAATCCACTTACGGACCAGCTACGTTATCAGAGCCCTATCTACGTACTCTCCGTAGACAACTTTCCGTAAGTGGAGTGCAAACTCGCGAATTCACGGGTTTTCCCCGCCCACTAACGTAAAGTTGCTCAACTTTACGTAATGCGGAACCTCTCTAATGACCGGCCAAACGCGACCTGGAAGCGCCGAATGGCCAACTGGACTAAAAAGCGCTCCAAATAAAATAATCCGTTGTCTCTCTTTTGGAACACAATCGGTCAGTTTGTCCGGCAGGCGATCAAAAATCGGACGAGTTCCGAAAAATCGGAGCAAGTGGCAGTCCTGATAGTGTACCTTGTAGCTCCTTGGTCCTTGGTCCTTTTTCTTTTCTATGTGGAGAAGAGGTTGGTGCGACGTCGGCGATAGTAGGGGAAGAGTGTGTTGCTCCCTACATAGGAGCTCGCGGTTTTCCTGCCGACACTGACTATCTGGTGTTCACGAGGTGTTTGTCGCACTGGAAATGGAGCGTCTCTCTAATTTTGTATCCCTGGTGATATTTGTGCCTGGAGAGCAGTATATAAGTGGTGCTTTTCAGGCACCATCTTCCTCAGCCTACTCAAGCTCAACTGATGAGGGGTGAATTCCCCAAAACACTGCATATAGAGCAGGGAGTGGAGCTTTCTTGCAGGTTTGTCGAGTGGACGGTTCGATGGACTTCTCGCGTGCTCTGGATGGCAAGCGTGACTCAGTCAAGTGAGAATTCAAGTCGGCAGGAAAACCGCGAGCTCCCGTGTAGGGAGCAACACACTCTTCCCCTTTTCTTTTCTATCAATTTATCGTTGGCTCTCCATCCGAGTCCGGTTTTTTTCTTTCTTTTTGGTCGTAGTCAATTTACGCTCAGGGCCTAATGTGTGAAAAGAACAGCCGGGGTTTTCCCTGCCCATGTCAGCTGTTGGAAAGGATAGACTTACTCAATTTCAAGCAAGGATTCCCGCGAGTGGCTATAAAAGAATGAGCTTGATACGAGCAAGAAGAACAAAATGCGAGATGAAGATCGATTGACAGTGCGGGGCCGCCCTGCAACAGCTTTGCCAGCTTGCAGCGCTGAGCCAGAGGATCTCATAGAATGGAGTTCGAGTTCACAATGTGTTCCTTTCATGAGGAAGATATTACCGTATCCGCACCTTTAAAGCCATGGTGGTATACTCGATTATAAAGCCAGTCTCAGTTATAAAGCCATAGGCTTCATAGATAAAAATGATATTTGAAGTATGTTTTGTAAAAATAAAGGAGTAAGTACTATACTAACAAACTTACAGTCCAGCAGAAAGGGTGAACAAGTGGATTTGGCATGGCGTAGTGGGTGAGTCTTTTTGCATCTAAAATAGCTAGGGAAGCAGCGGTGTTTCGAATATAAGGCTATGGCTTTAAAGGCACTGACATACGGTATGACAATTGTCCAAGGAAAACCAAAGTTGTGGCCAATTCAAAGTAAAATTTAGACAGTGGAACGCTCTGCATACATTGAGTTCTGTGGGTAAAGGGTTTAATTCCCGTAGCTATGCATAATACTTTTCTTCAGTAACGTGTGGCACTAGCCAGGGTCCACACAGTTTTAATTTTAAAAGTGACGGGAGAACTGAAAAATGGGGACAATCCAATAGTTCAAAGTTTACACACACCGGTATCAGAATATTGTCCTTGTGTTTTGGACATCTGCAGGCAACTTGTTCATCACCTTGGCGGTTGGCTTCGCTGCAATTTCATCTGTGAATGGTAAGAAGTGTTGTGAACCTTCATCCTGCCCTGCCATGACTGCAGTCTGCACAACATTTACATGTTGCTTGTAGTCGTTCTTCAAGCTTACCAAAGACGTCTTGTGACTACTTCCTCCGCGTCATTAAAATTGTCGCTTCGCACATCGCAATGTTTGTGATTTGGCTCGTCTTAGTCAGACTGTCGGAGTCGCTGTTTTCTGTGTTCGAACATTGGTGCCATCCTTCCTGCGCAATGTCTACTTGTTACTGCAGCCGTGGTGGTCTTGGACTTTGTCGGAGCTCTCTTCCGCACCAAGCAAATTCATTGCGTTCCGCACTATTCCGCCCCAGAGCGCATATCGTTTTTCTGGAGTTCGTGCTGTCCCACCTCGTTTGCGTGGGCGTTTATCACGACTGCAAGCTCGGTATAAGAATCCTGGCATCTCTCCTGAATACGAAATGCTGAAGTTGACGATGGCAAGAACAAAGTGTTCACAAATTCCTAAAATGCGCAACTTGTGGTGCATGTTGCTGCGAAGGTAGCAGGTCTGAAAACACCAACAAAATCAGCAAAGCGCTTGCCAAGGAAAGAAGGTGCGGAACTGCTTACACTATCCCGCTGGAAGGTCGTTACAGTGTACTTGAAAAATGCTAGCTTGCCTTCATCGCCTGCCACCTGGAGGCATGGATGGCTCGAAAAAGAAAGCTTTTCAGTGACCTGGATTTGAACACGCATCTTGTTCAACGTATTGTTGAGTGCTGAAGGGTCTGCCTCAAACTCTGATGAAGACGTCGGCCTTAGCTGCAAGTTCAGCGAAGCGGGAGGCCACAAACTAAAGCCTGGTCCGTCGACAATGCTCTACCTCAATACCTAGCTGATTTCTTTGCCCTTCGAGTGGACAAAATAAATTCGAAAAATCGCTCTGGGAAGCGACAATTTAATGACGCGGAGGAAGTAGCTTTGTCTACAACAACTGACAAGTGTGTTTGAGCACAGGGAACGACAGAGAGATGAAAGGAAGAGCAAACCGGGCAGGTACAGCTAAATTGAGTACGGTACAACTGGCATGCCGGACAGCACGCGGCCACCAAAGAGGCTAAATAGGATTATGTGTGGCATAAACGGAAACAATAATCATAGGTGCATAAACTAACTTCAAAGGTGGATGTGTGTCCACTACACTGCTTTGCCCGTGTTTCCATTTAGGGGTCATCGCAAAAGGGTTTTGTCGTCCCTGAAACGAACATGATTCATTTGGGGGGGGGGGTGCGAGCAAAAATCGCAAGTCGACCGACACTGTACATATGACATGTACATGCATGCGATTTTCGTCGTCCAGCATAGCAAGCTGTGTTCGTTTCAGAGGGAAGGGGGGGGGTCCAAGTACGAAATGAACGATGTTCGTTTCAGGGACGACAGAAAACTTTTGCGACGACCCCTTAGTTTGGTCGATATTTGGCAGCATCCCATGAAATAACGTATCTCGACAACCATTACGATTTTCCTTATGGTCAGCTGCGTTTTTTTCTTCTCTTTTAGCTATTTCTGGATGGAGAATGGGTGGTGTTTCAAGAATTAACTATGTTGATGTTTATGTGTATGTGACGTCATAGAAGCCGCTTTGCCACGGGTCAGGGCGATCCTGACCATGAGCTTATTTTGTGTTTGTTTGAGTTTCAGGAAGAAGTCAGTTATTTGTGCTTGCATTCCTTTCGTTGTTTAACCCTTTACTGTTTGTACGTACAAAATTCGACCGCTCGCGGTCGATGACTTCTATGCGCACAGCGCTGGATTGGTTCACCGCAGAGAGCTGGGATTTTCCCTACTGGTAGCCAAGATTTACGTGCAGGGGGTGCCGACAATTTTTTTTGGTTGATGTAATATAAAAAATCGCGGAAATCGCGAATTGAAAAATGCGCTTTGGAAAAAGTGCGTACCCTGCGACTTAATGTATTGCCTGCAGATGTTTTCGACTTTTGCTTCAGCTGGCCTCACGACTGTTTGCCCTCCTGTGCAAGCCATGGACGCAGAACAAGCTCTTTCGCTTCTGGAGACCTTTCTTGACGACTCTCTCGCTGCCTCATCCAGCGAAGATGAGTTTGTGGAGCCAGACAATCCTGATGAAAATATTTATTCTGACGACGACTGCGACGATGACATGGCGAGTGAAAGCAGCGCCAGTGAGAGTGACATGGATGTCACAGACGACGGCAGTGTCGCTGATATGAGTGCCACTAATGGTGGAAGGGGACGTGGCAGAGAGAGAGGATTCGGCCGTGGAATAGGCCGTCGTCACGGTAGAGGTCGTGGTGCACAGATACTATGTACGGCCAGCGGTGCAACCTGCACTAGTCGATATTTGCAATACTTGGGACAATGCTGACACTGCTGTGACTGGTAACACTCCTGCATTCCACCCAGAGAACGAACCTGGTATCCACTTACCTGAGAGAGCCACCCAGGGCAAGGATCTGATTTATTGCATATCACCACAGTTTGCCCGATCGGCAATAAATCCAAATAATTATTAGTGCTAAAATTTAGCACTAATAATTATTTAGTGAAATCTGTGTTCGTTTTCTGGACTTGAAAGTTGTTGCATCGCATTCTTGAGGGTTTTTGCTTTCAGAATCGCCCCTTGTACATAACAAAAATGAAAACTAAAAAAAGTAACGGCATGAACAATGACGGTTGGTTTTTGCTGTACAAATACCTAAAACGGTAAAGGGTTGAAGGGGAAGTATACCCTAAAATCAAATTTTCACCAGTTGTCTTTGGGGTGCTGAATCGAATGGTCCTGGTCCGAGGATGCTGAGACGCTCCCTTCCTCCTTTATTTCCAATCGAACTCGCGCACTTCCACCGAAACTGGGTGACTGCGCCCTACTTGATAGGGATTTGTATGGAAAAGTCACTAAAAACGCCGTTTCGTTCTTATAAAAGCACGGATGACCGCGATTGCTCTTCCTGGAGAAGAGACGACCACACTCTGCACAAGGTACCCGCTGAGGAGCACAAACGGAAGAACATTGTAAGCAGCCCGCCATTCTCGTCTATCCTCGGCCAAGTCGTACCATTTGTCGATGTCCAACAGTGCCAGATCCTTCCGCACAGCATCGCGCCACCTTTTCCTCGGGCCGCACTTCGAACGGACAGAATGTAGGGTGCCAAACAGTAGCTGATGCGGGACACGCTCTTCATGCATTCGCACAGCATGCCCGAGCCACTCCAGGCAGTGTGATGTCAGCAGGTTGGGGATATCACGGAGTTGATGTGAATTCCATTGGGCCAGAACATCAACCCTGGTCAGTCGTTCATCCCAGACATTCCGCTGGCTGATACCCATTACGGAACGGATGCAGCGCAGATGAAAAGAGCATAGTGCATCAAGGTCGGGCTTCAACGGCACCCAGCACTCAGCACAGTACAGAAGCAGAGACAACACGCATGCCTCGTACACAAGCCTCTTCGTAGCAAGGGAAAGGTTGCTGTCATTGAAAACTGGCTGGCGCATTGCTCCAAATGCACGTGATGCACCAACAATGCGCAAGCTGATATCCGGGTTGGATCGGCCATTCGTGTGAAGGAGAGAGCCAAGATAATGAAAATTATCTACACTCTCGACCACCTCACCTCCAGGGGCAGCCGGTCTGCTTCCGTGAGTCCATATCCATCAGCCATCACCTTTGTCTTTTCCAGGTTGACTGTCAAGCCGAAAGAAGACGCTACATGTATGAATTGGTCAAGGGCCCACTGGGCACCATCATGAGTGGTAGCCAGCAAAGCAGTGTCATCCTCAAATGGACACTCACAATGGACCTTGGTCTTGTCTGTTGGCTTCCGACTGAATAGAAGACCCCAGGGTTTGTTGCCACAGGAATACCAATGCTAGGAATGTTGGCAACAGCACAATGCCACTGCTGGAAAACGGCCCACATGAACAGATTAAAGAGTATCGGTGCCATGCAGCAACCCTGTCGGAGACCGTTCTGCACCTCGATTGGTGGCGCATCAACTCCCGGGATCTTCAACGTTCCTGTCATATTGGTGTGGAAAGAGCGCATGATGTTGATGAGGCGCTCAGGGACACCTGCCTTCTAGAGGATAATCCATAGGCATTGGCGGCTGACAGAGTCATACGCCTTACACACACCATTGGACCATTGGACGCCCATCGCCGGAGGCGATGATAGCGATGCTACAGCAGAAGGAGCTTGTGCTGGGATTGCACCATTCAACAGCTTGCAAGACTGAGGAATTGATCGAGACTATTCAGCCTGGTCTACAACACACACACACACACACACACACACACACACACACACACACACACACACACACACACACACACACACACACACACACACACACACTACTACTACTACTACTATGTACAGCTACCCTATCGGGCCACGCCGCTCCCAGAAGCGGGAGACAACGACAAGAAGAGAGAAGAGAAGAGAGAGAAATCGCAAAGTCAACAATATTTGGCATGGCGTTGCAAGTCCTGTGGCCTTGAGAACCGTCTTTCGCAATGCTCGCATTCATGACGGCAGTTGTTCCTGGCTGCCCGTGACATCCGTTTCGCACGGTCACAGTGATGACGGCTCAAACCAGAACGAGAGCGGAAGACACACACACACACACACACACGCACACGCACACACACACGCACACGCACACACACACACACGAAACAACAACAACACACGAAACAACAACACACACACATCTCGAACCTTGAACTTGCCCATTGCTGTAGGCAATGCTATCGAAAGGACTAATTCGGCAGTAAAAGGCAGAAAGATTCGTGGCGCTTAAGATCGCCGGGGCGGCAACATGTCTTAACGCAAGCACAACGGTACTCTGGCTCGGCGGAGACATCACGAGGCTGAGGACGTTGGTGGATGACCTCCCTCCACTCCGAGCGGTTCTGGGCAGTGTCGGGCCATTCCTTCTCCGAGACAGGTGGATGAATGCGGTGGAAATCATCCACAACTACATCCTGCCAATGCTTGCGTGGGCCGTGCAGAGGTCGAGTTGCAGAGAGCTCCCCAACCAGGGTACACTTGGGCAGATGGTCATCGTCCATGTGGCCAATATGGCCGAGCCATCGTAGCCGACGCTCGCGGATGATGTCGCCAATGTCCGAATCAATTCTAAGGGTCTTCGCCAGTGTTAAAGGAGTGACTCGATCATCCCATGGCTGGTGTCTCGAGATGCGGACAATAGCCCGCACGCACTGATGGTGGAATGCGTTAAGACGGCGCAGATCAGGAGCCTTGGTCGTCCAGGTCTCTGCTCCATACAACAGAGTCGTATGAACGAGAGCCACGTAGACACGACGTCGACATCAGAGGGACAAGGAGCGGTTCCCGAAGAAAGGTGCCCGCAAGCAACCAAACACTCAAGACGCCTTAGAAATTCGTGAAGGCACATCATGGGCACAGAGACCATCCCAGTGAATCACGAACCTAAGATATGTGAATTGGTCAACGGCGTCAATGGTTCCATTCCATTCCCGAGATGAACCGGCACACTGCTGGGAGTATTGATTGATATAGCTTTGGTCTTTGTCAAGCTGACGGTCAGTCCCGAATCAGAAGCAAAGGCCACAAATGTCTCCGAACACCGATCAAAGGATGCCTTGGACGTGGCGTATAGTGCAGCATCGCCAGCGAACTGCGACTCCGTTACAGTGAGATGCTGCAGACGTGACTTGGAAGTTCGGTCGCCAACCAGCTTTCTTCCAATTTTGTACCGCAGCTCGACACCTGTCCGGGCACATAGGACGCAAGTGGTCAACTACCGCCGAGAAGTACAAATTGAACAGGACAGGGGCCAGCGTGCAGCCCTGCTGCAGGCCGTTGTTGACGTTGATGTTGGATGTGAGGCCACCACTCACGCACACTTTCACCTGCATGGACTCATACAGTGAAATGATGACGCATTGTGGGTTGGACGCCGAGCTTTTACAGGAGGGCCCATAGCGCCGGCCTCGGGATCGAGTCATATGCCTTCCTCAGGTCAACAAACAGCGCGTAGAGTGGCACATCATGCTCAACAGATTTCTCCACTAACTGGCGAGCAACATGGACCATATCCATGCAGTCACAACCCCTACGGAAACCGCACTGAGTCAGGAAGGATAGACTCGGCGATAGTCTGCAGGCGGTCATGGATGACGCGGGCAAAACGCTTGCCGACAACGTCCAACAAACTGATCCCTCTCCAATTGTCGCACTGGTGTTAGTCGTCCTTCTTGGGGATGGGTACGATAACTGCATCACGCCAGTCAACGACAACACTGCCCTCCGACCACACCACACACATAAGCTCGACAAGGCGTGTGTGCGCGCACACACACACACACACACACACACACACACTGCGCATGCATGCACACACACACACACACACACACACACACACACACACCTGTCCTGTAGAGTCACTGCCGTCAAAGGGTCACGTGATCCTGGGAAACTTGAGAAGAGAGAGTGAGAGAGGACACGACGCCCGATGACGCTCCACGTGCACATCTGCTTGCCGCATATGCACACGTGCTGGAACGCTGAGCGCTCCTCTGCTGTTGGTCTGTGCGCCACCCTTGAACAGCGATGCCTGCCCCGTCCCCGGACACCGCGAAAGCAGCGACCACACCTGTCACAATGCGCGGCACAACATCCCTCCTCCGGTGCCGACGTTCCGGTCGCTCCAGGTGGCACTGTGGCATCCACCGTTGAGGCACACACATGCCGGACCAAGCCACCGTGGCTTCTCAGCCACTGCCCACACCGCCCGCCCTGACTGGCGCCCCGCTGCTCAGACACAGGCCGCGCACACTCCTCCAGACACTTATGCCGAGCCATGTCTCCTTTCCGTGCAAAATCCCGTTCGCATACCGTACATACCACTCGGGGCGGAGGCTCAGGCGCATTGTCAGACTCTTGGTAGGTGCTGCGCCACTCCGAGCGGGACTCACATGCAACATCATACCATGATGCCTCTACGCCACGGGCACGTAGATCCCGGACAGCACAGTCCTTCCATCTGCGGCGTGGGCCATGTGCTGGGCGACGCTGCAAGAAGGAGCCAAACAGTACCTGTTTCGGGATGCGGTTGTCCGGCATCCGCGCCACATGCCCCAACTACTCCAACCGCTGAGGTGCAATCTTGTCTTGAATCGACAAAAAGACACATGCACACACACACACATGCACACACATACACACACAGGGACATAGTAGCTGCAGGGGGCGGTTTGCCATTTTTGGGCTCCGCTTGTATTCAGTAAATCTTGCAGTTTTGCCCCTCAGGGGCTGGCTTAGCACGATGGACACAAATGTATGTTGTGATATCACAGTGGATGATCAGTTTGGTGTTCCAGACCCCGTGCGCAGAGATTCTTTCCGTCAGTCTTGCTCAGCATGTGCAAGTCATTTTTTCAAAATCCTCGAAGAAATGGAAAGGGAGCGTAGTCTTGTCGACCACCTTGCCAGTTTAGTTTCCTCCCTGACGGAGATCGTTAATAAATCCGGATCAACGCATTCAATGGTGGCAGCGAAGGCAGTCGGCCATAACGCGACCAACAAGAGCAAGGGAAAGTTGACTGGGACCGCTTCAGCAAGGATGTCCAGCGCAATCAGCAGGCATTTCCTGACAATGGCAACTTGGAGAACATGATTACATCTTTCACTGAGTCTCTTCTATCACCATTAGACCACCATGCGCCTCAAGTTGCTCAGCGTGCTCATCGACGTCTCCCATGCCCATGGCTGACAAATGAACTAGTTGTGGCTGTACGGAAGCGTAATGGCTTACACCGGAAGTTGATGCGGGACCAGGGTAATGCAAGATTACGTGAGGAACATAAATCCGCTCGTTCTGTGGCTAGGAAGCTTGACAGGAAACTGCGCAGCCAGTAATTTACCACCAAATGCCAAACTACCAACCAGAGGAAACTCTGGAGGGTACTAAATACTGTCACCGGCGGAAGGAAGAAATCGCAAATCCCTCAAGCGCCTTTGCCAGAGCTAAGTGGAGTGTTTGGCGGAGTAGTGAATGATCCAACACGGCCACCCCATCTCCAGCTGGCGTTGGGCCCAAGCCTCCAATGCAGCTTAAATGTATTCCAGCCCGTAACAGTGACAGATGTCGAGTCATGCCTGAAATCAGTGGTTGCAAGCAAAGCCACGGGCAGTGATGGGATTCCCCGGTTTCCTGCTCAAGCAACATGCCTCTGTGCTTGCACCGAATCTCACCAGCATTATCAATTTGTCTCTTAGAACTGGACAGGTTCCGCCAACCTTCAAGTGTCACATGTCAGTCCCCTATTTAAGAGTGGCGACCCAACCCTGCCCCAGAACTATCGTCCAGTGTCTCTCCTCCCCATTATCTCCCGTATTCTGGAGATAATGGGTAAGAGACAGCTCACTGCCTATCTGGAGACACACCAGCTATTGCCAGACAGCCAGTTTGCTTATCGCAAGCAAAGTTATTTTTAATTCTCTCTTCAGCTTCTTCTTCATAAGCTGTTGACGGAGACTCCCTCGATTTAGGCTAAGGCCTGTGGAGAATCCATAAATTCAAATACAAATTTACACACTCACTCACACGCACTCACACACACACACACACACACACACACACACGCACACACACACGCACACGCACACACACACACACACACACACACATACACACACACACACACTTGTACTTGTACTTACTTGTTGCTCACTGCCAAACTGGTCACGTGTGTCTCCCGGGAGAGGGGAGGGAGACTCAAAAGGAATCTTGGAAAGATGACTCAATTGGCTATTGAACCGCCCAACAGCCGACACCCCCTGAAATCCCCAAAACTCTTGGTGGACTTGAAAATGATCTCACTTATGGGCTCACCACACCTCAGTAAGTGGGTGAGGACAGGGTGCAAAAAGAGGATTGACAGCATCAGGGTATCCGTCCTTGGATCCAACTACAGTTACCCCTGCCCCCAGTGAAGGTAATACTTGCTACTACAGTCCATTTCAAAACTATAGACGCGTACATAGGCAAAAACCGTTATGCCAGCATCTATACCACATCAAATCTGTGATCACCTTGTGCATAGATTTTTCCAAATTGGGCGTCTGTTATCCAATCGTTTAGAAACTATTATGAGAGTAATTGTGGAGTGGACCTGAGCAATATTCCGAAAACTATTCTCAAAACGTTCCAGCCAAATTTGAGATATTTCAAAAACACTACGCCGCGTCTATAGTTTTGAAATGGACTGTAGTGTGGGTGGGTAAATCAGAGTGGATCTGATAAAAGCTTCACTAGCACCATTGATTACACAAGAGTTAATCTAGCCAGAAGCAGTTCATGGTTAACAGGTATACTTCAAATAGAAAGTATATGAACCCTGGAACCAACAAAGGTGGCAGATACAACATTACACCTTCAAGCAGCCGAGTCCATTGGCTCGGCAACAGGCCCAACACAATCAGGCATAACCGAACCAGCTGGCACACACACACACACACACACACACACACACACACACACACACACACCACGCACACCACATACACCACGAACACCACACACACGCCACACACACCACACACACACCACACACACACACCACACACACCACACACGTCACACACGCCACACGTCACACACGCTACACACCACCCACACCACACACACACGCACGCACGCACGTGCGCGCGCGAGCTCGCACCGATGACAACGGAAACTGGGAGCGAAGGCCACGCAACACGAATCCAGAAGTTGCAGTATACAAGAGTTCCACCACCACCGCCACCAATGTTGTATAGTCAACTTGGCTAATAACGACTGCGGATAATATGACAATTCGCGGATAACGACTGCGGATATAACGACAATTTGCGAATAACGGCTGCGGATAAAACGACAATTCGCGATTAACGACATAATTGTCTTGCCCAGAGCAAAGTCCCATTCCACTGTGACACATATAATGAGACTTCGGGCATAACGACACTTCGCGAATAGGGGCACTTTTCTGATGCCCGCCGAGTGTCGTTATAAGCAAAGTTGACTGTATGTGGACTTTCTCCACCTGCTCCCAACCACGTGCCATCTCCACACATATACAATGGACGACAAGATTACTAGATTTATAAAGACGTATTGACACGACGAAGAAACACAACTCACGGCTGTTTTTTGTGCGATTTCACGCCACTTAACAATATGGCCGCCGAAAGTCTCGATTGGGCTTCAATGGCAAGAAAATTTGAATTTTCAAATCGTCAGAACACGAGTAGGCCATGGTTTCCCCTGGATTTTGGAGACTAGTCAGCCCGGACAGCCCGGGGAACACGCCGATCATCTGCGTCTTGTTTCAAGCTTTCCGCTCGTACCTCACATGACTGCCTTTCCTTCAAGAAACATTTGTTCTGTGTCGTGCGACTTTGGCTTCGTTCTGGAATACTCCTTGTGTCGTCGCTGACAAACTCGGCTCCGAGAAGCCCTTCCCGATTTTTTCCCAGCTTAGATCGATTTTTTCCCAGGTAGAGGACTATCCTCTGGTTGTCTTCCCCAAGTGTCATTAGAATACACGCGTGAACTTCTAAATACGCGCGACGAGTCAGGAGCCTGTTTTCTCTTGATTTGGAAGACAAAATGGTGTGGCCCTTTAGTTGCTGTTGAGTGTAGAATGCTGCTTCCTGCTGTAAATTGCTTAGTCGGCATGTGGGATATTGTAGAAGAAGACAGCAGCCGGCCAAGTGAGCTTGAAATTGTGATATCTACCCTATTGTGCGTTGAACGATTACGAAATGTCTAACTTGAATGTTGTACACGCGAGCACGCCAAGCAGAGGCTGACAATCACTGGCGAGATCAATCTCCAGACTGCCAGGAGTACTTCGAGCAAGTTTGAAGCGGAAAGACAGCTAACTGGGCAGGCCAGGACGCCTTTCCACCCTCTTTCTCTCTCAAATTGCCGAAAAGTCGAGTATCTCGCTCGAGCGCTTTCAAAACTTTTCTCTTGGTTTCGCATCCCAAATCGTGGAACCACGCGAGGATCGACATGAGTTTCTTGCAAAAACGCAAACTCATCGCGTATTTGTACTATTCGCACAATGTTACATAAATCGCACCGAACGACGCCATATTGATAAGTGCCTGCACGTGAACAGCCGTGAACTGGACATGACAAACTTAAGGCGAAGGCTGCTTTTCACACCACAGCAGCACGCGCATGCACCAGCACCGTACACAAAATAACGTACTACAACAGATTTGCTTCACTGAACGCTGTAGCTTCTTTCTGTGTGTAGAGACTGGAATGATCGGCATTGTTGTGTGTGCTTTTCTGTGCAGGTCAATCTTTTGCCTTGAGGGCTGATCGTCTAGGTACCAGTACTGCGTACACAGCTTACTACCTGAGTGGACAAAGTACATCACAGATTGGACTACTGTATTTACCATTATGCGAGTCTAATGGTGTTACTGGTTCACTTATTCAACTGACTAACACTAACACTGGTGTGGTTGTTGGTGAGCATACCCAACCATTTGCTGACAGTATCATTCATTATACAAATACTGGATGGGACATTACCCTACATCCCACTCTCAACTCAAGCTACACTGGACTGTACAGATGTACATCGGATATAACGGGTTACACGACAGGACGACATACCTATCAACTGCATGTCGTGGGTAAGTAGGAAGTATCAATACAGACCAACTAGCTGTGTACTTGTGCTGGATGTTTGTGGCATACTTCTATACTGTACGACACTGCTATTTCGTTGTAACATCAAATTTGTTAATTTCAGCAAAGATGCCAGGTACAGCAAGGCACTTAATTTTAGGTATACCACACATAGGGTTCAGTGGGATAACAAACAACACATAGGGTGCAGTGGGTTAACAAACCACACATAGGGTGCAGTGGGATAACAAACCACACATAGGGTGCAGTGGGATAACAAGCCACACATAGGGTGCAGTGGGATAACAGGATAAGCAATTTCTTTCTCAGAATACTTGTGTAGTGATGCTATCATCAGGGCACACTGCACTGCACTGCACTGCTTGGCTAAAGGGTGTAGGAGTGTGGTCGGGAATACTATTTTCTAACTGGGAGAGTACACATTCGCGCCAGCTATTGAATGATTTATCTGCCATACATCAAGTATTTCTATAATCTATAGGTTTCTACTCCATGAAACACTAAGTTTTTCTGGTCCTAGTATACCCAACCCTCGTTTTGGTCCTCATTGCCACTGTGGAAATATCTAAATGAAGCTGTGTATACAAACATGTACTGAAGAGTATCTGGACTGGTTGTAAGAAGAGTACACTTCCTTGGATCGATATACGCGTGCATATTGAATGGCCTTTCTTGTGACGATTACAACATGTTACGTCCTGAAAGTACAGCGGTCGCAGTTAAAATTATGATTTTACCGCAATACATAATGGGATTTTCAGAACTGCAGTAAAAGCTTGTTATTACCAGACCCTCGCCCTAGCGGAATCCTGCACTGATCAGAAAAAAACTTTCATAAGGCCACCCTTTGTTATTTCATTGTTTAACGTCCTTTTTTTCGCGAAAAGGTACGCGGGAGGGCGGAAAAAAAACAAAAGCCCATTCCAAAAACTGGAAACCCCAATCAAACATTTTGACCAGTAAAGCATGTGATATATACAATATTTCTGGGTCTAACGGCACTTGCAGGCATAGAACAACACTCTTTGATGGTACATTGGAGCACATGCCTGATGAATCCAACAAAACAGGTACATAGCATGGAGTTAGCATGTCATGAATTCATTACATCTGGATTTTTACTAGGACACACACCGTACGATATTTAAAAGCCAACAAAAAACATTGTTCAACACAATAGTACAGATATAGAACGGGAAACTGCTGGCACGAGCACCCCAGCCAACATGAAACATGATTCTCTCTTTAGAGGCTCATAAGCTACACTAAACCATAGCTATCACAGTCCCCTTGTTGTGCCACTACGGTTATTCTAGACATGTGTTCACTGAAGTACTACGAATGGCAACCGTCTGCTTACTACGGATGCTTACGCTTCTTGCCACGGCCAACCTTCTGTTCCCCACGAACTCGTTCAGCTGTGCCTGCTGCTTTGCAACCAGCACACACAGGGTGAACGGTCTGACAGCGCTCAGCAAGTTCCGCCGGGATCTCCAGAGGGTCCGAAGAGCCACAGCTGTAGCATACAAGCTGGAACTTCTTACTAGAGTAGTAGTGCCGGGAGACTTGGGACTTGCAGGTGAGCCCACTGCGGATGCCTGCAATGCCCGTCAGACAGGACTCAGGTGGGGCCAATGGTGCACCACAGATGTAGAGGTGGTCTTCCTTCACTTGAGCTAGTGCCTGCACCTGGTCAGGCTGTAGCTTCTTGCGTGTGTGGACGCACCGTGGCTTGCTGCATTCACCACATGTCACGAATGCCCGCACTGTTTCAGCTTTGGCAGTGAACGGGACTCCATCCAGCTGCGTATCACTCGCAGCCTTGGCTGTTGCTAAAGACGGACGGAACTTCTCAGTTGTCTCCTGGCCCCATACATCTTCAAATGGCAGAAAGCGGTCACCGGACAGGACAGGGTCTGGAAAGCGGCAAAGACTGGCAAACTCCTCTGGTGGTAGCGTTGGGGGGCCACAGATGTTGCACTCAACCGCTCCGCACTTCTTGATTGCGAAGAAGTAGTGGCGAGCCGTACAGCAGTGTGCCATAAACTCCTGCAGCTTGACCTTCTTCAGTTCTGACTGCGTTGTGGAACCCGGCAACACTGTGTCATCGATGCCGCCCATTTCTGTCCATAGGTCCTCCATTTCAGCTGTCGAACATGCGTTCATCGACTGAACTGGCACATCGTGCAATTTGAGCCTTGAGAACACCTCTTCCAACATGGTCTTAGCTGGCTCAACAGACTGCAGCAGGGCATCTCTCAGTTGCGGGTGCTTGTCTGCGAGTTCGCGGGTGTCAGCCATGCTGCTACACTTGGCATACAATCGTTCATTGTCATCGGACATGGATTGTCGCATCAAGCCGACACTCTGGAGACCAAGATTCAGGAGAGACATCATCCGTTCAACTGGGTTTCGAAATGACTGCATTGGAGCGGTCCTAGCTGCAACAAGGTAGTCCAGCTGCAAGCGGCGAAAGATGCATATGAGCGCCAGCTGCACACTGCTGTACGTCACCCGGTGGTCTGGACCTCCATCTGAATATAGCAAGAGAATCGGCTTCAGGACGGTATTGACTTGTTGCTTGCGAAGCAACTGCACGATTTCTGTGGCATGGCGGAGAGGGCTTGACGGGCAGAAAGTGGACTCCTTCAGCGTGACTGTGACCTGGCCACTGTAGAACGACTCGCCTATCGCGCTAGGCGTTGCACACAAGAGACTCACTGACGGCGTGATCTTGGCCTTGGTGAAATCATGGTCGGACACGCTGAACTCGACATCTTTTGCCACAAGGACAGATTTGCCACGATCTACGGCAGCGACGGGACAACCTGGCTCCCCGATCTTGATGTTGTGCTTGTCGTCAACACAGAGAAGAGATGCATGGTCACGATGAAGCACAGCCAACTCACGGAGGTATCTAAATATAGCAGCAGCATAGTGTGAATCAATATGCTCACTGTTGAGCTGGCGAGCTTGCACCATATTTCGTATCTTCAGGCGACCGGTGTGCTGCACAGCCGTTGCGATGTATGGGTTCTTGGGCCAGAACTGAAAGCGTACCCATGACTCACTTGGTATGGGCACATCACTAGCTAGCGTTGACGCGACTTGCTGGATGAAGTCTGGCACCGAGAAGGCCATGGCGAAATGGCACACCTTCCCATGGCGCCGACTGTCAACAGCATTCAGTGCCGACTTCTCGATGAATTGTTCCGCGGCTCTCCAAAACTCTTCATACTTCTCTGGATTGCCTTCATTGAGTGCACGAAGGTCGACAACAAGGTCTGGGTCTTGGGCATCCAAAGCTACATTGAGCCGGGTCCTGACATTCTTGCTCGCTTGCGTAGGCACAGCAGATGCATCACCAGTTAGATGTTGGTACATGTCAGCCAGAACAGTCGGAGTAGCCTTGGAAATCAGTTCATACCGGTCAGTGAAGGCTCTCTTCATGGCACGGGAGTGGTAACTTGGTATATCCTTTGAAATCCTGGCCACGATTTGCGTTGTCTTGTTTACATCACGATCACAGGGCAGTCCAGGCACTCTCCACATCCAAGACAGCTTGCCCATGAAGTTGCCATGGTCATACTGGTAAATCTCAGTGCAGAATGGAAGTTGCAACTCTTTCAGGTAGATATAGCTGTGAGCACAATAGACAGCACACACACGCACACCAATCAACAGGTTAGCTAGCACATACTCAATTATGTTCACACTATGGGTGGCCTCATAACATACTGGGAGGAGAGACAATCAGTCAACGACAGTGCATTGAGGCCACTGTCGACTAAGCGTGGTAAGGACATGTTGGTAGTCAACCATGTTACAATATATCCACAGCAGCTGCGCAAACATAACAAGCATAGTTTCAAACTCACCGGTCTCTTCTTCTCTCTCTCGATGGTAGGAACTCCGAAAGTTCAACAGGATCCCCATACTCGGTCATGCTGCACATCCGTTCTTCAAGTTTCGAATAGCGAGCTACCTTGGTGGGATCTATGCGTATAGCTGACTCATAAGTTGTTACTGAGGACGACGTCCCATCATCTGTACTCCGCACCTCATCCATTGCTTTGTGACCTGCAGAAACCTTCTCAGATGTGCTCTTCAAGTATAGGCTGTACTTGTGTAGCCCTGATGCCAGCTCATCAATCGCCCCTGCCATGGCCTTCCAACGTGAATGGGAAAACCAAGGAGATGCACGTGCATCATACAGTGCAGAGACCATTTGATCCAATGTCTCCCGACAGAGTGGTGGCAGTTTCCCGTGCTTGTGTGAAGCTGGATCGTTGTAGCTGGCTTTTTGCTCCTTCTCTGCGAGAGGTTGAAACAACGTGGGAAGGTGAAAGCCCCGAAGTTGCAATCGTTCAGCACGAGCCTTTGGCAAGATTTCGATAAGCGCATTTGCAACAGCTGCCACGAACTTTACGCCGCTGGTTCCTTCACATCCATTCGTGAAGCCAAGTTCAAGGTCACCAAGGAGCGCGACAGTATCGTTGAAAATCCGCCAATCTCCACGGTACGTTCCGGACGATCTCGTTTCCTCCGTGCCCATGAGGTCCGGCACCCTCAACACTTTCGCTGCTCCCATCATCACCGAGAAAGCGTTCACAGCGGCAGGCGTAGGAGGGGAAACTTCCGCAACAATCGGCAGTTCAACAGTGATGAACTTTCCAAAACTCTGGCAGCATCGCACGACGTCCAGACCTGTGCCCACCTCCGACCTTTCAGATGTCGCCATCGTCATGCTCAAGAATACTTTCACTTCACCGCCCGGGCGGATAACAGGTACTTCCTCAAACAGTTTCTCTAGAAACGATCCAAACGTCGTCCTCTCACGAACCTCACGCACGGTCCATGGCAAGGGAATAGAACGACCTTCAACTATCCTGACAGAAGCCAGGACAGTTTCATTGTCTACTTCCGCCATCCCTCGCTACGACATTGCCGTTACGCCAGCTACAGAAATAAAAACAAGACGACTGGACAACGAACTGCCGGACGACCTGCACTGTACAGTGCAGCTTGCAGTGCGAAGCACTTTTTGACGCAACTTTCCAAAAAGGTTTCGAGACCTACAACAGCACTAGCTACATGTATTTGCACTGGCAGCTATACTACATTTGTAGCAAGAGTACATGAACCCCAGCGGTTTATGTACTCTGTACTGTAGATCTACTAGTACTCTTGATTGTGGTAGTTTGGCCTGGCGCGCGTGTGCTAGAACCCAGTAACGTCGGACCGCGCGTTTCTAGCGTGCGCGGGCGCTGGTGCTTTCTTGTTTTTTTTCCGGTCGGAGGCAAAAAGGTACGCGGGCGCGGACGTTAAACAATGAATAAAGAAAGGGTGGCCTAACCTAACATCCAGCCATTGAACATGTTCCTGGTTGAGCACAATCTTATCTAATGTAGAAAACGAAAAGAGTTTTGGAGCATTTTGGAGCAGGTCCTATGTTTTCTTGGAACAATCCAACTTTGTTTCACTCCATTTTCTTGCAATCTCATTTGGTTGATTGACTCGGCGTTCCAGGCCATTTTCGATCCTATTTATCAGCTTGCATGCCATCGATGAAGACTTTCCAGTTGTTAGAGCCGTTGGAGAATATTCAAACGTGCAAAACAAGTCGTTGCGGGATGTGAGTTAAGATCTTGTCCACTTTTCTGCGGTTAGGCACCTGTGTCTAACTGTGGTCGTAATCCAACGCTTTCTTGCTCTGTTATGTACAGTTCCACCCACAACGCCGGTACTTCAAACTCCAGTGTCAGTGTATAACCACACTCTATACAACATCAACTGTACCGGTCAAGGGTACCCAGCACCCACAGTAACATTGATGGTTGACGGTACTGTATTGACAGGCAGTGATACCAACAAGTGTACAGGTGGTGTGTGTACAAAGATACGAACAGCATCTCTAGATGGTAGTGACTACACACCTGGCCAGTCCATCAACATTGCCTGTACTGTGGATATCGACCAACCACCATTCATCTGTACTGCTACTAAGAATTCAACATTACAGACACAGTGTAGTAATACTACCAAGACCAGCACACACACAAGAACTGTTCCAGTAGTTGGTAAGCACCAAGTTGTGTCTGCCGTTATTTTAACACAGAGTCCATCATTTCCTCAAAAATAACACCAAACCCAGGTTCACATGCACGCACGCATGATCGCGTGTGCCCATGCACGGATACGCACACATGCACACACACACACACACACACACACACACACACACACACACACACACACACACACACACACACACACACACACACACACACACACACACACACCGTTTGACCTTTTGATGCCCATCGCCAGAGGCGATGCTACAGCAAAAGCCATATCAACTTGTCCTGGGATTGCATCATTCAACAGCTTGCAAGGCTGAAGCATTGCCTGCCACTATTTAGCCTGGTCTTTGCCCCCCCCCCCCCCCCGACACACACTCACACCGCACAGCGCACACAGCACACACACATACACATACACATACACACACACACACACACACACACACGCACATACACATACACATACACATACAAACACAGCACACACCCACACACGAAACACAACGATCTGACAAGAATGATCCACACAGAATGGATCGAAATATATAACTGGGCAGACTTTAGCATGCCACATGGAGTGCCCGAGAAGCATGTCGCCTACGTTCATGCGTCGCGCATGAGGGAATGCCACGCGGAGTGTCACGTTGAATGACACGTAGAATGCCACAACGCATAGAGTACCATGTGAGCATGGTTACCGTGATGTACAGTGCACGTGACTGTAGCCAGCAGCAAAGCATGAGCATGCAGTAAAAGCGCTAGCGATCATAGCAGCATAGTTTGAGTGGTAGCACGATGCAGCCGCGTGCACATATTAATCTGCATTATTACTATAATGCTACACACACACACACTTACACACACACACACAGCACAGCATAGCACAGCACAGCACACATCACGCACACCCTGCACACACACACACACTCAGACTCAGACTCAGACTCAGATATGCCCATCACGGGAGCAATGGTAGCGAACAGCTGTGTTAAACATAGCAACTTGTGCACGCACACGCATGCACATGTGCACACATGCATGCACACACACACACACACACACACACACACACACACACACACACACACACACACACACACACACACACACACACACACACACACACACACACACACACACACACACACACACACACACACACACACACACACACACACACACACACACACACACACACACACACACACACACACACACACACACACACACACACACACACAGCACACACAGCACACACAGCACACACAGCACACACAGCACACACAGCACACACAGCACACACAGCACACACAGCACACACAGCACACACAGCACACACAGCACACACAGCACACACAGCACACACAGCACACACAGCACACACAGCACACACAGCACACACACACACACACACACACACACACACACACACACACACACACACATAGCACACAGCACACAGCACACAGCACAAACACACACAGGACACACACACACACACACACACACACACACACGAAACACAACGATCTGTCTAGAGCGATCCACACACAGAACGGATCGAAATATATAACTACTAAAGTAGGGAAACTCAGCGTGTGGCCTGAGTACTGTAAATCAACAAATTTTCGCTGGCAATTTAATTTCGCTGATTTGGCCTGTCAATGCCAATCAGCGAAATTAAATCGCCTGCGAAAATCTGTTGTTTTACAGTACGCGTACCTTTGTACTACATTCGTGCATGAAACATCGATCACTTTTTTTGGACTCTTGCACGCGCACGGCGAACGTTTAGTGGCGGCGAAAAGTGTTTTTTGGAGATCGGCGAAAGTTTTTCACCGGCGAAAATTTGTTGAATTACAGTAGTTGGCCGTTTGAAAGGCTTAGCGACACCTTTGAAAGCAAGCACTCCTCCTCCAACTCCACGCGTTCAGTACGAGTTGGATGGCAAGGTAGGGCTATGGCAGCTCACAGTGCAGCGCAAAGCACAGTAATCGAACATACGCACCGCAACCGTGGCTGGCGAAACTGACGTGATCGAGAGCGTGGTCGTGAGTGCCGCGGAGTATCGCAAAGGGCTGCTCAAGAAGGACGGTGTTTTGATGCAATGAGAACGGAGATGTAGTGGTTCAAGCGAGGTTCAGGGAAACCAGAAAGGTGGGGGGGGGGACATTGTACTACCAGCGCGATGGGGGCTAAAACCCACACCGTGAAAGTCAACCAACAATACTGGGCTCGCCATGGAGCGAAGGCCGGCTTCAAGATTGCGGTGGTGACACAGTCAACGGAGTCCCCTTGCCTACATTGCAACGATCTTGCCTTCTTCGCTTCTTTGCAGTCCGACGCAGACCTCGTCACAAAGGAAAATGTGAAGAAGCTAATCAGCATCGTCGAACTTTGCTGGAACTAGCATCCAATCGAGCAAATGAAATTCGTGTGGATGGTTCTCTTTGCAACCTTCAAGGGGAATTTGTCGAGTAGGGGCAAAAACACCTACAGCCATCACACCAGCAGTCATACAGCTCATGCAAAGTGCGACAGGCAAGGCCATAAATATGCCCAATCCTACCCGTGCAAAGAAGTAGAGAATGTTGCTCGCGAGTGAAATTGCCTGACCCAATGCTCTGGAAAAGGTGCATCCTGACATTAACAGTACAACATGGGAAAGTGATGAGTGATGAGTGTGACTGCGAAAGTGAGAGCTAACTTCGGTGGTGAGTTCCAATGTCTTCAGGACAGTTTGACTCGAGATTTGTTTTCGGACCACTTCTTCTGTACAGTACTAATGTTCTTCCACTTGATTTTTTTAAACGATCACTCGAATGAAGAACCTCATCATGTATACATTGTGTGAAGATGAGCGACAATTTCGGTTGCGCCAAGGAAGTACATACTAGTAAAAAACAGAGGTGGTTTTTTTTACAACTGGTATCAAGACTACATATACCAGAGTGTGCAACTGTCCATATCCAGGGCCGGCGCCAACTCCCCCAAAATTTCGTGTTTCATAGCCCGGAAATCAGCCAAGTTTGCTTGATTTTAGACGTTCTCTTTCAGGATTTCGGTGTTTTTGTGTGACTCTGTACATCAACCGACAAGTAAATTCAAAAGGCTATCTGTATCAAAAATCCAAAATCAGGACAAACTCAGTCACCTGCACGATCATGGCTGGTTATGCAACTTTTCTCCGTACCTGTGGCTTATCATGCCGTGAGAAATGATGCACTGCGCAAATTACGCTCCCACAGGAACCATTCCGAGTTGCACACTCTGGTTTATGTACTCGTGCTGGTGTGTACAGGTCGTCCGTCGTTAATACATCATCCCTGGGACTTGACAAGTGTATTGACCGGGTTTATGTTTATGTACAAAACGAAAGTGTACATAACTTGCTTGTGTACCAGAATTTTTCACTTTTTCAATTTTTCACGTGTTTCTTGCTACCATGACTAGGCTGCGAGATATTCTTGATTCCCTCAATATAACACAAAAATTATGATATAGCGGTCAGATATAACGGTCACAAAAGAGTAGATAAACAAGAGTGTGCAACTCTGGATCTCTCCTGCATGGCGGAATTTTTTGTTGACGTGAACCTTTTTCAGAGAAACACGCATTTTGCCGCTGAGCAACGTGAGAGCATGTCCTGGGCGCTGACCTTGTAGTGTAAAGTCCAGCTCTGAGTTATGAGCTAATTGCGTCCACAAGTAGAAACTAGAACACGATGTGCCTCTGGAAGGCCAAAAGACCATCAAATTATGTACTATTGAGGCAGGTGGCCTGCAGGTACGGAGACATGTTATGTACTAAGTTTCTAATGAAATATGTACTACCGACACCATTTGTATTGAAGTGACCATGTTTCGTCCGGGACTTGAGGTTTCTTTTGTACAAACTGGGTTTATGCACTGATGGGACTCGTATTAACGGAGGACGAGCTGTAATTACAAGAATGACGTCCAGGCTCTGATGACGTACTTGTGTGTCATGGTATAAATACCTGGTTTTAGGCTTGTGCTCATGTGTGTGGTCACTCCAGGTCATTTGTTACAGTCCCTGCATCCTGCACGAGAGTTGGGGGATCGGATCCAGCTTGGTTAGGTCGTGTGTTTTTTTTCTTCTCTTTTTTCGTCTGATTTTTCAACTGCAATTGCCGACCTTGCCGTTTTTATGCAAATTCACCAAATGTACATGTCGTATACCGCTTTGTATCTCTTTTTGGAAAACTTATCCAGTCCGGAGGGGTGATATTGATTGTCTTGGCCTTCATTACCCGAAAGTTCAACAACCCAGTTGCCTGGACTATAAAGTTGTGGAGTTGACCATTGGCCCAATTTTTGGCATTTTTCAGAGCTTGTTTCCACACCCCTGCAGCAGGGAAAGGTTAATATAATTATGTATACCGGTATATAAATAGTAAAACAGAGGGGTTACATAATAAATAGTATGACAATAGACCGTTTCCAAGAAAGCCGATCATCGGTGATTCACAATGCCCGCCGAGAGCAGACTCACAAAATGGGCCACCAAGAGCTAGCCCACAGCTGACCACCATGGGGCAATCAAACGAGTGGCTACCGTGGCCAATAGCCAGCCCAGCGAGGGTGTCCATAAAATAACGTTCGGACATCGGCCATTGTCCGACCATTTTCCGAGACAAACATAATCATCTAAACAGTTTTTTATCTGATCAGGGACTCCCTGGCCAGCTCTGCGCAGGTGTGTGTGTGTGCAGCAAACAGAAATGGCGAATTTAGGGAAGAGAAAAGGTGGCAACGATGGCACTCCTCTTGGCAAGAAGCTCCGCGCTAGGCGTGCGGCCACTTGTGACAAGTGGAATGCTGAGTATGACAATGACCTTTGAACACCGTGTTGTTGGAGTATAGAGATGCCGTGAGACGTTCGTGCCATGAAAGGAGTGCCTAACATGCAAGGTTTGTGTGCAGTTCGCCCAGAAAAATTCGTTCAAAAATTACGCTGAGTCCATCATTGGGTCGGGAAATTTGAAAACGCCGGCTTTCAAAGACCCGTGTGGCAACATGGTATATCCGGGCATATCTAACCACCCTGAACACCTCCCCACCTCGACACCTGCAGAAGTTGCATTTTCCCCATGAAAATACTAGCTATTCAAGGACCTGCAAATAATCGGACGCGGAGACAATACTTTTAAAGTAGCAATAAAGATAACAAATTTCTGCTGTTATCTCCACACTACAACAAAGTAATGAAACTGTAGGGGTGAACGAAGGTCTCAATTTGCAAAACAAACCTTCATCAAAACGAACGAACGTTGCGAAGGATTCTTTTACTTGAAGTACCAGTTTACAGTTCACAGTTCACAGTTCACAGTTTACAGTTCCCGTTGAAGCGAACACTGTGCATGATGTGCCCTACTAGAACTGTACACAAACATTCCGCTGTACGGTCACAACAAGCCAATAGCTTTTGCTATGTGCTGATTGCGTCACCAACTGCCCAAGGCTACTTCTGCACACCGTGACCATGACTGGCACTCGCTCAAGCCTAGTCCTTGACCTACTAGTACTAGTACTATTCACTTGCAGTGGCACCTAACGGGAGTCAAGTGGACACACAACTACCGGTAGTTGACTGTACAGACTACAGTACAGTCTACAGTACAGTACAGTACAGTACAGTACAGTACAGTACAGTACAGTACAGTACAGTACAGTACAGTACAGTACAGTACAGTACAGTACAGTACAGTACAGTACACGTGTATGCTGGGAAGATCAGTGCCTGCTTGCATGAAGAAATCATGTGTTGGCCTTCTTTTGAAAACGGAGGTTTGTTTCAAATAAAAACGAAGGTTCTTCGAACCTTTGACACCTTTGTTTCACCCCTGAATGAAAGCTTTCCATAATCGATGTTCCTGTCACATTCATCAGTGGACTATCCTGACTGAAGAGTATTCATGCTGAACAATGATTAAAATATACGTTCAATAACGTGAAGAAGAGGTTGGTGTGACTTCGACGATTATTCAATATTGTGCTACGAGAACAAAATGGAGTGCTAAAATCGAATGAAGAAAGGTGGGACAATAGACAATAGAAGTGAAGTGAGAACTCTCTTGTCCCACCTTTCTTCCCCTTGAAGCAATCGGTGGGAAGTTTGCAGCGAATTCATGTGGGCCCAGTCGGCGAGTCCAATCTGTGGATTTCGTTGAAAATCATGAAGAGCAGAGCGAATCCATATGGGGGCAATCTGTGGATTTCGTTGAAAATCATGGAGAGCACAACGAATCCGTGTGTGGCGCAACCTGTGGCCTGAGTTCCATGAAAAAAAGGAACACAGCGAATCCATGTGGGACACATTGTGTGGGCACAATGTGTGGATTTCTTTGAATAAACATGAAGAGCGCAGCGAATCCGTTTTCAGCGAAATCGGGCCACAGATTGACACCACACTGGTTCACTGTTCTCTTCATGATTGTGAGAGAAATCCACAGATTACACCCACAGACTGCGCTCCACATGAATTCGCTATGCCCTTTAGATTTTGAGAGAAATCCACAGATTGCACGAACGGCGCATGTGAATTTTGTACCACCCGTACTTCGGTACCGCTTGTGCTCCCAGAAGTTTAGCAGAAGCTCTCTCGCGCGCATTCTCCAGATAGCGCAAATTCTCATATTGTGCCGAACATATAATACCGTAAAGTAGATTTGATTCGCCCCACACCACACCCTCTCCCCACACCACCCGACCCCACACCACACCACACCACACCACCCCACCTGACCCCATCCCACCCCACCCGACCCGACACCACCCCATACCACACCATACCACCCAACCCCATACAATATTAATAGGCTGCAAGCGTTCAGTGTGCCACGTGTCCTGTGGAGTTGATGTAATTTTTTTGGCTTTGCTGGCAGCTTGCATAATGTGTTGGGTCCGTCGCATATCCTCTTGCAGTGTAACTCCAAGGTGCCTATGTTGATGGGCCTACAGCTGGAGAGTCACGTGGAGTGTGATATGAATGCTGTGGTGGGGTAGGAAGGAAAGGACGATACGTTTCGTGGTGTTGACAAGGAGATGACGACAATCCTTCAACCATCATCTTGCTAATCGGCACGTTGGAGGATTGCAGGAGATAGATCCCTCGTGTAGTGTGTTGCAATCGGTGCCGTGTCATCGGCAAACTGACTGCATTTGGTGCGCAAGTCTGCACATGCTGGGGGAGGTCGATCGTGTACACCAGGAACCCAAGACGCCCTAGGACAGAGCCCTAGGGTACTCCAGCTGGAATGGATTCACACGACCACAAAGCGGAACCAACCTTGACGCATTGACGGCGGCGAGTCGCGTAGCGTGTGAACAAGTTCAGGGCAATGCCACGGACACCAAGGTGCTCGAGTTTGGCCAGGAGGTCAGCACGCCAGAC
Source organism: Sycon ciliatum (assembly GCF_964019385.1). NCBI lineage: Eukaryota > Metazoa > Porifera > Calcarea > Leucosolenida > Sycettidae > Sycon > Sycon ciliatum. The sequence continues at coordinate 29,352,707 of NC_088645.1, forward strand.
ACGGTCAAAAGCCTTTGACCAATGAAAGAAGAACGCCGACACTGCCTGACCGGCATCTCGGCCGGCAAAGATGTGGTGAACTAGGCGGGAGAGCTGAAGTTCAGTGCTGTCTTTAGATCGAAATCTAGATTGGTCGGCCAGGTGGTGGAGCTAGATGTGCGTTTAGAGGCGTTGGTGGATAATCCTCTCCCGAACTTTGCAGAGGAGCGAGATTATCCTGCAATTGGTGATCTGTACACGAGAGACTTTCTTGTGCAGAGAACTGTTCTGCTTAGGCATGATATGACATAGCTGAGTCTACACTTCACCCTCCCAACTCTCCACTGACACCACATCTGCTGCATCCCTATACGTAGCACTGATACCATGAGTGCCACAGCTATAAACTTGCACCATCATCCATCATGATTTTTTTACTTCGAAGTTTTGTATTGTATTGTTTATTACATTTATTTACGGATTCTCCCGAGGTAAATGTATGCATACCATGGGAGTCTCTCCAAGCTAATAGAATAATGAAAATAGAAGTGTGCAGTGTATGGTAAGGGTACAGTTTGTGTATAGTCAATTGAGCTTATCAGATTTCTTTTGGTTATGCAATGATGGACACGCTCAAGCAGCACCGCCAACTCTAGCTGTATCCTTAGCACCCAAAGGGGCAGAGGGACAGAGTGAGACAATTCTGCTCTGGGATTTCAATGACAAAGAGAAGCCTCAGCACCACTTCATCCAATATATAAATTCCTCTGATCGGTTTTGCGGTAGTCCTGTATACTTACATTTCTTCTGAAGCCAATAAAAAGTGAACAATTCTCATTCTTGTGATTTCAGCATCCTGTCCGGTATTAGATTCCTCTCTTGGTCATGATTTCAATGCTACATTCTCCAATGCCTCTGGAACTGTTCTGGGAATTTCATGTCGTGCTGGCTTTACTGTGGATGCTAGTACGAGTTCCATTGACACAATAACATGTCAATATAATGGAATGTGGACACCTCTCCCGGCTTGTACAGGTATGTATGTACGGTAATATACATGTCCTTTGTACCTCTGGAACACCGTCGGGTCTAGATTACCAACAAGTATCCCCCCCCCCCACACACATACACATACATGTACACACAAACATACACACACGCACACACACACACACACACACACACACACACACACACACACACACACACACACACACACACACACACCTTCCTTCCTTCCTTCCTTCCTTCTACAACTGCCATGACTGGCTATGTGGCCCCATACGGGGCAGACCAGCAGACGTGTTGTCCACCGGGCGGGGAACGCCATACTCAGCGCGCGCGGGCCGCTCGAACAGCGTTACACTTGTGCCTCGCAATATCCTGCGGCCGACGAAAACTGCGCGCACAAGTGCCACAGATGAGGGGCTTCGCCACAGGCTCCATGTCGGACTGGACAATAGCATCGACAGCATCACGGCAGGTGACCCACCATCCCTGTCGATCTTGGACGATGTCACAAAGCTGCTCCAGAGGAACGCCAACAGCCATCAAGTCGCACTTCGCGGAGTCCTTCCAGCGCTTGCGGGGTCCATGCGGTGGACGTTTGGAGGGTAACGCGCCATACAGCAGCTGACGAGGGATCCGATCTTGCATGCAGGACACGTGGCCAAGCCATCGAAGTCGGCGGACTCTAACTAGCGATCTCCTCCATACCGCCCCACATCCTGCGAACCTGGAGAGAGGAGATGTGCTCCTCGATCTGCCGGCCACGATTTATCTTCAGGATGGAGCGCACGCACTGCAGGTGAAAGGACTCCAGGCGACGGACATCACGCTGCCTGATGGTCCAACTCTCAGATCCATAAAGAAGGACCGCCAGGACAGTCACTCCATACACAATGCGCTTGATGGCGATGCTGAAGTCATCACTGTCGAAACCGACTCCGGCAGTGTACAGAACGCACCCGATGCAGCAGCAACTTGCCGAGATACATCAAATGAGCTCCGGGCGTCTGGCGTAACATGACAACCGAGATAACACACACGCACAAATATACACACACACGCGCACAAGCACACACACACATACATACACACACATACGTACACACACACACAGAGTACACACACACACACACACACACAAACATACACACACACAGTCCACACACACAGTCCACACACACACAAACATATACACACAGTACACACACACACACACACACACACGTAAAGTTAATTGCACACTGTGTCAAGATTCTGCCAGGAATGCTGTCATTTTTAAAGGGCTTGGTAGTCAGTCAATGCTGAACGAGGTTATTGGGCTGATCACAGTTTTGATGACAAGAGAGGCATGGTTGGTGGTGGTGGAGCTGGTTATGTGCAAGCAGCTGGCAGGGCTAGCATTGGCAGAGTCTGACATTGTCGTTGTAACGTGGTGGTTTACCCTCCAATGTGCATATTTGTAGGCGTGCTGATCGTGCATGCGGTTGTTTCAACTGGGAGCTGCAGCGCATTGTCTGCTGTTTTGCATGATAAAGTTCTGTGTGTAGTTTTCACATCTCTGCCCGCAATACCTTGTTTTGTAGACAAACTGTGATTGTGATACTTCGACATGCACACCATATTGATACTGGTCTTGGACAGTTCTTTTTTAGATGTACCAACTGCTATACCACATTTATATCAATCTTTTTTAATTTTCATCATAGCCTAGGAGCTGTGGCATCATTAATGATCCACAGCAAGAAGGCAGCAATGCCTGTACATATGGTGAAGTAAAATAAAGCTAACATAACATAACATTACTCAAGTAACGTCTTTTGCATCACTACAGGAATAAAGTGCTTTTCACCCTAAGCCGGACTTCCTCAGCAGTTGGACAATATTGCTTTGGCCACCATTCATTAGCTTGCCTGTTCTTCTAAGAAAATCATTCCTTCTTTTTGCTACAGACGTGAATGAGTGTTCGACCCAGTGTTCTGGCAGTCATGTTTCTCAGTGCCAGAACACTATGGGAAGTTTGACATGTACATGTAACATGGGATACAGGTTTAATGGTACCAACTGCATTGGTAAGCGTGTAACTCCTTTGAATGTCTTTAACGTGCATGCATTTGACACTGCCCCCCCCTCCCACCCCCGTCAAAAACAGTCCAAATAGAGGTTTTCAAAAATTCAGTATGGTATATTGATTTCTATCCTGATCCCAGAGGTCTATGAGGTTCAGAAAAGCAAAAAAACAATGATATTTACACTATACAGGATTTAGAGGATAAGTAAAAAGTAAAAAAAGTAAATTATTGTATCCGTTCCCAAAGGGAACTCACGACGGCCGCTAACACCCGATAAACCCTAGCCCTAACCCTAACCTTAGAGGGATAGGTACAGGTAAAGTGAGGAATTGCAAAAACCGAAATATCAAGACTTCTCATATCTAGTCTAGACTGTCCAAACTTCGGTTTGGGCAGCAAATTGTTAGCATCTTCTTCATACCATTGTGGAAGAAGATGACATACTGGGATAGTGACCCTTGAGTCCACCAAGTCTTGATGCAAGCACAGGGCCACCAGCAATAGTGTAGCAAGAGCAGTAGCAACATCAGCAGCAACTCCACACCAGTCTGATATGTACTGAATCAATAGGATGGGCAACATCAGCAGCAACTACACCCCAGTCTGATATGTACTGAATCAATAGGATGGGCAACATCCGCCGCAACAGGTTCGACGGCAGCACGATCAACAGCTGAGTGACTTGTGCTATTAGCAAGCTGTGCAGATAAACGGATATGACATACTCATGGTGTGATATACTGTACATAGATTTTCTCAGAGCACTGTAGTAAGATGAGTGCATCATAGCAATCTACACTGGTCATGTGCTGGTGGTTGAGACTGATGAACAACATTGAGCTTGTGAATGTGCTTCCTTTGTCTGTCTCGTTTGTTGGTAGCAATTACATTATAGTCCATTCATAACAAGATGGACTGCTAGTTTTTGGCCATAAATGAATTTTTTCTGTAATCCCTATGGAATACTCTTCCAACTCTGTTTCTGAAGTCTACTTTTCTAAACAGCAAGCCCTAATAGGGTATTCACACGACAGGCAAATCCACTTGCACCGGAACGGTGCTATGGCGTTTTACCTGTGAACGAGAAAAGTGCTTGAAAGTGGCTGAAAAGTGAAAGCGAGCTGGGGCCCACTTTCAGGAGAATCTTGGCGTCCACGAGTACATTTACACCAAAAAGCGCGAAAAAAGACTTGATTTTTTACGAGACCAATGTAGTACATGTATTCATGCTCTAAACAGTTTTAGTGCTGCCAGCAAGTCAGTGTGCTTAGATCTTTTTTTAGGGAGTGTAATTCCAGAATTAATTTTCTAGTCCGGAAGAAGTTACTCGAACCACTTTGGAGGTGAAAAAAACATTTACTTGGTCCGCGTCAGCAATATTGTTGCTTATCTTTCGACAATTTGAACTTAGACTTTGGACATGAACGCGTGCACTTGAAGTGATAAAACTTGGTACGATGGACGGTAAGGTATAGAATGACAACTAGCTGCGAGGAATTTATTGTCCAAGGAAGGGTTCCTACTTTTTTCGGTCCTCCTCGTCGCTGCTCTCGTCGCTGGCGACAAATATTTTTGCTCGGGATCGACTCTCTTGCTTTTGCAAGCTCATCTCTCTTCCTCTCCGCTGCCTGGCTATTTTCTAAAGAGAAGTCGATCGTGACGGTTGCCTTCTCTATAGGACTTCGCGTGGGCAGCACGACAGCCTGTATGGTTCAAATCAGACGCCGTTCTGTGCAAGATTTTATTTTGAACGACGACGACGCGTACAGTACTTGCAAATCTCCACGATGCGCTGGATACTCCGAACGTTGAGCTGGAGGTAAGGGAGCTGCAATCTCAGCTTGATAAGCGATCCCTGAGGTGAGCGATCTCGGCCGTTCAGCAAAATGGAGCTGATTCCGAGTAGCCGATTACTTTCTTGTGGCTTGCGCTGCACTTGCCTGAACAGCGTAAAAAGATAATCTATTTTGATGCGGCGCTGTATCAACCAGAATCGCCCACCTGTCGCTCTTGAAATCCACTCGAACTCTAGCTAGACCTTTCAGGTACTAGCAAATTAACTTGCTAACCAAAATTGGGATGAAATGGGCTGCCAAGTAAGCATTGGCGACATATAAACAAAGCTGACAGATAAGCGACAATATCGCTGACGCGGACCAAGTACAAAATAAGTGCTGCTTTTGCTTTCAGTGCCACCCCCCCCCCCTCCCCTCCCTCCTCTCTTTGCAACACACATTATTGGTAAATAGCGTGGATACAGTGACATGTATTCATGTGCCACCAAATATGAGTCGCTTTCCGAAATCATCATGGTGATTTTTAACCACTTCCAGATGTGAATCAGTGTTCAACCCAGCACTGCCTATATTTTTTTCACTCCGTACGCCAGGTTTTGACGATCGCCTTCATCTCTTGCTCGTGCAGTGTGACTGCCAGATTGGTGGCTGTAGGTGAGTTTGACCAACATGCCAAGGATGCCTTCAAATGAGGTGAACAGGTGCACCACCACACATCAAAAAAAGTCACTTCTCACACCGAGCGCCACCTACTGTGTCGCACAGTCAGACTATGATCGCTCATCCCTGTTGTGCAAATCCATGGACCACTGGCATTGGAGACCAGTGATATTGTGACAGAGCTTTAATATGATAAGCTTGATGTAGCTGACACCGCCCTTGCATGGTTTGCAAGCCACCTAACAAACCGCATTCAGAGAGTTCGAGTAGGACAGGCACTCGGTGATGCCCGTCCATGCACAAGACGTGTCCCTCAAGGCTCTGTCCTTGGGCCACTGCTCTTTTGTATATACACCCGCGATGCACCACAATGCTTCAGGCATTCATCTAACAAACTCTTTGCAGATGTTATAACCTTCCATATCCGTAGCCATTCTTGTCAAACAGGAACTGCTCGACTGAGCGAGGACTTCGCTGCTCTCGATGGCTATCTTGAAAGGAAAGGACTTTTATTGAATCCATCTAAGACCCAGGCTTTAATACTTTGCCGCCCTGGTAAAGAGCAGCCACCTGGTACAGCAATTCTCTGTCGTGACACCCCCATTGCCCCCTCTGCTTCCGCCGGCTATTTAGGAATATTACTTGAAGTAGTTGACGAGCATCTATCCTTTTCCGACCAAATACCAGCGGTGTGTACATCTTTTAACAAGAAAGTAGGAGCCTTTGTGCATGCAAAACAGAATATCAGTATCTTGGCAAGCAACTGTTCTACCTCTCTATAATTCAGTCTACACTTGAGTGTGACAGCACCGCATACGTACACTGTTTGTCGCAAGCTCTTTATAACAAACTTCTTTCTGCCAACCGCTTAGCGCTAAAGATAATTTTTTTTCCTTGGATAGAATGACTCCAACTGCCCTTCTCTACAGTAACACCAATGTATACACCCTTGAACAACGCCTCAATTCCAAGACCTATGTATTTGTGTATCACTGCTTGAATGGCCTTGCCTGCTCTCTCCTATGAGACCGCTTTACTCTTCGTGCTCACGGTGCTCACACTGCTGCCCTTACCTGTGGTCAGGTGTCTGCCGCGCTTGTTTTACCCCCTGCTAGCACACGCTATGGTTTCAGTGCAATTTCTTACGTAGGCGCTGACCGGTGGAATGCACTGCCACCTGCTTACCGCCTTTCTAATTCACCTGCTGAATTTTGTTCATCCATCAAGACTTTCTTAAGGTTCCTGTAAGAAGATGATGACGCCTGTTGGGAATTCCCTGGTAAAAATAAGAAAAAAACAAAAAAAATAAAATGTAGCGGTGAGGCCTCATGGCTTCTAGAACTCCGCACCATCCACACACCATATCAGAAGAATAAATCCCTCTTTGTTCATTTCAGTTTTCCAACCAGTTTCTCACCTGATAGGCGACCCAGGAGCATTTGTGTATTTTGATCAGCTTCTCCGTGATCTCTTCTGTGATCTTGATTCTTCTGCCGTCACATTGCGAAAAACTGCGAGTGAGATCAGTATTCTGGACGAAGTAATGCATGTGCTGCTTCAAAAGTTTCTGGATCATGCTGAAAAAAAACCTGATAGACTCCTTCCCCCCCCCCCCGCCTTAGAAGCTGCATCTGTGCCTTTAATCCTTGAAGGACGGTGGTGTTCCGACGGATGCTGAAAACTCAGTCCAACTGTCTGAAACTGAGGCTCGTGTTCTGGACTGCCGTGGCATGCTGGCCGTGTATCACGGCTTCGTCCGGCCCCTGCTCGAGTACGCTCCCCTTGTCTGGATGGGAGCTGCTCCCACTAACCTTGAACACCATAACAGAGTGCAGAGGCGTGCCCTCCACATCCTGGGACCCAACCTCTTGCAACAGAGCCTAGAGGCCCGACGGACAGTGGCAGCACTGACTTTCGTCTACAAGCTACTGGGCCAACCAGGTCCTCCTCTGCTGAGATCCATTGTCCCCCCTCTCGTCGTCCACCATGCCGCACCTGTAACCCGGAGACAATGCCAACAGTTTACTCCACACTCCTTCCAACTGGAAAATGTTCTCCCTCCTGGCGCTCCTAACTACCTAAGACGCCCCTTTCCATACAACAACATCAACACCTGGAACGCGCTGCCATCCTCCCTCTTCACCAAACCACCACCTCCTAAGGGCCTACAATCCTTCAAAGTGAACGTCCACTACCATCTTCGCAGAAGCCAGTGGCTTTGGGCCACAGACTCCCTCTAACAGTTCAGAACTATTACCATCCTGAAGCTCCCCCCCCCCCAAGCATTGCATCATGTTCACTGCATCTGAACTGCCTTTGAATCTATTTTTCTCTCTTCTTGTTCTCTCTCCACCCCCACCACCCCCTCTCTCTCTCTCACTTTCACTCTCTCTCTCTCTCTCTCTCTCTCTCTCTCTCTCTCTATTTCTCTCTCTCTCTCTCTCTCTCTCTCTCTCTCTCTCTCTCTCTCTCTCTCTCTCTCTCTCTCTCTCATAGGTCGGTGTTGTGGGCTTGCCTCACCAGCACAGGCTTGCTTTGCAGCCCCTACTCTCCCTGTTGTTTTGTCATTGTATACTCTGAATTTTTTCTTTTTCTTTTCCGAGTTCAATTTTGAAAAATCTAGGATGTGACCGACGAGGAGATATTAGGTGTGATTTCTAAGGGCAATGTGGACAAAACAAATGCTTGAGAACTAAGAGATGTAGCCTTCTGACTGTCTCTCGCCTTTCGTTCTTGTATTTCTCAAATAATCCATGTTTGCCCTTTTGCAGATTTCGATGAATGCTTGACTATGTGCAAAGACAAGAGTACCAGTTGCACCAACACAGTTGGGAGTTACAAATGTGAATGCCAAACGGGATATAATGGAACTGCACCTTCTTGCACTGGTAAGTACACTGGTTAGCAGTTTGGATCCGGATTCTTGTGCATTTTTTAGTTGTTTCGTCTCGTATCTATGTCAGTATCGTGATGGTGAAGTGGAGGGGGTGATTTACTTCCTCTAAGCTTCGATCGGCCGACTTTGCTTCGTCCTCGTTGAAAAGTGATGCTGAAAAAAGGTCGATTTATAGCAAAATTATGTTGATTTTGAATGTACGTGATGACATGCGATTGCTGGCTATGAGGCTGTTGGAGTGTGCATCCAAGATGTGCTAGAGCTGTTAGCCAGTTAGTTGTAGAACGTCAGTACCGTCGGTCAGTGTCGTGCAATGTTACCGCATGGGCTGATTGTTTAGTAACTGGTGGTGTTAGTGGACAGTATAGCGTAACTTGTAGTTCCTTGGTCTTTCTCTGTTGTATAATTAATAATTATTAGGGCTGAAACGATCGTGGATTTTCACGTATCGATTACTCTTTAGCTTAACGATCGAGTACTCGATTATAATCAGAGTCATAATTCTGTGCAAACATTACTCTGGCTATGATCGTTTGGTCGGATCCAGATCCAGATCCAAATCTCAGATCCGTCGGATCCTTCAGAATCAACTGAATACTTTTTTGCGGTCCTTGGCTGTTGCCATGTTGACGAAGTAAAAAATGGCGCTGACAGGTCACCCAAAAAAGGCAAAAGTCGTACTGATCGCGTGCGGCGTAGGAAAAGTCAACAAAAGTCCACTAGACGTACGACAATGAGTAGAAAAATGATTTTTACCTGCCATATACGCACAAAGGTCACATTTGGATCCGATGGATCCAGTCAACCCTGCACCAGGGGCAGGGTTGCTCGGATCCAAATCCGGAGGATCTGGATCTGGATTCGACCAATCGATCATTGCAGATCCAGTGGATCCAATGGATCTGGATCTGGATCCGACCAAACGATCACGGCCTCTCTTTCCACTAACTATGCCTTCATAATACCAACAAATCTGCATTAGTGAAAGGGTAGCTCCGAAACATGGCAGTTTTGAAGTCAATTTAACCTCAGAACATGAACCATACCCCTGGCAACTGCATACTCCCAGCGGAAACTGATTCTAACTTCACAAAACGAGGGTTTACAGTACCTTCTGGACACAAATTTAAAAAACGTAAAATAATCGTAATCGGTAATCTAAACGATTGCTCGATCGTTAGAGTTATCAAACGAGTACTCGATTAGTCGGTATAATCGTTTCAGCCCTAATAATTATTATAATTATTATTATAATTAAGCGACGAGGAGACAATAATTTGGGCCACAACCAGCTAAAACATGTCTTAGAGTGAAATTTTTCAAATTTTGTTTTCCTCCAGAAAACAGTTCTTGGGACCTTATTTGACCTCTTGAAGGTGATACTTGGTCCGTTTCATCGCAATTGTCGCTTATCTCCCACGCACCTTTTGACAGGTAAAACCCAGTCCGATCTCGATATCTAACTCACATTCGTTTGGGAGGTTGTGATGGCAAGATCAAAGGAGACCAGAAAGAAAAAAACGTTCGCGACTAGCGCCAGTGGTATCGCGATTCATACAATTTTGATGGGAAAGTGGGAAACTTTTCGCTGCAGTGAATGCACTGCAGTGAATGCGCACATTCACTGCAGCGAAAAGCCAAGCGCAGCTCAAAGACCGGAACTGTAGCAGGGGAAATCGACATCCTGACCTGGAGAGCGTGACAGTCACGGCCAGGCCAGCCAGCGCAGTCGCCACGTTTGAACTGCAATGACCTAGTATTCTTTGCAAGCCTGCAAACTGATGGCGAGATGGTGGCAAATAAGACATTGTCCGACCTGGCAGCGGCAGTACAAGAGTCGTGGTCAGCGTATCCAGCAGAGCGTATGACAGATGTCTGGAGAGGGATGTGTGCCTGATTCAAAAACATTGTTGAACACACAGTACTGTAGTGACAGAAGGGTCACGCTGCCCTCGTTCCTCCAAGTGCCAAAGTGACAACCACGACTGTTCCTTTCCCATCCCTGCCATACGCCAAGCGGAGAAAGCAAAAGCGAGCCGCTATACACACCAGCGAATGTTAGCTCAAGTGGCATCAGCTCGAGTGATACAGAGCCAGAGTCGGATAAACTAAAGCGTGAGTGCAAGAAGGCGCTCCAACGCTGTTTTCTTTTTGTACATTTTTTGTAACCTTGCTTCCTTTCTTCGACTTCCTTCATCAGATTCCATCACTGAATTTCTTTCTTGTGGCGGACAGGAATCCTGTATCATGCTTCTTCACTATGCGTATTGGAAATTTTACAGAGCGGTAAAATAACTCCTGTTCTTAGTTGCGATAGATAAGCGACAATTGCGATGAAACGGACCAAGTACAAGGCAGAAAAGTAGTCTACAAGTGCCCCAAACACCGCTTTCAAAATACGTACTTTGAAATAGAAAATGACAGTTTTCGCACAGTCTGACACAAAGAGACCAACTATTACTTAGTGGCTTTTGCGGCGGAGCACAATACAACGGAACTAAAGATGTTGACACAGACTTGAGCATGTCAACGACATCAGTTTAAAGGCATGGCCCAAGTTCTTCCTGGAAAGTAACACGATGCTCTGGGCGGCGTCGCACTTGCATACTCTTTCGATTCTGGCAGTGACACTTTCGATCGTAGCCTGCGCGTCTGAGACTGCATCAGACGACTCATGAGAGCTGAACGCAAGTAACGTCGTGAGGCAGCCGGTTCGCCGCCTAATGATTATGTCCTAGCCCACAACTTGTGCCTCTTCGCTACTGGAGACGACGGAGACGATTCCGCTTCGCTGTCGACATCAACATTACTGAGATCCCAACAAATTGTCAGCGGCGCTCTGCAGACCCGCCGCCACGGACTTGCAGGCACCTGAACAAACCTGGGCCATGCACAGCGATCGTCTGGCCCTGCGAGCTGCTCTAGTATCACTAGATGCGGACATTGTCAGTCTTTTCTCGCCAGCTACTTGAACTAGACCGCCAAACAAGTGTTTGAACAAAATTTGAGAAGATGATTGCCACAAAATGAATGAATTGCAGAGTGAACGCGCTCCAAAAAACATTTTTTTCATTTCGTCATTTCCCAACTTTTTTACGAAACCCCAAAGACATGTTTTAGCTGATCGCGGCCCATTTAATGATTGCAATGAATAATATTAGTTCCGTGGTCATGCCGCACAGCAAAGAAGTCTAAAAGAGGTTTAATCAAACTCGATTTTCTTGTCACTCTCTTCAGTGGATTTTTGTGACTAAAGAATAATAGTGTGTAGCAGAGGAAAAAATGATTTTTGGAGTGATACAATAATATTATACAAAAAAGGGCTCAAAAAAAGGAGCGTGAACAACGACTTGAGATATTAGTTATGAGCCATATACGTTAACACAAAAATAAACAATATATGAACCTAAGAAAGGGTTTGCTCCCCACACCGGAGCTCGCGCTATTCCGCCGACTTTACTTGACACTTAACTGACTCACGACTATATGTGAATTTGCGAATAATAACTTGAGTGCTACTACATGCTTCTTATGCCTACACAGAACTGACTTATACAGACGAATACACACAGCTTCAAAGACCTGTAATTGTCGAGCATATCGTGCGCGACAAATGTCGGTGAAACACAGACTTCTGATTATCACCATCATGTTTTGTATGGAGATTTTGCGTCATCGGGTGCAGAAAGATTTTTCGCATCCAAATTTGGTACGAGAAACATCGATTTTCCGCGGGGGTTTTTAATTTCGGTACAAATGTTCAAAATAACAAGGCATAGCGCGGGAATGTGGCGTGTTTGCGATCGTAACCTTGGCAATGACGGCAAACACACAAGTTCCGTACTCGGGAACATTTCACTGCTCGAAAACGACGTACAAAAGATGCGTAGAAACTCCTCCACGTCATCTAATTATCCACTGATGATGAGAGTAAAATAATATTTAACTCTTTGAGGATGAAGGACCAATATATCGATATATTTTTAGGTGCTTGAAGTCGCTCATATGTTGCTGAGACGAGTATGATCTGATTCTTCGTCAAGGTGAGACATGTCGCTGTCGATCCACTTCGGTCCCGTGGAGAACCGGCCACATTTGAGTATACACAGAGAATGCGTCGATCGAGAAATTATTTGGAATTTGAAACTAAAGGCCGAGTCACAATACAACTTTCTGCGATGCGACTTGCGACACATGCGACGAGCTGCGGCAGCGACACACGGTTCACAATATTCTGCATGTTTGCGACGGCCTCATGCGCACAAGTAGTACAGGTCTACTCTCCATATAACGTAATCTCTGGGACCACGCAAAAAGTATGTTATATCGAGAGTTATGTTATGTAGAAAACCGTGTGTAAAATACAAGATGCACCTCAAAATGAAGGGTATTACAAGGCGGGTTTAACCGTGCAAACATATACACACTGTACCACCATCGACATCAGATACCATCAATGCCGCAGAATATATGCACAATAAGACTAAACTGGCTAGCTACGGCTACAGCTTGATTGTACCACGCACGTGAATCTACGTTGTATCGAGAGTGCACACGTCGGGGACTGCGCCGTAGGGTGCGTTATGCCGAGGTTTACGTTATGTAGGACTAAACTGGCCTAAACTGCCTAGCTACAGCTACCGCTTGATCGTACCGTGCAAGTGAATTTATGTTGTATCGAGAGTTCGCACGTCGGGGACCGCCGTAGCATGTGTTATGTCGAGGTTTATGTTATGTAGGATTACGTTGTGTAGAACAAAATTTGTATGGGAGTGATGCTGTTTCGGCGCGGGATTTGATTTTTTTATGTACTAGCGAGGTTTATGTGCAAGTGAGAGTTGTTATATCGAGAGCAGACCTGTGCTATGTGTGCACGTGCACCCAGGGTCGCAACTGTACTACATTTGTGTATGTCGCGTGTCGCATGTCGCAAAAGTTGAACTTTCTTCAACTTCTGCGACAGGTGCATTGCAACGGCTTGCGACAGCTCGGGACAGGCAGTTTCTTGTCGCAACTGTCGCAAATCGCGTGTCGCGTCTGAGAAAGTTGTATTGTGAATCGGCCTTAACTTGTTACTTTGTTGAGCATACCGTAAAGTCCGGAGCAAACGCCCACTTCGCAGCAAACGCCCACCCCAGCGGGTCCATACTATTTTCGTCTTTTTCAGGTCAATATAGTTGTAAACAACTGGCATGAAGGTCGAATGCGTACGAGAACGACTGTAATGCCTACAAACTGCCTATGTCCTACCAGGAGGCTGTGCAAAAGCGATTGTCATTATCTTCCTACAAAGAAATAACTTCTGTCGAGATTTCCTTTCATTCAATAAATGTGGTAGTTCGTTCTCCATGTGGTACGAGTAATGCCGCATAAATTTGTGCAGTGCCACGATGTCGCGCTGTCAGGAACAATAATTGTTCTGATGAAGCGTCAGTCAACGGCTTGACTGGTCCCAATATTGCAGTTGCAAGTCGAACAGGGTATGTAACAGAAGCTACACCTACAACGTCGCTGCTAACTTGTTGAAAACTCCGAAGTGCCCAAGAAAAACATTTGCCTTTGGGCGCTGTGTGATCTCGAAATGATGGCTTGAAACACCGTCAGAAGTGTATTTGGTTCCTTCAATACTCTGTTCTTCGGTACCTTGTTATTCCGAAGAAAACCCGTTCGGATTTGCGAAATAAAACAACCATCATTATAAAATCACTACGAGCTAGCTAGCTCGTGGCTATAGCGCTAGTGCACAAAGAGATTTTGAAACCAGGAAAGTGGACATAGTTTACCGTAGCAAAGTGCTCTTCCCGCTACGGTGTGAGATGCACTTTCGTACAGTAGGGGTGACAGTGCATGGGGTCAGTGTGTACAGGCCAGCAGATCTTGCAAAAATGGGGTGGGCGTTTGCTCCGGACTTTACGGTACTAGAAAACTGAAAACTTTAGCAGAATAGCAAAAATAGCAAAATATCAATTGTGCACTCATAACCATGTATAAACAATTATAATGAATTAAGTCCAGAATGTTTTCGTGTGACTATCATCAGTGGAACATCGTCACATAGTAAGAATCACTAAAACAACCAGTTATATAGCTAGAGTAATATGAAAAGAAGCGTGAGAATGCAGCACAGCTTGCGGTTATGCATAACGCGTGTAGTGTGAACCTTTGCAGTGTATCTGAGAATGGTAGCAGTAGATGAATGTGGCAGCTGTGAGTGCGTGTGGACAAACCTGGTTAGTGCGTATTATTTGAAAAGTGTGAGTGCTACAACATTTTCATTTTGCTTGCATAAAACAGGGTCACATAATACGCACTCACCAGTAATGAAATAAACTATGTGAGCACTCATATCACAAGTATAGCAACAATTGAAAGTTTTCTAAACGATATCTTGCCACAATTATCAATGTAATTCGTGACTGATGGAAATGATGAAAGTACAACTTGCATGACAGCGGGAAGAGGAGTATAGAAGCGGAGTGTACAGCAACGATGAAAACCCAGGTGATCTGTTACATGTACTAGGAGAGTTGAGCTTGACAGGTGAAGGTGGTAATGATGATGAGGAGGAGGATGATGATGATGATGATGATGATGATGATGATGATTTACTTCCTTGACTGCTTTTGTGTTTCATCATTTTCCGGTTGGTTTTATGTTGATTTCCCATGTTCACTTTACATATTGTAATGATATACATTTGCTTTGCCCGTAAAAGAGGCTTTTCTCATGATGATGATGATGATGATGATGATGATGATGATGATGATCAAGTGAGTCCTCGAGTAGCGTGATGGGCATGACAGACGTGGTGGATGAGGAGACTGGAGCCACAGTGCAGGAGACTCTGCTGCAAAAACATCCGCCTGCTGCTGAGCCGCCTGCTTCGGTTCTCCTTGACAACAATATTGACCAGATTAACAACATCGTATTCCAGAAGATCACACCAGAGCTCATCCGACGGCTTGCTCGACAGATGCAGGGCTCTTCGGGACCGTCGGGACTGGACTCTGAGGCATGGTGTAGAATGCTCACTTGTTACCGAAAGTCCTCAGACAGCCTCTGCACGGCCCTCGCTAAGTTTGCTCATTGTTTATGCTC
The DNA here is from genome assembly GCF_964019385.1 of Sycon ciliatum. Classification (NCBI taxonomy): domain Eukaryota; kingdom Metazoa; phylum Porifera; class Calcarea; order Leucosolenida; family Sycettidae; genus Sycon; species Sycon ciliatum. The sequence goes on from NC_088645.1 coordinate 29,368,213, forward strand.
AGAGACCCTCGACTCGGAGCATCTCGTGGCGTTTACAGCTGCTCGTCTGATCCCATTGGACAAGCGCCCTGGTGTACGCCCAATTGCCGTAGGGGAGGCATTTCGACGGATTGTGTGCCGTGCCGTCATGCGAGTGCTTGAGGTGGATGTACGCCAGGCTACGGCTCCTTTCCAGCTGTGCATCGGCATTCCATTCGCATGCGAGGCTGGTGTGCACGCGGCTCAAGAGCTGTTCCAACAGGATGACGTTGAGGGCGTCCTGTTTGTGGATGCTAGCAATGCGTTTAATTCACTCAACAGGAAGGCGGCTCTGCATAATGTACCGCGCGTGTGCCCTGCTATGTCCAAGATCTTCAGCAACACCTATGGCAGCCCGATCCGCCTCTTTGTCTCGGGAGGTGGTGAGATTCTGTCCCGCGAAGGGACCTGCCAGGGGGATCCGTTGGCCATGGCTATTTACGCTCTTGCGACAGTCCCGTTGATCAGGCGACTTCGGGATACCAACGTATCAGTAAAGCAGGGATGGTATGCAGATGACGATTCAGCCGGAGGTAGGATACCATCACTATGGTCATATTGGAATGATATCAGTCAGATTGGTCCAGGCTATGGGTATTTCCCGAATCCCAAGAAAACCGTTCTCCTTGTAAAGCCTCAGTATGAACAGGATGCTCGGCTACAGTTCCAGGGCTCTGGCGTCGTCATCACAACTGATGGTAACCGATATCTTGGAGGCGTGATTGGCAGCGAGGATTTTTGTTCTTCCTTTATGGAGCGGCGTGTCCAGAAGTGGGGACGGGTATTGGATACATTGTCTTCAATGGCAACCACACAGCCACAGGCAGCCTATAGCGTATTAACTAAAGGTTTGTCGAGCTCCTGGACCTATCACATTCGTTGTTCGCCATGTTCTCCAGAGCTCCTGACGGCTGCTTCCGGCCCTACTTGGCGATGGTGTCCGTCCTGATAGTCCTGAGAGAGAGCTGTTGACATTCCCCGTCCGGTATGGTGGCCTTGCCATTCCCGTTCTGGCGGCTAGTGCACCTGCTGAATTTATTGCGTCAAGGGCAGTGACCAAGCCTCTGGTACAGCTGCTGCTGACCGGCAATTACACAAGCCCTCCTGACGTTTCCTGTGTGCCACAGATGGAAGCCCAGGAGAAAATCGCACAGCCCGATGGAAATATTGGTGTGCTGGCGAATCCGGATCAATTAATCTTGACACATGATCCGGTTCGTGATGCAGTGGGCGATGCACGGCACATTGCAAGAACAACGCGTGCGGCCAGGATCGGGGATGTGTGTCGTCGCCAAGCCGATATCAAGCCATGCTTGACTGCCGAGCAGCAGTTTTTGATAGAAGTCGCAAATGAGAAGGGTCTATCATCGTGGCTGACGGTGGCTCCCCGCTGGCAGCATGGAACAATTTTAAAGAAATCAGATTTCCGGGACGCTCTATGCATCCGGTATGGTCACAGATTGAGTGGACTGCCGGAGAAATGCGTGTGTGGAGTGGATCTCAGTCCCGCACACGCCCTCACTTGCGGTACTGGTGGGTACACAATCGCCAGGCACAACGAGGTGAGAGACCTTGTCGCCGGTCTCCTGAGAGAGGCAGGTGTAGTTGACGTCGAGACCGAGCCTAGATTATTGCCGTGCGGTGGTGAGGATCTACCAGGAGGGCGTTCGCTCAACAGAAGTACTGAGGCTCGTCTTGACGTGCGGGCTCGGGGCTTTTGGTCGTGGCAACAAGACGCTTTTTTTGATGTGCGGATTACCCATCCCGCAGCGTCTGTGTTGTCTCGATCAAAAGCCTTGAGTCAGCTGAAGTCCCATGAACGGGCAAAAAAGAATCAATATGCCAGCTGCGTTGTGAATGTCGAGCGAGGATCGTTCACCCCACTGGTGTTCTCGACTTATGGTTTCAGCGGGCCTGAGACAACTCAATTCCTAAAGTCTCTTGCCTCTCTCTTTGTAGAGAGAAGCCAGGATCTCAAATATCCTGTTGTCATGGGTATGTTGCGTACCCGCCTGTCGTTTTGCCTCTTGAGGTGGGCCATTACGTGCTTTCGTGGTTGCCGAGGGTCTTATAACAGACGGCGGGTGGATTCCTTTGTGGCCCAGTGTCGTTTGGCCGCATAGTGAATTTTTATGCTATGCCTCTCAACAATATCACTATGGATAACATCACATTTTTTAAAATAACTATTTGGTAAAGTAACATCATCTGTCATTCAATATCTATCTGGTAAAATAATCAGCATTTGAATATCTATTTGGTACTAATCATTCAACTGTTAAATGTCATATTTTACCTGAATATCTATCACGATTTTTGCACATAATCTCGGTTATCACCGTTTCAAGCCCGTACAAGAGGCCGTTTCCAATGATGATGATGATGATGATGATGATGATGATGATGATGATGATGATGATTTGTTTTTTATATTTGTAGTTCGATTGTTGAAATCTCTTGTCTTTTCTTTGGGTTAAAAGGTTAACTTCATCCTCGTTTTCTTATTGCCTTGTATTGGAATTTGCCCATAAAAGTGGCTACGGTGTGATAATGCATTTTTATATTTCGTGTTTTAACATTATTTTCAGAAAATTGCTCTTACAATACCTTGCGTTTTATATTCATAATATTGTTGCCCGTAAAAGCGGCTTGGTCACATGATGATGATGATGATGATGATGATGATGATGATGATGGCGAGCAGGACGGTTGTGCTTTGGGGCCCGGCGGAGGCAGAGGCAATGAGAAGAAGTGATTGTACAAGTATATCAACAACATTATACGTAATGAATGGCCAGATTCTACAAAACGTTTCTTCAGAATTCCCAAACTCCATTGCAGCGCATTTCTTGCACTTGAAAACACCGCTAATTCGGCAACAGGCTCTCAGCTGCACCAAATAAATAACTTTGCCAATATTTCGCGCTGAAAAGTTATTTATTTGGTACAGCTGAGAGCCTGTTGCCGGAATGGCGGTGTTTTCAAGTGCAAGATTCTACAAAATCTTCTTTTTTACTGTACTGTGTCAGCGAAGGATGTACCCAACACCGCTGAGGCAGAGCGAAATAGAGAACAACAAGGACAATCAAGGCTTGTTTGGTGCTACTTCAAGTGTCATGCTCTCACAATCATCAGCCCTCCCCCCCCCCCCCCCTCTGTTACCTGATGATTGCGAGAGTGTGAAACTTGAAGTAGCAGCAAACAAGCCTTGACTATCCTTGTTGTTCTGTACTCTACTGTATGTATGATTTTCAGGACGGTGAGGAAGACAGCCACCATGAGGCTGTGCATGTTGCTGATGGTCGTTGACATCATGCGCACCTTCTTGTAATTTTTTCGTTTTTCAAAGAGTATGTTAGGCAAGCTCTCGTTATTCCTGCACTACTTAACTTATGACCCATACGACAAGTTAGCTGAAAATTGGTATGCTAATTGCAAGAGTACATACTCCCACTCCTGCCATTGATGTCAATCTGTTGCAGTTTTGGAAATGACCATGTGCAGAAGGGTTTGCGTAATTTGTATTCACCCAGGCATGTTGATTTGTTGCCATGCATACGTGTGTGTGTGTGTGTGTGTGTGTGTGTTTGTGTGTGTGTGTGTGTGTGTGTGTGTGTGTGTGTGTGTGTGTGTGCGTGTGTGTGTGTGCGTTTGTGTGTGCATGTGTGTGTTTGCATGTGTGTATGCGCGCTGGTATGTTATTGTGTGTGTGTGTGTGTGTGTGTTTGCATGTGTGTATGCGTGCTGGTATGTTATTGTGTGTGTGTGTGTGTGTGTGTGTGTGTGTGTGTGTGTGTGTGTGTGTGTGTGTGTGTGTTCTGGTCTGGTGTCCTTCATTTGACTTTGTTTGACTGGAGAAGTGGATATTCCTAATGGAAAGTCAAGCTTAACCGGTGGTCAAGTGGCAGGCCTAGTCATAGGCACCTTGCTGCTGGTCGCATTGATTGGAGGCATTGTGTTCACTCTGGTAAAGAAACAGTCTCCTGGATCTGGGTAAGTTCAAGTTGCATTACTTCACTATGTCTCTATAGCATGGGAACGTTGGGAGGATAAAGGTTAACCCTTGCAGCATTAAATGTCAATTATCAGATTTGGGCAGGGTCGGTGGTCTTTTGTGCAGGCGGCACTTCTGAATCTGCGATGGTGGGGACATATCTGCACGCATCACTCACCTTCTTAGCCGAATTTTGTTTAGAGCCCTCTCTCGAAGAGTGACCTCTCTGAAATCGTGCTCCTGTCTCGAATTGTTCCCCTGTCTCGAATAGTGCCTCTGTCTCGAATTGTGCCCCAGTCTCGAATAGTGCCCCTGTCTCGAATAGTGCCCCTGTCTCGAAAAGTGCCCCTGTCTCGAATAGTGCCCCTGTCTCGAATAGTGCCCCTGCCTCTGAGAGTCAATGATAAAGAATTAAGAAACGAGAGAGCTTGGAAGCTCAGGGTCCTACGCTATGCTTTTTTGCCTTGATGACCTAGACAAAAAAAGCATACGGATGTTATAAATTCATATAAATGTTTCCTTCTTTTAAGACATAACCTGGGATTCGAACCCGCACTATCGCCCTGCACGCATCCCCCGATACATTTCGCATGCATACTAATTCTTCCAAGTTGGTTCACGTTATGATCTTGAATTTGAAAGCCCTATTTGAATATGCATTGTGGCCAGCCGTCTTTGATGGCACGGTACGGGACAGGTACAGTCGAGGGTAATAAGACACCGTCTACCGCCTTGATGACCTAGGCAAAAAAAGCATAGGGATGTTATAAAATTTTCAATTCTCCTATTTTTTAAGCATAACCTGGGATTCGAACCCGCACTATCGCCCTACATGCATTCCCTCATACACTTCGCATCCATACTCATTCTTCCAAGTTGCTTCAGGTTATGATCTTGCGTTTGAAAGCCCTATTTGAATATTGCGGCCAGCTGTATGTGGCCAGCTGTGTTTGATGGTACGGTACGGTATGGGACAGATACGGGATAGCGCCAGGCGTGACACAAACACACAAACACCAAATTAAAGCTGTGTGGACCTTGGCTAGCGCCAGCCGTTACTGGAGTAACGTCTTCTGCATAGCTACGGGAATTAAAGCTGTGTGGACCCTGGCTAGCGCCAGCCGTTACTGGAGTAACGTCTTCTGCATAGCTACGGGAATTAAAGCTGTGTGGACCCTGGCTAGCGCCAGACGTTACTGAAGTAACGTCTTCTGCATAGCTACGGGAATTAAAGCCTCTGTCGTGCCTGCAGGTACACATCTATATCGCCATACTCTCATACCTTTTTAAAAGTTTTCAGCTTAGAGAGCGTTGTGTAGGCTTGAATATGTTAACCGCCAGGTATGCTTTAACCACCATCTCGCTCTGTGTCATTATTATTGTGCTATACATGTATTGTAGTTTTCAGATAATTGTGTTACTCGCATGCCATTACTCTGCTGCTATAGTTGAGTATGTCTCTTCCAGTTTTATTCAGTTCCAGTTATGTCATTTTCTTTGTACTTGATCAATATGTTCTGTAGGAAACATATTTCTATGACAGAGATGAATGCTTAATGACTCCAACTGGAGGTAAGAAAACCCATGAGTTTATGACAGAGTACATGTGATCAGTTCATGCAGCATTTGTTTTCCATGTATACTGTAATAAAGTTGCAGACTGCTTCGTCAGAAGTAGTCGGGGCAGGGAATAATGCACCCCATTTGCCACTCTACGTCGGTTATTTGTAATTGTATTTATCTAGAGATAGTCGGCATGCTCATATATACCGGCAGACAAAGGAGAAAGAGACAGAGAGAGACAGACATACAGACAGAAATACAGATGAACAGATGGACGGACAGAGAGCGAGAAAGAGAAAAAGAAAAAGAAAGTGAGCGATAAAGAAAATGAAGCCAGAATTTACACTTGGGGTGCAGAATCAGCAAGGACATTCTTACCCAGCTCAAGTTCACACTACCACAAGAACGTATGGAGCGGTGGAGAATTGTGGCAAACCACACATGAAGGGATTGCAGTACCAGAATGAACACGGGATGAAGTTATCAGTCCTCTTGCGACTTGAACAGACACAGCACTTTGATATGCTTCTTTTGTCGACTTAGCTCTTGCTTCAAACTGCGTATGTACAGCGCTTCCAGAGAGGGCACGCACACGCGCGTGCGCACACACACACACGCACACACTACTACTACTACTATTGACAGCTGCCAGAAATGGCCACGCCGCTCCCCAAAGGGAGGTACTGTCAGAGAGGTTAGGGGAGAGGTAGGCAGTGCTTCAAATGGCGCTCCAGGTCCTGTCGCCTCCGAAACTGGCGACGCACACACACACACACACACACACACACACACACACACACACACACACACACACACACACACACAAGAGTATGTACAGCGCTTCCAGAGGGGCACGCACACACACACATACACACACACACACACACACACACGAGCGTGCCCACGCGAGCCAGGGTGCGCATGCACATACACACACATGCACACACACACACACACGCACACACACACACACACACACACACACACATATATGAGCCAGCGCACACGCACACATACACACACACACACACACACACACACACATATGAGCCAGTGCACACGCACGCACACAGAACCTTCCAAAGTGTCCCCTCTAAGAGGTGCGAGCAAAGTCCCATTTAGAAGAACTTTTTTGAACTTTGCTCCCGGACTATGTTGATGATGAGGCCATTACAAAAGTTTTCTGAACTGATAAGGGAACTGTGTACCTTTATCATTTCAGATAACTTTTGTAATAATCTGCTTTGCAGAATGATCCGAAAACTCCTATGCGCCGTCATGCTGTTAGTATGCACTAGTATAGATTTGACAAGCCAACAGGCAACAGCAAGAGTGCATAAACCAGAGTGTGTGTGTGTGCATCCATATTGCATAAAACTAAGAGTACATTACTCCCAGAGTGTGCAACGCCTGGTCCAGCTCTGCATAGGGTCTTGGTCGAGCGGAATCGGATCTTGGGGTCATAATACCGTACACTAGGCATCTGAGCGGAACCCGGGGAGTCACGGGTACTCTTGGATTAAAAACAATGGTGCCTTGCCTCGAGACCGGCCTTGCGCTGGTATGGAGTGCACGCATGACATCAGAAGATCCAATTACGATCGACCAAGACCCAATGCAGAGCTGGATCAGGCGTTGCACACTCTGGGGGGTTATGTACTCTTGATAAAACCAATGACGCGGTGATGTTTTTTAGTCTACGTCATCTGAATCATGAATCATAGAATGTGGTCTTTGGGTCGTTCATAAATGACGGATTTTTCATTGAATAGGGAACAGAAAGATGACGAACAACGGAGGAACTGAAAAAGAAAATGTACGAAAATGGGAAGGAAATAGTAAAAAAAGTGAAATAATTAGATAATAAGGTGCATCTAGCTAATAGATTTGAACTCGGATGTTGAGTTAAAGTAATCATGGATAAAAACAAAGGAGAAAATGTTACGAGTTATGATTAAAATAAATTAAATCAAATATAGTCATCGAGTGCTACAAAATCGCACAAAACTGACAAGGAAATTTTGCCTCATTCCGTGCTGCGGCCCACAGTTAATTGGGAACTCGTGGCCTGGCACGAGGGAAACATGGATGCAGTGAATGGAATTTTTGTCTTTGACCACATTGTGGGTCGCTCTGATCTACTTACCTCCTATCGCTTTATGAGCTGCATCTGTGCCTTGATCCTAGAGGGTGGTGGTGTTCCTGCCTTGATCCTTGAGGGTGGTGGTGTTCCTGCTTTGATCCTTGAGGGTGGTGGTGTTCCTGCTTTGATCCTTGAGGGTGGTGGCATTCCTGCGGATGCGAACAACTAGGCGTCCAGCCAAGCCTCAAGTGAACCGTGAATTTTTTTACCGTATGCCGCTATAAAAAATATCAGATTATGAGATTTTAAGGACATGTTGTGTGATTTTGTCCATAGGGCCTACTTTGTACAACAAATATCAGAACTATCACCTGCTGCAATCTTCCATAGCTTCCCCAATTTGTGTTCGCATAAAAGTCATTGTGAGCATGGTGAAATAACAATAATGTCGCTGTTTTGCAGCTTATTGCGTGTCAAGTCACACCCTTACTCAGGAGGAAAGAGAAAAGGCTATAGGGGGTATTTGGGCAAATTCCTGCTGTAGAACCTCCTTTCAATTCGGAAATGTGGTATGTCATTCCAAAAAACATGGAAAAAGAAGAAGAAAAAGTCGCTCATGACGGGCTCGAACCCATGAGCCGCAGAAAGTAATAATGTCTCCACTCATGATCTGCACAGAAGGATGCAGAGAAGACCAGTTTGTGACACCCAATTGAGCTACCTTAAAAATCCGTCCTTATGCAAAGTTGTGTATGACCCACTGCCCCCCCTCCTCTCTTTCCCATTACTTGTTTCTATTTCCCCCGTTCTTGTACCAATTAGAAAATTTTAAACAAACTGCGTCCATTTAAGTACCTTATTTTTACGGGTTGTAAGTCGACCCCGGTTATAGGTGGACCCCCGTATCCGGAGGTCTCAATTCTGCGTTTTAAAGTGTTCACCCAAAGAAGCACTACAAACCACCTCCTGCTACTAACACATCAAAAAATCATGTCAACATGTCAACATTACTTAATTATAAGTTTCCGTGCATGGCACGGTCAGTGGAGTTAGCAACACACCAACATCCTTGCCATAAGCAACACTTGTACATGCATAACATGCATGCACTCCGAATTCCCGCGTTTCCGCACGGTACTGTGCGGAGCATGCGCATTACTCCAATTCGCCATGCTGTTGTTTCTTGCTCTTCGCTTTGCTGTGCTGACGGTCAAATTGTTTGACTATCGCGGCCAGTTTCTGATCACCACCACCCACCCCATTATCTCCCACTAGCATTCCATTCAAAACCATCCCGAAAGGGAGAACAGTAAAGATCGTGAGTCAGGCCGGCATTGAGCCAAGTGCGCCTATATTCGCTCGCAAGTGCATCATTTAAGCCATCCCGTAAGGGAGAACAGCAGGGATCGTGGGTCAGGCCGGCATTGAGCCAAGTGCGCCTACATTCGCCCACAAGTGCATCCCTACTGCATGCTCGTGTATTGACACATCTGAACTCAACAGTAGGGATCCTGGGTCTGGCCGGCATTGAGCCAAGTGCGCCTACGTTCGCCCACAAGTGCATCCCTACTGCATGCTCGTGTATTGACACATCTGAATTCAACAGTAGGGATCGTGGGTCAGGCCGGCATTGAGCCAAGTGCGCCTATATTCGCCCACAAGTGCATCCCTACTGCATGCTCGTGTATTGACACGTCTGAATTCTCACCGGGCAATTGTTGCCCCAGTTAGTGTCGGCATTGGCCATACTAACGCACAGCGGTGCTTGCAATACTAGCTCTGGCATTGGACCAGAATATTGCATTATTGTATGCGGCAATTGTTGCCTATCTCCTGGTAATACAACGCGTAATAGCTCCCAAACAGGTCGGCTTGTTGTGTGGTTGGTAATGGAGGGTATAACGTCCCAATCCTTCAAAAAATGCCAATAAACTGGCAACAATGTGTACACATGGTGCACTTGTGCATGCAGTGCAGATCATTTTTTGTAAGATACAGATAGCTCCCGGTTATAAGTCGAATCCCGGTTGTAAGTCGACCCCCACCCTTTCTCCGTCTATTTTAAGTCGTAAAAGGTCGACTTACAACCGGAAAAATACGGTATATAAAAGTAAGATCTCACGTCTGTGTGTGGGGTACAAGTTGGTCAGTTGATCTACTGCCCATGCGTGTTCTACGTCATAGTGAAAGACTGCTATTTGCAACAATCCATCCTACACTACTGAACATAGTGCACCAGGTGTAAGAATAAATGCGAAAAAAATATTCCGCCCGCGTACCTGACCAGCCACCCGCTGTTTTTGCATCAGGACGGAATTTTCCCGAAAATTACGGGCGACCCTAGCATAACTGGAAAATACTGCTCTTCAGTTTACTAACTGTTAGTATATGAATATCTCTCCAGTATAAGTTTATGACAGGATTTATGCCATTAGATACTGAACATAAATTCATAATTTAGTACAGTAAACAAAATAACATGCAAACTGGAACAGTAGCTCAGTCCCTGAAAGTACTGCTGGTGGAGCTGCCCTTGAAAAGAGTTGTTCATCAGGATCTTATAAAATACAGCAATACCAACTTGCATTGAGACAGGGGCAATGTGTTGTGTTCATTTTGTTTGCAGCGCTGGAACAGTGGGAAGACTTTCTACAAGCCTTAGCAAGTGGAAAAAGCTGACGGCCAGTTCCAGTCATTGTTAGCATTCCTGTAGTGTTACACCACGCATACACATGCATGCATATGTCAACACACCTATACACAATTATTATGCATGACTGTAAGAGGTAATAATCAGTACGCATTTCACACGATGTCACCTGATGCCTTGATTTCATTTCGTGTTGGTACTTCTCTGTACTTTGATGCTACTTGCATGAAGCTAATCTTGGCCTAAGGATATATTGGTAGGAAATATTGATAAGGAAACTTAGCATTGATTGAATTGAAGCATGCACGAGTCTGTTAATTAGTAATCGCCAATCTGTACTTTCGTTGATTAATGTCGCTGCACTCAGCTAGAACGCAGTTGGTTGTCCATTGATCGGAGAGAGCATTCTTACAGCACATAGTGCCTATCGTAGATGTAATTCCCCTGAAATCCGTGAAGAAGTATATGCTCTGTGCGCTGTTACATTTTGCCTCCGAGTACGTTAGTTTGTCATTAGGAGTCTTACTTTTGTTGATACAATAATATCGTTGCACTCAGCAAGAATAATTGATTTTCATCCATATTGGAGTGAGCATTCTTACAACACGTGGTGCCTATCGTAGATTCAATTCCACTGGTATCTGTGAATAAGTATAATTCTCAATGCACTATTACATTTCGCCTCCAAGTCTGTTGCTAGTAGTTTGCTATAAAAAAATCGGGTACTAGTACTTCGAGATTTATGTGAGCGGTTGTGTTGTGGTTTATAGGGAGTTTCCCTATCATTAGTTTTATTCCAAGCAACTCGTACATGGCTGGGGCAGCCAATAGGGAGGTTTCGCTCTACGTAATTACGTATGAAAATCCGTATGTCGTCCACGCCGGGGAGCGAGGGCCGCTTTCATAAGTAAAACTCTCTACGGATTTCCGTTGGAAAGCTGTTTCCTACGTTACGGCCTCCGTAGGACTTTTTGAAATATTTTTTGCATTTTCAGGACTTGTCCATGGCAAAGTTCAAGCCGCGCGAAACACAAGGTAGATCTACACACACCGTACATCACATGCAAAATACGATGGAAAACGCGGTTTCGGTTCGTGGTGCATGCGGTGGGCACATGCAGCCAACACGTCTCCAAAGCAACAAGGCATGTTTAGCAGTCGTGGAGAAATCACGTAGAGCGAAACCCAACAGCTCTGAATTTCACGTTTGAAAATTACGTGCAGTTTCTACGTTATTTTCTTACGTAATTCCGTGGAGCGAAACCTCCCTATTGATCACTTTGGAGTGGTGATTGCAGGGTTTTTATAACCAACCACGGCGTATAACCCTCATGGGGTATTCACACGACAGGCACTTGCACGTTTTACAGGGAGTGACATACGAGAAAAGTGACTCTGTGGGTTCACACAGCTGCAATCGACGACAGGCACGTTTGCATTTTTGAATGTTTCACCGTGGGTATTTCAAATTTTCAAAACACGCACATGATGATTACCATGCTCTAAAAGAGCTGCGTAAAAAATCAAGTCTTGTTTCGCGCTTTTTGGTGTAACTAGAGAGTGCACGTTTTTTGTCTTTTTTCACAACGTGGTGCAAATCTCACGTTGTGTGTAATTTTTAGAGGTTAAGTTACACGTGCGATGTGACGTGGAACTTTGCTTGGCAGGATTCGGGTTTAGTTCGCACACATATCAAATCTTCCAACAAATTTGATAAAACTACGGAAATAATCTACGTGGAGATAAAAGTTTAACTGGGGAGGTTCTGCTCTACGTTTTGCAAACGCGACGCAAAGAATCACGCGAACTTTCTTCGCGTTCCCGTAACGTAAAGAAATGCTGTTCTGCTCTACGCTTCACCTAGAGAAGTCACGTGGAATGTGTACTGGGAATTTCCCTTCCATATTTGGCAGTTTTCTGCATGCAGTTGTTCGATACCCAGTAAATCCGTAAGCATTTTCTCTGCGTGTGCCACAACGTAGAGAACCCCATCTCTGCGTAGAAATCTGGAGCCAAAACACGCGAAGCCGTAGACTCTAACCCAGACACCTGCTCTCTACGTGATTTCTCTACGTTTCACGTATAGCAGAACCTCCCTATTATCACTCCTCCCCCCCCCCCTCGTGACCGCGGACTCCTGCATATACACTAACACAATAACCACACAACTGTTTAGGGATAGCGCGCTTCTTGTATTATGCCAAACTTGACACGCTGAGTCCAGCTTGATGAGTTCCTAACTGCTATTTACTGCTCTAACATGAAGCCGTGCCTGGAGGAAGGGAAAGAGCGAAAACAAAAAAATCCTGGCCTTCTGCAAGCAATAGCAAGTAATGAGTGCCGGCTGTGTAAAGTCGCACAACCATGAAGTCGACCGGATGATGGTGGGTACCGCCGGGTGTCCGGCACACATCTTGCTCTGCTGCTCCACCTGCGCATACCTGATACGGTGGTGCGCTTACGGGCGGGCTGCCTGGGCCCCAGGTGCCTCCCTGATGCGCCACAGGGTGCAGTGGAAGCACCTGTATCACTTCGGTGATCCAAATGCGAATGCAGAGTTGCCGTACCCCGCCGGCCTGCCGCCTACGCGACCAGCCTGAGACTGGCCCTGCCGCATTTGGCGGTTCTAAACGCTGGGATCCGGTAGACAGCTCACTGGGCTGCCAAATACGTGACTGGCTTGAGGACAGTTCCATACTGCACGGCAGGGCGCCCAGCTCAGGTCGCACGCCGTAGCGTCGTGAGCTGGGTGCGGTGAGGGTTGGTGATAACTACAGTTTCCTCCTTCCTCCTCCGGAAACTTCCATTTATCACTCCCCCTCACATGACCGCGGACTCCTGCATAATTATACACTCACACAATAACCACACAACTACAAAAGAAAGAAGAAGAGAAAGGGTCCAGCTGGCAGCAAGCAGAACACTTGGCGTTTTTAAATCTTAGAAACACGCTCAGGACTTTTTTGTTTTTAAAGGGGAACTCCACGAAAAAATGAAAATTTGATAGCCTGTAGAGTTTCGGGCGCTGAGTCGAATGGTCTTGGTCCGAAGTCTCTACGAGAAAGCGTTCTTGAGATATTTCAATTTTAGCCACGCCCCATACCAATGTATGTGTGACGTCATTGTGGCATGGTGCGAAAATACCGTATATTCTCTATTATAAGCGCCGTGATTATATTTTTTGAACACCCCTCTACCCTGTGCTTATATTAGAGACCGCGCTTATATTGGAGACCGTGCTTATATTTTTTCAACCAATACATCCATACAGGGCAAGAAAAAATACGTGCTAGATATCATACATGCCGCATTGATTTCCACCAAGACCGTGCTAATACAGGCGAAGCGCAAGCACCGAAAAAGAGCCCTAAAAGTTGCACTTTTATTTTCCAAATCCGACCCCAGGCCCGGGAAATTTGAAACTCAGCTCAATATCGCCAAAAAGAGACTATTTTATCCCTTGCTCACAAGAGCTTCCCTGGTGGTATCGTCTTGTTCCGAGGCAATGTTTGGGAAGGTGCGGGCATTAGCTGCCCTCAGTTTCGCGGAAAGCTCCAAGCGACATCATTTTCCTCGCTTTCTCGCCAGAGTTTTCAAGACCGACGCAACTCGTCGTCAAAAAGTACTCAGCGTGGATTTCGTGCCGAATTCCGCCCCAAACAATTTAGGCTGACCTCTCGCCACCAATCGAACCTACTGATATGTATCTACCTATACACGAGCAATGGTTTGAGCCCAAAGAATGGCAACTTCACAACGAGCACACTTTCTGAGGGTAATATTTTCTATGTATATCAGTATTAGAACACCATCAAGACGACAATTTGACCAGCAGAAAGACATAAAGTTGCACTACAAATACAGCAGCTGTATAAACATAAATAATTGAACAGAAAACTATGTAACTGGATCCCACCAAAAACAGTAAAGCATCCCAAATAGTTTGCGCATACACATATACATGAAGGAAGGCTATGTTGCCACCATACACTGGCTTCGCACACGGACATAATTCTGGAGAGCTGAGCATCAGTGTGCGCACACCCCCACACACACATCTGCATGCACGCGCGCACACCCACACATGCGCATGCACACGCGCGCGCGCGCGTACACACACACCCACCCACATATACACATGCACGCGCGCACACACACCTGCCCTGTGCTGTCGAGCCACTGCCACAAGGGTTGCGTGGGCCTCGAAGGCACCGGAGAGAGAATAGGAGAACGCAGTCCCATAGATACACACACACGCGCACACAAAAACACACACACACACATGTACACAACACGTGCAAGTACACACGTGGCAGCTTACTACAAGAGAATTACACAAGTTCACATGTGGGCATGAACTGTATTCACAGTTGGTCATACTGTCTTGGGCATATGAGGGAGGAGCAGGAGAGTGAGTACGTGACTCAGACACAATGCGCTTCGACATGCTAGCACATGCACCGGTTTCGGACAGTGGCAGAACGTGACGGAGAGAGAGAGAGAGAGAGAGAGAGAGAGAGAGAGAGAGAGAGAGAGAGAGAGAGAGAGAGAGAGAGAGAGAGAGAGAGAGAGAGAGAGAGAGAGAGAGAGAGAGAGAATAGAGAGAGAGAGAGAGAGAGAGAGAGAGAGAGAGAGAGAGAGAGAGAGAGAGAAAGAGAGCACCAGCGTTCCAGCGTTCCAGCTCAAGCTCCAAATGTCTAGTTGCTTCTCCTGGTCACAGTAAACACAGAACAGGGCTCAGGCAGTGCCGAGGAAGTGCTTGTACTTGGTGCAGTGTCGTGAGCAGGATAAACTTCCAACATTTCTACACAGTGTAGCTCTTCAGGCGCACACGAAGACTCAGAAACCGGAATATACTTTACATGATGATTGAAAGTCCAGCAGCACCACAAAACTTCCAAGGACTGGTTTCGCACTAGCTTCCGTCTCATTGGCGTGTGCCCAGCCAGTTTTGGAAAGAAAGAGTAGACGTTCATTCCTCGTTCAAACCTGCAATGAACTGGAGACAACACAAACCAACAAGACGACAATGGTTGTCATCAGCTCATGTGTTCACCACCGCAGTGATACCATTCACTTTCCTGCTCCAAATGCACTACCAGGCTGCATGGTACTACTGTCGTGGACATGGAAATCAGGTCGCACGGATAGCGGCCCCAGGGCGCTGGCCATGCAATTATTCTGCTGCTATAGTTGAGTATGTCTCTTCCAGTTGTATTCAGTTCCAGTTATGTTATTTTCTGTGTACTTGATCAATATGTTCTGTAGGAAACATATTTCCCTGGCAGAGATAAATGATTAATGACTCCAACTGGAGGTAAGAAAACCCATAAGTTTATGACAGAGTACATGTGATCAGTTCATGCAGCATTTGTTTCCATGTACACTGTAATAACGTTGCAGACTGCTTTGTCAGAAGTAGTCGGGGCAGGGAATAATGCACCCCATTTAGCACTCTGAGTCGTATTTTTGTAATCGTATTATCCAGAGATAGTCGGCATGCTCAAATATGCCGGTAGACAAAGGAGAAAGAGACAGAGAGAGAGAGATACATACAGACAGAAATACAGATGAACAGATGGACGGACAGAGAGAGAAAGAGAAAAAGAAAAAGAAAAAGAAAGTGAGCGATAAAGAAAATGAAGCCAGAATTTACACTTGGGGTGCGGAATCAGCAAGGACATTCTTACCCAGCTCAAGTTTACACTACCACAAGAACGTATGGAGCGGTGGAGAATTGTGGCAAACCACACATGAAGGGAATGCAGTACCAGAACGAACACGTGAGAAAGTTATCAGTCCGCTTGCGACTTGAACAGCCACAGCACCTTGATATGCTTCTTTTGTCGACATAGCTCTGGCTTCAAACTGCGTATGTACAGCACTTCCAGAGAGGGCACGCACACACACACACACACACACACACACACACACACACACACACACACACACACACACACGAACACACACACACACACATACACACACAGTACAAAGAGAATTTACTGCTTCACAGATACCAGTGGAATTGCATCTACGATAGCCACTACGTGTTGTAAGAATGCTCACTCCAATATCAATTAGAAATCAACTGTTCTAGCTGCATGCAGTGACATTATTTTATCAACAAAAGTACAGATTCCTGATGACAAACTAGCATACTCGGAGGTAAGATGTAACAGCGCACAGAGGATATACTTCTTCACAGATTTCAATGGAAATACATCTATGATAGGCAAAATAACATACTTGGAGGCAAAAATAGGCACTACGTGTTGTAAGAATGCTCACTCCAATAACAATTAGAAATCAACTGTTCTAGCTGAATGCAGCGACATTATTTTATCAACAAAAGTACAGATTCCTGATGACAAACTAGCATACTCGGGGGCAAAATGTAACAGCGCACAGAGGATATACTTCTTCACAGATTTCAGTGGAAATACATCTACGATAGGCACTATGTGCTGTAAGAATGCTCTCTCCGATCAATGGACAACCAACTGCGTTCAAGCTGAGTGCAGCGACATTAATCAACGAAAGTACAGATTTGTGACTACAAATTAATTGGAGGTAAAATGCAATAATGCATGGCGAAAATACTCCTTCACAGATATCAGTGGAAATGCATCTACTATAGGCACTACTTAGTATGTGTTGTAAGAATGCTCACTCCAATATCAATTATTAGAAATCAACTGTTCTAGCTGAGTGCAGCGACATTATTTTATCAACAAAAGTACAGATTCCTCTCATGACAAACTAACGTACTTGGAGGCAAAATGTAACAGTGCACAGAGGATATACTTCTTCACAGATTTCAGTGGAAATACATCTACGATAGGCACTATGTGTTGTAAGAATGCTCTCTTCGGCCAATGGAAAACCAACTGGTCTAGCTGAGTGCAGCAACCTTTATCAACGACAGTATAGATTTGTGATAACAAATAAACTTGGAGGCAAAATGTAACAGTGCACAGCGAAAAAACTCCTTCACAGATATTAGTGGAAATGCATTTACGATAGGCACTATGTGTTGTCAGAATGCTCACTCCAATAGCAATGAAAAATCAAAAAAACATCGTGTGAAATGCATACTGATTATTACCTCTTACAGTCATGCATAATAATTATTGTATATAGGTGTGTTGACATGTGCATGCATGTGTATGCGTGGTGTAACACTACAGGAATGCTAACAATGACTGGAACTGGCCGTCAGCTTTTTCCACTTGCCAAGGCTTGTAGAAAGTCTTCCCACTGTTCCGGCACTGCAAACAAAATGAACACAACACATTGCCCTTGTCTCAATGCAAGTTGGTATTGCTGTATTTTATAAGATCCTGATGAACAACTCTTTTCAAGGGCAGCTCCACCAGCAGTACTTTAAGGAACTCTGCTACTGTTCCAGTTTGCATGTTATTTTGTTTACTGTACTCCATTATGAATTTATGTTCAGTATCTAATGGCATAAATCCTGTCATAAACTTAAACTTTAGAGATATTCATATACTAGTAAACTGAAGAGCAGTATTTTTCAGTTATGCCAGGGTCATCTGTAATTTTCGGGAAAATTCCATCCTGATGCAAAAACAGTGGGTGGCTGGTCAGGAACGCGGGCGGAATTTTATTTATTTTTGCATTTATTCTTACACCTGGTGCACTATGTCGAGTAGTGTAGGATGAATTGTTGGGAATAGAAGTCATTCACTATGACGTAGAACACGCATGGACAGTAGACCAATTGACCAACTTGTACCCTTCACACAGACGTGAGGTCTTATTTTTATATACTTAAATAGACGCAGTTCTTCAGAATTTTTTTAAATTTTCTAATTTGTACAAGTACGGGGGAAATAGAAACAAGTAATGAGGTAGAAGGGCGGGGGTGGGGGGGGGGGGGCAGTGGGTCATACACAACTTTGCATAAGGAAGGATTTTTAAGGTAGCTCGATTGGGTGTCACAAACTGGTCTTCTCAGCATCCTTCTGTGCAGATCATGAGTGGAGACATTATTTTCTGCGGTTCATGGGTTCGAGCCCCTCATGAGCGACTTTTTCTTCTTCTTTTTTCATGTTGTTTTGGAATGACATACCACATTTCCGAATTGAAAGTTTCTACAGCAGGAATTTGCCTAAATACCCCCTATAACCTTTTCTCTTTCCTCCGGAGCAAGGGTGTGACTTGACACGCAAGAAGCTGCAAAACAGCGACATTATTGTTATTTCACCGTGCTCACGATGACTTTTATGCGAACACAAATTGGGGATGCTATGAAAGATTGCAGCAGGTGATAGTTCTGAAATTTGTTGTGTAGAGATGTTGATCTATACTGAAAGCCTATCTGCATGAACTAGAGCATGATATTGGACTATGCAAACCTATCTAACAAAGTAGGCCCTATGGACAAAATCACACATGTCCTTAAAATCTCATAATCTGATATTTTGCATACCGGCAAACGGTAAAAAAAATTTGCGGTTGGCGTGAGACTTGGCTGGAGGCCAAGTTGCCCGCATCCGCAGGAACGCCACCACCCTCAAGGATCAAGACAGGAACGCCACCACCCTCAAGGATCAAGACAGAAACGCCACCACCCTCCAGGATCAAGACAGGAACGCCACCACCCTCAAGGATCAAGACAGGAACGCCACCACCCTCAAGGATCAAGCCACAGATGCAGATCATAAAGTGATAGGAGGTAAGTAGATCAGAGCGACCCGCAATGTGGTCAAAGACAAAAATTCCATTCACTGCATCCATGTTTCCCTCGTGCCAGGCCACGAGTTCCCCATTAACTGTGGGTCGCAGCACGGGATATTGTCCATATCAAGACAGCCAATTGAATTGAGGAGAGAGTGAGACCAACCACGGCAGAAAAGAAAAAAAATGAAAGGAAAAGCACGTACACAAAAGGTTTCTTTTACGCTGGTGAACAGTTTAATCATAACTCGTAACATTTTTTCCTTTGTTTTTATCCATGATTACTTTGGATCAACATCTAAGTTCAAATCTATTAGCTAGATGCACCTTATTATCTAATTATTTCACTTTTTTTACTAGCTCCTTCCCATATTTGTACATTTTCTTTTTCAATTCCTCCATGGTTCGTTATCTTTCTGTTCCCTATTCAATGAAAAATTCGTTATTTATGAACGACCCGAAGACCATAATTATTCTATGATTCATGATTCAGATGACCTAGACCAAAAAACATCACCGTGTCATTTGTTTTATCAAGAGTACATAACCCCCCAGAGTGTGCAACGCCTGATCCAGCTCTGCATTGGGTCTTGGTCGATCGTAATCGGATCTTCTGATATCATGTGTGCAGTCCATACCAGCGCAAGGCCGGTCTCGAGGCAAGGCACCATTGTTTTTGATCCGAGAGTACCCGCGCTCCCCGGGTTCTGCTCAGATATGAACGGTATATCAAAAAGTATTCTTTCTAGACCAAAGAGTGGTATATTTGATAACATTTAATAACGATAGAAATTTTTACGATACTTCTCCAGACGTTTCGTTGTTCTGAACAACATCGTCAGTGGATAAAGAATGGAGGGCTTTGGGTGGTGGCACGGGTTAATAGGGAGTGATGGTGGTGAGATGAGGTGAGGTGAGAAGGTGAAGGTGGGAAATACATGTATCTAAGTTAATGGTGAAGGTTAGGTGCGGGTCGATACAGGTGGGAAGGGGTACACCCTTCGGGTAGAAGTGTAGGTTGGTAGAAGGTGTTGGTGTGCGTAGAAGGTGGAGTGGCGTAATGGAAGTGTCGGGTTGATAAATGTGGGAGAGAGTCTAGGTAGGGTGTGGATCAGCAATAGGTGTTGGTGTATGTGGTGGGTAGAATTGGCAAGAGGTGTGTGTGTGTGTGTGTGTGTGTGTGTGTGTGTGTGTGTGTGTGTGTGTGTGTGTGTGTGTGCGTGCGAAAAAGAGTAAGGTAGTGAGTATTGGTATGCGTGGAAGGAAGATGTGACAGAAGGTGTGCGCTATAGGCAAGGGGTGCAGGAATATTTTGAGGTGGTGGGTGGGACTAAAACAGGAGGTTGTGAT